>NC_066313.1:104653924-104957220 GCF_022539315.1 Serinus canaria
CTTTTTATTATGTTCTAACCAGTAATTACTTTGGATCTAGTAAATTTTTCCCAAAGGGAAATCACTAGTAAAATGCAACCTTAAAAGCCCCAGTGCTTCAATACATCAGATTTCTCTGCACAAGATAAATAACTGCTCAAACTTTAACAACTAACCTATCTCTACCTGAGAAGTTGGTGCTTCAAAAGGAGTTCAGTTTATGCCTTATCTTCACATAGAAATATATATTAATTATTTGGATATTCACCTGTGTATAAGTAGTGTCCCCTCATTTATCTAGTTTTCAATGCCATATACATATATTGACAAATAAAAAAAGTCCTTGGTAACACTTCAATAGAAGCCCATGCTACTTTAGCATCATATCATTGTTATGGAAGTATTTTCTGAATGCTATAGAACACATACTATATTTTTAGATGAGGCAATAGAATTGTCTTCACTTAAGCCTCCATACTAGTTAGAGGGGCTGTATCAGCTGAAACCACTACAGCTTTCTGGAACTTGCAGAATATTGTTTAATTTAATTACATTATCAACTTTTTTGCAGTCAGACACCAAAGAAATCATGTTGCCAGTACGACCAAATACCTTGAAAAAATACCAATGATGATTTAAGAGCATCTTAGTTTTGTGGTTTGTTTGTTTTGTTTATCAGTTTTTGATTGACTTTGGAGTTATTTGGAGGTTTTGTTTGGTTGGTTCATTTGGGTTTTTTGTGGGGTTTTTTTGTTTGTTTGGTTGTTGTTGTTGAATGCAACAAAATTTACTTGCAGCATAAGACTTCTTAGTGCTACAAAGTGGACTAAATATCCTTCCCCACTTCCAGTGGGGAAGAATACTGGTAATACCAAAATGTAAAAGAAAAGTAGGAATTAGTCAATACTAACTTCATCTTATCATTTGAGTACATATAGGGGAAATACCTAATATATCTTGATGGACTCATTTGAACAGGACATTTTTTTCTTGTTTACAGATTAGGGAAGCACAAGTTAAATGCTGCTACTACATCACATGATATTATACACTTTTTGCCACATGGATTTACTACTACTTTTATTATTGCTATATATAAAATCTATTTCAACTCCACAGCCCAAACCTGAAATTTTTACCACAGCTGCTGATATGTTGTTCCTTTCACCTTAAAAAAAACAACCAATAACTTGTAAGGTTGATTAGCAGGAATCACAATGAGCTTGGAGTAAGGAGGCAATGTTTGCTGCTCAGCCCCCTTGCTGGCTGTTGGGCTGATTGAAACAAAAGAACCTGATTGACATTGTAGAAAAAAAAGAAATCATATAACTTCTTTTTAAGAGTGACTGGACTTGGTAAACAGATTAAATCCATCTTGACTCTAGTAACTCTGGTTTCAGAGTATCTTACTTATAACCCATTTTTATTCTTTCCTGGAGAAAATGGGAATTATTAACTGAAGCTAGAGAGAATCAGTATGAACCCTTTTTCTCCCCTCTGACTTCATGGGTGTTCCAGATCTGCACAGGAAGGACAGTGGCATTAGGACAGATGGACAGGCCCAGCTGTGGCTGGCAGCAGCCATCCCTCTGTGAGCCCTGTTGAACAGCCAGCAGCAGAAAATCCTCCTGTGTTAGACACTAATAAAACTGGTTTGTGTGCACTGCACCCTCAGTGACAGGCTGTAATAAGCACTGTTACTCCTGTGCACCAAGGATCTGAGAATTGCTGAAACTAACTCAAAGTGAAAGGGAGCACTCTCACCTCAGCTGCTGTTTAACCAGCCAGCTCAAAGAGAACCCAGCACTACAAATGTCCCTGTCACCACTGTGGGGAAAGTTACAGGCCAGAAGTGAGCAGCACTGGTAGCTCCTGTATTTCAGCAGTCATCAAAATAAACCAAAAACAAGCAAACAAACAAACAAAAAAAAAAAAACAACACACAACCAAAAAAACCCAACAAAAAACACCCAAAAAACCCTCCATCCCATATAATAAGAAACCTTATCTGAAAAAACTTTAAACAGCTCTAGACTTTATGGTTTTCACCAGGAATGTTCTGTGCACTGGAAGGAGAAAACCTGTGATAAAGGAGCTGTGGCCAACACTGAAGTTGGCTCATCAGGGCAGAGGGGTGTAGGTTCTTGGGGTTTTTATTGTGCTTTTTAAACCTTGGAAGAAAGGTCAGCATTTAGCTGATCAGCAGGTGGTCTCAGAGTATGGGAGGGGAAGTATTACTAGCATGCATGGGAAGTATTACTAGAACAGAGATTAATTACTAGAAATAAAAAAGTCAGGGTATGTAATCAGATAAAATTACCCACAATTTTCATGTTTATAACCTTTATGAAACTAGAAAGTTTTTTTGTTTTTTTTTTTGTTCAGAAAAAAAGCAGATAAATGCTTATGGTTAGGCTGTGTCCTTCCTTAGCTGGAGATTTTTACCATCGAGGTTACTATTTTTGTTCAGAATGAGCAATAGAGGACAGGAGACTAGGGACATTAACATTAACTCATAAGCCAGCCAGAGCAGAACACATCAAAAATAGGAAATAGGACCCCACAAACTTTCTGAATTATAGATTTTCAGCTAATAACAAATGAAGCTGAAATAAGCATCAGGATTTAAAACAGGTAATTAGAGTCTAAAACGTGACTTTAGTGTTTCACACAATCTTCTGATGGGAAAATGAAATTGCTGTTCTGTTTTCAGCAAATGCCACCTAGTGATGCATAGTTGCAAAGCTTTGAACTGCTTTGATTTTTATGAGCATTGTCCCACATTTTCTGATTTCCTCCTATTGAAAAAAAAAAAATCAGGCAAATGCTTTACAGGGTCACAGCCTCTCCAAATTCATGTCACTCACACACAGAACACAGAGGAGGATGGGTTAACCACATGTGAGGGGCCAACATTTGTTACAGTTTGTATTAAAATATTCATTGCAAACAACCATGCTAAGTACACTGTGTTAGCTAGCACTATTCTGTAATATTTGAAGTTCTTTTTTTGTTCCTCTGTCAAAAGCAGTTAGAGAACAGGCTGTTCTAGTCTGCTTGACTGACTGCTGCCTACTTTATTTCATCTGACCCAATTAGTGCCTGAGTTAATTAGGAGGAGCTGCCACTGGGACATCAGAGAATGTATCAGAGAAGTTTGCAATCAATGAGACCAAGGTGTTAATATGCCATTGTTTACAATACATGCACCCTGTTCTTAGGGTGAAGATACTGCCATTATAAAGCTGACAGCATTAACTAGTCCACAGCTAGAATTCATTTTCTTATACAACATTTGAGAAACTTTGAAAGAAAGGAACACCTGCCTGTAAGAACAGCTGTGTACATTAAAGGTCAGTGAACTGTGTTTTCTACTCCCGTTTCACCTCACCTGAGGTAGACAAAGTAATGATGAATGTATTTAAACTATAGTTGTGATTTATTTAATTCAGAAAGAATTATTGCAGATTTCATGCTGTCAAGTCTCTTGGCATCCTTTCACCACTCCCAAGGAACCCCCACTTTCCAAGGGTAGAAAAGGAAGGACAGTCAAAGATTAATGCCCTTATTGATAGTGATAATTGTGGGGGGGAGCCAATAGACTAGGATTTAATTCCCCTATTCCCTTTCCTCTTTCATAGCTACTTTGTTCTGTTTCTAGTGGTTCAATTGTATGAGACTGAAGGATCTTAAATTTTGAAAGATACACACATTAGGACCTGAGTGTTTGGCATACTGAACATGATTGTCCACTATTACCCCAGATTTGGAAAAAGTCCAACTGTACAGGTGAAGGCTAATACAAGCTAAATATAAATACCAGCACTAAATACCAGCAGTTCCCAGAAAATCTGGATTACAAAGAATGCTAAATGTGAATTCCCTACACCCTGTAAGGACAAACATTCCTGAAAAGAAAAGAGAGTAATTGAATTTCTAGACAGCTGATAAGCAACACCTTTCAAGCAGCCACAATGTTTATTGCAGACTGTTCTTCCTTCAGTTTCTTTCTGAGGCTTCTACATTTCATTTAACAGCTTTAGTTGGAAAGTGACTGTTCAGTTCTCACACAAAGCAAAAACATTCAAACTGGAAGAATGGGGGAGGTGTTTGTCTCTTTTGCCTCTAAGATAGTGAAAAATGAGAGCACAATAATAATGAGTTTTAGAATTCATCACAAAGATGGCTACAACTGTTACAGAAATTATGCATTTTTTAGAATTTTTAAGAAAAAAAGTATTAAAGTTAGAACTCAGCAATGTGTCCAAAGCCACCAATAGTTTAAACTGTATTTTACCCAGCAACCGGTGGGGAAAAAAGCTGTCTTTATAGAGAACAGGCATTATAAGCTGTAGAAATCACAGTGCTGAAGACAAGAGAAGCATTTAAGGTAAGGTACCACCCTTGTCTGCCAGATTTCACAGCAGCATTGGCTTCTGGTGCAGTCTGAGTCTCTGCAGCACCACACTGGGAGGGGGCAGCCTGTGACACACAGAGCAAGTGCAGGATGTGCCCCTAAAGCACTCAGGCATTGGTCCTGCTTGGGAACACTTTATTACCGATGGTAACACTAAAACAACATACTTTGCTATGTGCTATTAAAGATATGTTTACAACTTTGCATAAGGTTCTCAGATTATTTTTAAACTGTCTACAGAACTGACTGAAATTAGGTAGAAATCCTGTCCAAAATTCATTTGCCTGACATTAGAGCACTGGCATTTGTTAAAACTGAATATTCAGTTTGGGGCTGAACACATTTTTCATCCACACATGGGGACAAAGCTCAACATCTTAAATTTATCTTGGGAGAGTGGAGTAGAAAGAATTAGTAAAATAAAATGGACAGGAACATCAAGATAGCAAGGAAGAAAGAGGATATACATAATTACCTTAACCATATTTTGAGGTATTTTTTCCACTCTGGGATAAGGAGGAAAGTAAAGGGAGGAACAATTTTTAGAATGATAACATCATTACATTTTTTAACATGTCTCTGAAATTCTTATTCCACTTCAGAATATTTGAAGCACTAGTGAAATATTTATTGAAATTAGATTTAATGAATACTGTTCATCTTCTCATTAAGTGGGCATTGTCTGAGCAAGTTGGAAGAATATTTGCAATAACAAATTGTGTTTAAATTCTGGCAGATTTCATGCCCTCCCAACTGAAAGTAGGATTTTCT
Source organism: Serinus canaria (assembly GCF_022539315.1). Lineage (NCBI taxonomy): Eukaryota > Metazoa > Chordata > Aves > Passeriformes > Fringillidae > Serinus > Serinus canaria. The sequence goes on from NC_066313.1 coordinate 104,659,092, forward strand.
GGCTGTACCAGACATGAACATTTTAGATAACTAATACATTTGCTGCCTGTATGTAATCTGTGCATTGACCAGTGGTTTTTTTTCATTGCCTACATCATTCAGAACTGCTTGCAATGAAGGATTTCATATCTATAACATTAAGTGAAGATTAAGAAATATTAGTATTGATGTTAGGACAGTTACCTATTATAAACATCGATTTTTATTTCAACTCAGTGCCAACTCATCAGCTCTACTGAGGGGAGCTGTGTTTCCTTAATATAGATTCAGTACAGAAAAAGAAGAAAAACATCTATTTGTCATTCTTTTTACAGCTGTTCTTTTCCAGTCTAGACAACTCAAGGCAAGTGTGACATTTCACAAGATCATAAACTACACTGAAGAAACATACTGTCATTCAATACCAGTGTTTTTGCAACAGTAAAGAAGAGTAATTTTCTTTGTAGCCTAATGCTTTTTAGAGGCACCCTAATCAATCTGCACAGATATTTTGATCACATTCATCCTAATAGAGAAACAGAGGGAATAGATATTGGAAGTTGAGTTTGGGCCTCTATCCTGGAGGATGTACAAAAGACCAATTGAAAATACTCCACATAGAAAACTCCTAAGCCAGCAGAGGAAGGGAAAGAAGGAAAAATAAGTTAAAGTGAATGTTAGAATGTATGGATAACTTACTGGGAGAGGAAAGAGAAGAAATGAGGATTCAGCTAAAAAGACTATAGATAAAATCTCACCCAACAAAAGCTGAAACTATTACACTGTGGATTTGAGAGATGCTAAAAACCTGCACATGAACCAAGGAATAGTCACTGAAACTAGAGCATGATGGTTTAGAGTGACTCAAAAAATGTTATACACATTAATTCTCAGAAAGTTCAGATAGCACTCTACAAAACAATTCAATGTGAACACAATAGAGAACATTCCCCTCTCTCCCTGCTTAAATCAGGTATAATTCCCATCTACTACATATGTCCCCTTTGACTTATTAATAATACATCATCTTTGCACATTCTTTAATGTTTTCACACTCCCTAATTTGAATCTGGCTACCTGCTCACTCTGTGGTTCACAGTTACACTGTAGAATTCCTGAGCATATAAAATCCTTGGGACTAATGTGTAAAAGGATAAAAGGGGACTTATAAAGATTAATGGTGGGAAGGCATTCAGATGGATCTGAGCACAGGTATCCTGAGGCAGTGTTTAGCTTCAGTAACAACTAATTACTGATATGCAGATGCTGAGATGAGCTCAGCTGGTCAGAGTGTGGTGTAATAACACCCAACATTGTGGGTTCAGCCTCTGTGTGGAGCATTTCCTTTAGAGCTGGACTCGATGATCCTTGTGGGCCCCTTCCAACTCAGAATACTGTGTCAATCTCATGCTGCCATCTACCATCTACCATGCATTGGATCTTTAGGATAATTCAGTGAGCATAGGATCAAGAAAACCAGAATGACTACAGTATTCAACTGTAGCTTCTACAACTCAGCTCACAAAACAAATATTCTTTGGCCAACACAAAGAACCAAATAGAAAGTTATTTCCCAGAATTTTGAGAAGTGAGGAATGACTTGGCTACTCCTCTAGTGTTTGCAATCCCTCACAAATAACTTAGCAACCACATAAATAGTGTCTATGTTATTTTGGTATTTCTACATCGCTAATTGTCAGGCATTCTTCATCAGCATCATCAGCTTGATGACAATGACACACAGAGGTTAAAGAATTTGGATATCTGATTAGCTGTCAGAAACAATGATTCTATGACATTCAGGCTCCACCTAACATCACAGCAGGACCCAAAGGGTTTGCAACCAAATACCAGTTTTGGAAATTGAAAATACTGCCATTCTTATAAAAAAAGAACTTGAAAATCATGCAGAAGGCAGCTACATTAATAAAAGTAACATGCAAACGATTTAAAATTAATCCAAAACAACTTACAAAGGTCAAATTGGCATGACTGTGACATTTCAAGCAATGTAAATTGAAGTCTTAAAATTTTCCATGCTTCTATTTTACAGTCCCAGTAATAGGGAAATTGAATGAATTTCAGGTCTTTGACATGTTTCTTCTATTGACAATTAGGTCTTGAATAGAAAATAACTTTGGTAATACACAATTCTCCATACTAAATTGTTTAACAGCTACAGAGATCATTATGCATAAAAAAAAGTCATTCTTTTTAAATTATTTCTGTTCCAGCTGTAGTCAAATGCGATACTTAAGGACATGAAGAAAGCTAAAGAAAGCTTCTAAACTCTGTTTGTTTATATAATCAGGCATGCAGATAGTATTTAATAGAATATAATGCAGATATTTTCCCCCTGCTAAGTTTTACACATGGTAAGAAACTACCCAAATCACAGAATGACTGGACACTGCCTTTTTAGACTAAGCAAAGTTAGCCTGACTACAAAGTCAATTTAATTAACATTTCCTACTTCACCATGAAGCTAGGTGTGGTCATGAAAAAACAAATATATTGAATGAACTACTCAGTGAGATAGGGACAGAAGCATGATAAAGACGCAATATGAAGACAGAATTTTAAAACTGACAATAATGTGGCTTAAGTTATCTTCAAGAAGAAGCAACTATTTACACAGTAAAAAAGAATTAGGTTAGTAAATGGAGATAGGACATTAAAGAAGGACATTATGCACTTCTTTCTATAGAACTGGATTCACACTGTAAGAGAGTTGTAACTATACCAGATGGATACAAGTCAGAGAAATTCATGCCCTTAGCTTCAATTATTGAGTATTTTTCACTGTCATCTTTGGCTTGTACAACATAAACCTCATTTTACAGAAAATAAGTAACATTCATCCAGCCAATAAGATAGGTCATCATCAGGGCTTATATATTTTAAAAAATCAGGACTTATATATTTAAAAAGGTTATAGTCTCAGAAACAGAAACAGGTAAATCATCTTCCTTTTGGTTGCTGATTTATTTAAATGCACTCAATTGAAGTTGAACATTTAAGGGTCTGCTGGTTTTTGTTTTAAAATGGAACAGATGTACAGCTACTTTTCAAATGTACTGCACTGTCAAGGTATTCCCAACACTCCCTGTAGTTCAGGACTCTGCTAGAACACAGAGGAACCTACTTTATATTTCAAGTTTGAAAAATATAAATAAAATAATACTGCATGGACAGGAAAAAAAAAAAAGAAAAAAAAAAAGAAGAAAAAGAAAGTACTTTCTTATTTCACAGACTTTGGGCAGACAAGTCTCCATCCTGGCTGGAAGGAGGTGAAAATCAGTGTCATTGCTTGAAATGATGCATGTTACTGGATTATTCCCATTAGCGAGGATTACAGTCTTGGCAGTCTAAGCAATATAGATTGAAATAACTGCAACAAGTATAATGCCAACACTAAAAAATAAATAAATTATGGAATTATAGTCCTTTATCAGTCTGTAAAGCTTAATAGCTTTCCCAAGCTATTATTTTAATTTTATTTTTCCATAGAACTTCACAACTTTGAAAATGTTTCTATTCTAAGGAACACACAGTTACTATGACTGCAGTTAAAGTAGCAGATCAAAACCCTCAAAAGTTGGCTTTGATTTTTCCTACAGGCCTTGTTAGAAACATAAGCATTCTACAAGTCTTAGAGCTGAGATTAGATATTACTTTTCATAATTAAGTATTTTAATATTAAATGCTGCTTTAGAGAACTAATTAATATTGCAAAAAACATTTAATGTATTAAAATTCTGTGCACTTACAATATACAGTTATAAAAAGATTAATTAATAGTTATTCTAGAACACTGAAATTCAGCTAAAAATCTGATCAGTAATCTTTCTATGCACATTCAGAAGACTGTTAAAAAAAAGACATCAATGGGGTGATTCTAGCAACTTGCAAACAATAAAAAAAGCATCATGAGGTACTTTTCAAATACATCCGTATTCTAATTTTGCAGTATTTGTGTTGAAGTGAAATGTATCTTAAGTGCATGTTACCCAAAGCACCAATCCAAGCACACAGGCGTACACACATATATGCAAGGGTGCACATGGTCAAAGTACTCAAGTTTTTGCAATGGGTTAAGTCCTTCAGATAATTCAGAGGTCTGCCACTGCTTGGCTGTGATAGAAACAAAATATTCACACATGTAATGTTCACTTGTGCAAGTGTTCAAGCAGCCAGACATCTACAGCACTGGTACATTAACACAGCTTTCCATATAATTCTGAAAAATGGCACACACATCCAGTGGTGCTTGATGATGTTTATTAAACTGTCCAAGGAAGTGTTCACCTCACTTCTAAATATTCCAGGACAACATTTTCAGTTCTAATGGCACTAAAGTGAGCATTAAATCTGGTTCTTGTTCCTTAATTCATTATTTATTCCAGGATCATATACTTTAACCCATATCTGTAAACAGCTCTTTTTAACTTCTATAGTGTGTATTTGACTGCAGCAGGGTTTTGGGTTTTTTTTTTTTTTTCAAATGCTATTACTAGCTGTCATCTTCACTTTACAAAGTGCAATTAGGCCTGGTGATTAAAATGCATTAACTACATTTCTGAGAGCTGTTGTATGTAACAAAGACCACAGACTGTGTGTGTACTTCCTATCCCTGACCATTTTTTGGCAAACTGCCATCCTCGACCATTGACATTAAGTATTGCCTCTACATTTCTCTGCAAAATGTATACACAAGGTATAGGAGACTGTAATGAAACAGTCATCTCTGAACAAATATTTAAAGTAACAAGTCCAACCAATCAGAACTTTTAGGTTTCTTTGCAAATGTAGTTACTGTAGAATTTTTTTAAAATCCTGATCATTTATCTGAGCGCTGAAAATGCCTGAATGTGTTAAGCATATATTGTGTTATATATATACACACAATTTATGTTTTCACACTCCACCACACTTCAAGACAGAGCCTTTTGCTCTCTATTTTGCACCTTACTAAAATTCCACTGTTCCTGCAAAAGCCAGCTAAGCTCTGCCACTTCTGTGTCTGCAAACACAGTGGTTCAAAAAGTCTCACCAGCCAAAAGTTGTTTCAGCTATGTTCTGCACCACAGCTGATACTCAGGTACCCAAAAGAAGTCCACTCAATTTTTCCTCTACAAGGTGGGCTGGCATGCTGACCTCTCTGCTGCCCAACTCCCATAAACCTGCACCTCCCCAGAAAAGATGCCAATAGAACACAGAGTGCTCCAAAATTGCACCAATGATGGCATGGAGATTTACAAGCAAGCCATTAAATGAAGATAATATGAACAGAAATATGCTAAGCACTCTTCAGAATTCATTTACATGCAAGCTGAGCTAACTGAAATTCTTGAGGAAGGCCTAGACTCTAGATTAGGTATGATGCCCCTCCTCCCAAATTAAAATTAGTAAGGTGTTCCCTCTTACTTCTGCAGATGAAGCAGGAACAGCCTGGCTATCAGCCCCAGAGCTTCATCACAGCCACTTATTCCCATCTGAAGAAGTGAAAAATGCTTTTACATTGATGGGAGACTTACATAAATTAAGGGTTTTTTTTAATTTGTGGGTTCTTTTTGCTGTCATTTTGGTTTTGATTTTTATAATTTATAATAATAGGTAAGGAAAGGACATTTTATTCCTAATTTACATGAAGAGTTATTAACATAGTTGTTAACAAGACTGTGTAAGGCCGTGGTTGTTCAATAATTAAATAGATGGAAATACCCAGAGTCAAAGGGCAAATCCATCTATAGAATTGCTATCAAGGAGAAAAATTGCTGAAAATACAATTTGTTCTTCTATAACAAGTAAGAAAACCATATATTGATTCAAATGTTATCTCTCTACTGGATAGAGTACCATTGTTACATTTAATTAATACAATGAAATTTCCCAGTCTATTCTATTAGTTGCTTAATACAGTTAGAATGAAGTCAAATAAGCGTTTAACTCCCTACAAAATTTAAAATGAAAACTGAGCAGTAATGACTTTTCTTGACCTCACAAAGCATTTTTTCATTTAATTTTGATACTTCATTTTTCTTTAATATTTCTCTTCTTAACCAGCAGAGAAGCTACATACTTAATTCTGATATACCTCATATACTAATAGTTACCAAAGACAACAATTATTATTTCTTGATCCCATTAAAACAGACACAACTAAACTTCCAGTATTACTGTCCTAGTCTCTAATACTAATAATAGTCTTAAATAAACCCATAAATAAATAAACCATAAATAAACCCATAAAACAGGACAAAATTTTCTAATGAGAAATGAGCACTCTTGCTTTCTCTGCAAGAAATGCAAACTTGTAAGACTCAAGAGTTACTGCCCAACAGAACAAAAATAACTTCTGCATGTTAAGCATTTGTGCACGTGTATTACCTATTATTAAATGAAAAATTACATATTATTGCCATCAAAGGCCCTTTTCTCAAATTCTACATGATAAAATGGTATCAAAACTTCATCCAATTAAAATGCACTGATTTACTCACTGATGAGATATGCAAGAAAGTAATTTTTTTTTTTTTTTGGGTGTGTCTGTATATACATGTATGTACGTTTCAGGACAGATAGAAAGCAGAGCTCATGGTCTAATCCAGTTTGCCACATCCATATCACCAACCAGACCCTCTATAAACAGTGTGTGCCAGATTTCACTTCAGTCCAGCTTAGTCAAGTTTATCCCTGCATGCATTAAGGGTTCTGGTGAGACAAAACTCTGTTCAAGGGAGGATGTTTCTGCAGCACAGCCAAGACTTAAGCAAGGGGAGCAGCGGGACAAAAGCTGGGACTTAGGTCTTGCTCTGCTCTCCAAGGATTTCTTTTTTCCCTTGAGGGGTCTGGAAGGAAGACACCATTCCTTAAGCATCCAGGAGTAACTTTGTCTTTGGTTCACAACAATTTGTTTTGCTTGCAGTATTAGGACCAATGAAAAATAAGCCAGGACCATTCACAGTTAATCAACAAACAGAAAATTGCCCAAGATCTGTTAGCATCCTAATACTACCTTGAAATACCTCTAGATAACCCATCAATCAAGGGTTGAATGCTAATTGCTAAGGTATCTGTCTGAGGAAAACAAGTCCTGTCACTATTCATTCCATTTCACAACTCCAATTTGATGAAATAGTTGAACTGTTAGTTTTTAGGCTCTCAAGTTTTACCACTGCAAATGCTCCTGATGGAGGGTAAGGTAAACCCCTCTAGTTTTGTTCATCCTGTAAATAGCTCCAACTAAATTTTACAGCTTAAAATGTAGCCCTGAAAACATAATTGGGAATACACATTAATGATGGATAATTCAAAATTTACTTTGAGATGAGGAATTAATACTTGCAATTTCAAAATATGAATTGAGAGCTACAAATATTTGTAAATCCTCTATGTGTTAATAATTATTTGATGAAATTTCAATAATTGTGGATGATGACTGTGTTGAAAAATTTTGTAATCTGTTCATAAACAAAGGCCTCAAAGAGCTAAGAATGGAATTTTAACCAAACGTATACAATTTAACAGTGCCAAAAATAATAACTTTTTAACTAATCACTTACTAAATAGCTACTTCTTCTAAACATAAAGCAATCTCATTACTTCAGCCTATATAAACCTCAATTTTGAAGTCGATGCAGACCAATTATTGTGGCCTTATTTTGTCTAACTTTGTTTTCAACACATCTGAAACCGTCTCAGTGAACCTAAGAGAAGAAATTTAGTTCATACATAAACAGAAAGACAACAGAATTTGGCTTCCCATGTTAAAATCTGGCATACAATACCTTCAAAAAAAAAAGAGCTATTATGGTGATTCATTTGCTACACTGATTTACATCTGCAAATATGCAGATATAATCCACCAGTATCACTTACACACTGCATCATCAATAAACAAAATGACATTAAAAAAGAAATAGACTGAGAATTATGAAGTTACTCAGCCATCTGTGCTGTTAGGACTGCAGGCTTTCAGCAATATTTAAAACAGGCTAGTTAATACACATTCCTGTATATAATGAGAAGTGGTGCTTGAGGGGTTTCTCTGACTAAAGTATGTTATTTTATTAAAGTTTTTGCATGAGAGGCAACTATTCTACTAAATTACATATGCAAAATAAGCCATTTTACAAAAGTAATCTAAGTTTACACGTAAGATAAACACTGAAAGGAAAAGGCTTAGAATAAAATATTGGTTGGAGCATCCCTGGAAACTTCTAATTTATTGAGCAGGTTTGTATTTCCCATCAGCATCTATTACACTTCTCAGAGTGATGTTTTTCAGCTTCAAGAATCTGAACCTAGTTAAATTTCTGTGTCTATTCCGTCTCTTTTCCTAACTGAGATAATTATTGTTAGCATAAAAAGGTAAGAATTAGGGTTAAACTTTCTTCCTACAGTTTCAATAAATACTTATGAGTCAGTTTATGTGATAGAATGTCAGGGTTTAGATAACTTTTCAAACAGAAATCAGCAGTTAAAATTGAAATAATAATTTAGAGTATTAAAAATAGAAACAAATGTAAAATAGAAAATAAATAAAATAGTTTTTAATGTCAGTAGCATTTCTCTGAATATCATACTTTTTTTAAGACATATTTCCAGAAAGATTTAAATTCCTAAAAAAGTTTTTTTTTTTCTCACTTAATGATTGTAATTCAGATAACTTGCTAGACTAAGTCTCTAGATGACATATATTTCTTGTCAGTTTTTTAAAAATAAAGTAAAAATAGTTTATTGTATGGATTTTAGGGGTACCTTAGAAAACACATAGGGGGAGCAATTCTGAGAGCTCTCAGCTGGTCTCAAGCTCCAGGTGCCTGCAGGAATCCAGACACAGAAAAAAAAGAAGGCTCAACAGCAAAAAAAGCCCAGATTTATTGTGACCTCCCCTTGGTGTACCTTGAACTCAACAAATACATGTGAGACACTCAGGGCTGATGATCATTACAGGAGCCAGTGAATGCTCTCTGCTCACTTCAAATCAGCACTGCTCCTCTACAGAAGGAAACTGGAGGGCTCAGAGGGAACTCTGGAGCTCAGCCAGGACACAAGTGCCTCCAGATCAGCCCACCCTGACCAAAGGCAGGGACACCTCACTGCAGACACAGAAGAAGACCCTGAGGCAGCTGATTCCACAAAGCAAAGCCAGTTTTTAAAGAACTGCTCCCTAATAAAACAAGTGTTTGATCATGTAGAACATGAACCCACACTGTCCATACACTCACTGTCCATATTTCTGCAAGGATGTTTTTGTACATTCTCATAAATTCTTTCTTAAAGCCTACTCCAGGGCAAAACCATGATTTTTCAAAATCTATGGCTTGGGACTAACCAAGATTAGGGGGAGTTACACTTCCACACACAATTTAACATCATTTCATAAATCTGTGGTTTGCAATATCACAATTGCCCACTTTGTGTTATCCCCCCATTGAAAAAGCACAAAGGGAACCCCTGAAAATGAAGAGCAACCAGGCAGGAAGATTTCACAGATGTCTTCTGTTGCTCATTATACAAAAACTTAGAATGCTCATATCTTATAGGTCAAGAAATGGAAAATATTTAAAAAGGAGAGAAAAAAAGGCATTGAAAACCAGATTGCTTTTGCTGCCTGTAACCCTTTTTTTCCAGCAATTCATGACTATACATGCTAAAATTATGCATGTTTAGCATGTGTATTACCATAGCATCCTCTCTCTGGTGCTTAGCTTTCTTTTGCAGGGCTCTATCAGAACACACTAAATAATTATCATCTCTTTTTTACACCATTACCAAAGTGCTTCCTTTTCCAGGCCTAATTAGTTCTGATATTCAATGTAATTAGTTGAATTTAAAAATTTTCTATGAAAAAAAGGTTGTTCTACAGCTTCTCATCAGCTTATTTCAGGGAAGAAAATTTGACTGATGGTTAAATATCAACAACATATTTGAAGTTTTCCAAAGCTATATCTAAAAAATTAAAATACCATGAAATCAAACAACCAGGTGGAATACAATTCAGTCTGATTTATTTCTATTGGAAAGGGGGGAAATCCCCCCAAAAATCTAGGTTAAAGGCCTGTAAAATCCAACTTTTCCAAGAGAGTAAAAAATCAGATATGAGGTCAGAATAATAGCATTAATTTGAGTAATCTATTCCTATATAAGTAAATGAATAGAAAAGCTGCACGCATTAGATTTCAAGGATAACTCCAAATTACTTAAAATGGAAAAAAAAAGTTGATAGTTTTGTTTTATTTTTTTTTTTCAAATTACTGAAAAAAGAAAAAGAGCTCTAGAGTTTTTGGTTCACCTTTATTTTTTTAATGTTTAGGGCAAATTTAATTTATTTATGTGTTAATCAAGTTTCCAACACCTTCACACAACTGAGAATTTTACACTGAAATATGAGCTCTGAAGTTGAGAAAGTTAATTGGTTTCACTGATGAAAATAAGCCACTACCTCTGTGACCAGCCTGACCTGGTTTGGAGCTCTCCCTTGTAATAAAAGTGAACTTGTAGTGATAGAAATTAGCTTTGTTGTCCACTCAAAGTCTCCAACCAAAACATGACATCCTAACAGCCAATTATAGCTCCACACCTGCTGTTGGGAGGAGGACCTCGTTAATACTTAATTTGAAGAACAGCCACTTTAATGTTTTCTGAGAAATGAGGAATAGCTGAGTAGCCACTTCACCAAGCTGGATAACCCACAGGAAGCCTTTTCCAGGGCTGGCCACAGAAGTCAGGGAAAGAAGAATGATTGTTTTGTCATCTAAGGAAAGATGCCCGAAACCCAAATTTGTGTAGTTTTTACATAAAACCAACAGTAGCAGTTCCAGCATCTTTTCCCTCTGGTTATCCAGAATATGCCCAGCTTAAAGACTCTCTCAAAATTCTTATTCTCTGCGTGCTAACAGACACATTTAGAAAGAAACTAAGACAAAACCCAACATAAATAGAGTCTTTCTGAGGGTCATGATTTAATCAACTTTTATTTCCAGTAAGTTTTACTCAAGATAGAGTAACACTAACTACAAAACCAGACTGAAAAAAGTTGGTTTCTTGAAAACAACAGGAAGGGATGCATAGAAAAGTCACACAACACTGGAAAGATGCACAATGTCTTACTAACACCTTCCAGGTATCTTAGTTTTATAAATAATAATGTAGGTTCACCACATACAAGTAATTTTTGTCAAGGAGTGCATGAAATATAAAGAAAGATAAGACTGAAAGTGCTTGCAATATTTCAGATAAAGCAGCTGTTTACAACTCATGTTTTAACATCTATCAGCAAGCTTGACTACAAAGAAAGAAATACTATCTACCCATCCCACTGCATGAGATATAAGAGATGTCTCCAGTTCAAATATCTCTTTGCACTCACTCTCTTTAATATCCTGCATGACAATGCACTTCTCATACTGGAAATTATCTTGGGATGATAAAGAGTGATGCAAAAGACTAAAAAGACCAAAAGTACAGATATAATAATTTGCACCCAAAGGCAGCCTAAAGGATGGCTTACAAAAATACTCCAACTGGTGTGAAACTAAGAATAAATGTAATAGAATATTATTATATTATAAAAACTGAAAAAAAGAGGTCATAACATCTGAATTCTTTCTGCCACAATAGAGTACAAGTTAAGCCATTTAATTTCTGCATTTCAGTTGCTGTATCCAACCCAAAGCCAATGGTTTTAGTCTTGATTTATAAGTCATTATGAAGGAGATTAAGAATCTCCTTTGTAAAGCCATAAAGGCATCCAAATTATGACTGATTTGAACAGGGTTGATTATATAAAACCTAGTTAGAAGTCAGTGACACTGTCATGAGGGCTCCATTCTACCCTTTTATCAAACTCAGTCCAGGCAGGCTAAAATTTCTATAATTGTGTTTTTACATCTGCCATTAAAACTTATAGGTAAGAATAGCTTTGAGAGGCTAGAGGAAAGATTTACTCCTCTCAGAAATATTAATCATTGAGCTATTTTCTTGGGAGGCATCTCAATGTGTCTTTGGAGTTGCAGGCAAATTCAGTATTCCTGGTTTGGAACATATCCATCCTAGTCCCTGTGAGAGGAGTGAGAGACAGAAAATACCTGAAATGGGAGAAGCTATAGTCATTAGAAGAAGCTGACAACTGTATTTCAGTGCTATGCATGTGGCAGAGCACCAGGGAGAGGTCAGAAAAGAACTTTTCCTTTTTTCTTATCTTTTACTGACTTCTATTGAAGTGAACACAAAAAGTGAAGCCCCTGTCCTTTTGCTATGTCCCTCACCCAGCACTCATTCAGTAAGTATGGAATAAGAAGTAAGGATGATACTGGAAGGTGAGGTAAAAATAAAACTACCATGAAAACCAGTGGAGAACTGAAGAACAAATGGCTCATGACAGAGCCCAGCCCCAACCCTCCCCTGCAAAAAAAAAAATATTTAAAACCTACAAAAAAATACTCCCATAAAACCACACAAGTTTTCATTTTATATTTGATGCAAATCCATGGAGGAGAAACTAGATGTCCTAGAGCAAGAACCTGAAGAGCAAAACCCAGACTGGTGAGCTGCTGGGCATGAAGGCAGACCACCAGGAGGGGCTTGAGAGTGGAATGGGGAAGCAAAGCAAAATCAGAGAGAGAAGCGAGGTCAGGCATAGATCACAGATCTCTTTAGGCCCCAAACTTCACTGTTCTTGCATTGTCAAGTGTCTGCAAAAAAAAAAAAAATCCCCCTCAGGGCTATCTTGAGCCCATTAGTCTATTGGGAGAATGCCAAATTTCTATGAATTTAACCCCACTGGCAAAGATTACATGCACTAATGGTAACACACAAAGACACATACCCGCACCACAGCTACCACAAAATTATGCCCTAAAACCATTCAAAGTCACAGCAGTAATTGGTCTGAAAAGCTGATTACAGCTGCCTTTCAGATGGACCTCAAATTTAACACATAATTCTAACTTTGGTAGTTCTGTGCTGTGCCTTCTTATTTGTCAGATGGAGATGTTAATGCCTCATAAGCAGCATGAAAAACAGGCTGCCCTCCATTTGTGAAACCCTGAGATTACATGGGAATGAGAACCAGGATGTCACTGTGCACTTAAAAGCCACAGAGAAAGGCACAATAGCAATGGGGAAATGAACAGTTGCATGAGTATCATCAAATGTAGCATTTCCTAGTTGTTGACATCACAAGTTCGAGATAATTTCATGCTCATTTCTACAAGAAATACCAGATGTCTCACAATACATAATAGATTTTACATTTGGAGTATCTTCCTAATTTAACCTCAACTATTCAAGTACAAATTTCCTTGAATTTTCACATTAAGGAGAGACTTTACAGAAGATAAAGTTGCCATAGAGATGCATACACTCCTTTCCAATCATCTCAAATATAGTTAGACACAATTAATTATTCAGTTCACCACAGAACATTTATACTTTTATATGAAATATTCCAGGGGGAGAGATATTTTTCAAGTCTGTGAAAAAAGAACTTCAAATAGTAGTAAATGGTCTGAGAAAAAAAAAGTTAAAATCATGAACAGAAATAATTCTGTTCTATAATTAGGTAAAATATCAAGCAGTTAGGGCTCCTTTCCATATAATTTGCCATTTACTTATCATTCTCACAGATGCAAAAGGTTTTGGAAGAAAAGGAGTTGTTTGTCATTTACTTTGAATGTCTACAACGAACAAAACTGTGTGGTGGTTCACATGTATGCTTATTGAAAGGTTATACTAATTTCTTTTTAAGAGATGATATAAAAGTAAAGACTAATATTGGAACACTTTTTAATAGGAGTGAAAGAAAATACTGACGAAGAGAATCTGGAGCTGTCATGAAGAATGAATCCTCTTGACTGGCAGCTGTGGCTTGGCAATACTGAGACCTTGTGCTATTTGATTAAAACAATATCAAGATGGAAAGATCTCTTCAAATTAGAGGTCAGAAACATCAGTCTGTTTTTTCTGCAGTTGTCAGAAGTGATACAGGGTAATTAAGTCTGGAATAATGTCAGACAGGTGGTACTTTTCTTTTGAAGCAATTCATTAGGGAAGTCTTGTCACTTATGACATTCCCACATAAATCCTGGTGCCTGATCTCTTCCCCAAATGAGTTTAAATTGTTGAACATGAAAATACTTTAAAAGCAACTGTCTAGTCTCTATCTTATACAGTAGCTTAAAATGTCATTTGGCAATCATATGACAAAAAAAACCAAAAACAAAAACAAAAAGAAACTAAACTACACCAAAGAAAGCCATATCACAGTTTCAAACCTTATGTGTAAGCAACAATTTGCAAAGTGAGAAGACATACAGGAGATGGATGAGCTGCTATCAGCAAGGAAATCAGAGTAAGCATTGCCAGGATCTGCCACAAACAGCAGATTTGAGCAGTGAACAACTGCCATCTGAACAGCTCCATTTTATCAACTCAACTTGCTTGTCTATTCTCACCACGGCTGTAATAACACACAAAAAAGTTCAAAAATTATGACCTTATTCTGTAATATGTGGCATAAATTTCTACTTTTATTGCTCTATCAGTGACTTCAAATCAGACCTCTAAAAATTTGACGTTCATCTATAAAACAAAAAATGCAATTTAAACAAGTATCATGCACTGAAAGACTCAAATGTGAAGAGCCACCAGCAAGCTGGAAAGAGAAAGGACAGTGTCAAAGTAACTACAGCTTTCATTTTGAACCGAGTATCTGCAGAGTAAAATGGGTTTTATTTTTCAAAAATTGGTTAATTTGTTTTAAATTAACAGGGAAGACCTATGGCTAAAATCCAACCCAAAACCCCAAGAAAATGTATTTCTGTTAAGGTATATTTAAAATAAATTTCAGAAATCTTGCTTATAGTTAATACAGTCTTTTAAGGCTACAGGAGTCCATCTGAGGAGACTCATTAAAAGCATAGGCAGTACTAAGGTGTCCTAAATAATTGATTATCTACAGTGCCTAGAGTGACCTGCCTTGCAATTAGGCATATTGAAGGTCCCATAGAATTATGGACTTGTTACTTGGAAAGGCCAAATTTTAAAAGCTTTTACATGATGAATAAGCATTTTTAAACACTCAGTTTTATCTCACAGGGTCAGGCATGGACCATGACACTCTACTAGGTTTCCCAGTAGTATGCTTCCACAAAAATTTACTCATGCTGCTGCAAATATGAGTAGGAAATAAGATCATGATATTAAAAACTCCACCTGGAATTTTCAACAATATTCATTATAGCTTGGAAATACAATTTCCTTTTATTTTCAATATTCATATTATTTTGGGAGAGAAATTATTTGATTTACAAGCAGAAGTCTTGATGCCTTACCTGAAGGTGTGTCAATTTCTTAGTGTTGATTTATCTGGGAAATTTCAAGGAAGAGCAATGACAAAGATTTTGAAGCCCTTATTTAGAGGTTCTGGTTTTATTAATTTAAAAAATAAAAATCACTGGCCATGCTTTTCCACACATTTTTCCTCCAAATAAACCTGTTTGACAGTAAACATGGTTTGACTGCCATGTTTTTCAGGAAAGCTTTTAATTGCTCTGTGTAAATGCAATTTTTGCTAAAAAAAGTCACTTCTGTTGTGTAGTAGCCTTCTCTTCTCGAACTGACATTCATACAAGCCATTATTCCCTCCAGAAACTTCTATCTGCATATAACATCATCATTTGGATTTAAAATGTTTACCTTTAAGAATACCAATTGTATTCTAGTTACATGGGGGTGGATTTAATGTTAATTACACTGTAAACTGTGAAGACACTGACAAAAAGCACTGCAGAAAAGCAGCTTAATTCATTTTGTAACCCAAAAAACAAAATGGAATTATTGATCAAGTAGTTCACAGATACTTTTACTTTGGTTTCTGGTGCAAAAGGAACTGAAATTATGACAGCTTCAGGAGATAGTTTTGCCTTGATTTCCAGGATTGTTTCACATCCTATTTTTTTAATATGAATGCAAACAGTGAACATTTTTTTTTTTTCACCATTGGGGTTTCAGCAATAAAAAGGCTGATTTTCACCAGAAGCAAAGCACCATTTATAATCTGCTCATGGAAAGATAGGTCACAACACCTCCTTGCCTGTGTCAGGGGACCAAGACAATTGTACCAACACTTTATGATACAGCTACCCTTCAGGAAAAAAAAAAAACAAACCTGTAAACAGTATGTGACATTTAAACTATTTCACAAATAGTTACTTATCTTGCATTACACTAACTGTTGGTTTCCCTGACAAATGAAAGGCTGCAGCAGCAAAGGTGACATATTTGCTTAGCCCTTAAGCCACAATGTAGGGTGCCTGCTGAGAGAGATTCCTTAAAGCCAGCTATATAAAGTCAAGCCTATTTTCAAGCATAAGCAGCAGTGTCTGAATCCTTGCATTTGCTTTCTTTGGAATTAGAATTTGGATTTTACTATCTTGGAGACTACAATTGCTTCTTCTAACAAGCAGATTATTTTTAAAAGAAAAGGTCACTGTAGATGTTGTAATTTCTTTTGCTGGATTCAAACATTTGGGATTCTTTCCATTGTATGTCTGCATGTTTATATTCTTTAGGGTTTAACTTACTCTATAGCTTTGTTTACAAAAGGTTAACTTGCCAGACGTGCAACCCAGAATGGTTCTTACATAAGGTGATAAAACTATTTTAATAATGTTACAGAATCACAAAACTTTTCAGGCTGGAAAAGACCTTTAAGATCATAGAGCCCAACCACCAACCTAACATTGACAGGTCAACCACTAAACCATGTACCTAAGCACCACATCTGCACATTTTCTTTACACTACCTTGTCTGGAATTAAAAGCTTGTTAAAATAGTAGGGCATAGTACCAGTCCAGCACTAAAAATGGTCATTTGCCTTATGCTCAAGTGTAGTATCCTTGTCCTTACAAGAATTTCCACTAAAAACAGGGAAGCAAAAGGGCAAAGACAAGCAAGTGAAAAAACCCCAAATCATTTCAAGCTGGACAATTCTATGATGTTTAAAGTCCAAGTCAGTTGAGACATTGCAGAGTACAAATACAGATGTGTCAGCACAATAGTGAGTGATGGCTCCGATAGCCCTTGCACAGCAAAATTCATCATGGGCAGCTGCACACACAGCAATTTCATGGGAGACAGCAACAGCTTCTTCCAAGATGGATTATTCCTACAACATCTTGATTTCCTCACTACACGGTCTGCAAGTCAGGCCAGTCCCAGAAATCTTACACAGGTGTCAACTCCCTTTAGGGAGCACATGGCAGGAATCTGCTCTCCAAATCAGTCTGCCTGTGGCTGCTCCCACAGACCTCAAGACATCCCAACGTCACTCAGCTGTGCAACAGGTTTGCATCAGCTTGAGAGTAAGAACTCCTTGTCAAATCTTTGTAATCAACTTTTTATACTGTGGCCTGCTATACTACCTCCATGGCATATGGAGGATGTACAGGAGAGGGATTTCTCTCTGGTATGCAAAAACAAAATCCCATGTAAGTGGTACAATAGGAGTAAGACCCACTGCTGAAGCTTTCACCCTGAAGGTAAGCAGCCACCTGTCTCAAGACTTGGGTAATATGGGAGTTTTGCCTGCCTGAAATCCCAAATAGAGGCATTTACCTGCGTTTTAAACACATTTGCATTCTCTTGATAAATTTCTTCAAGCCCTACAATACTTCAGCTTTTCAGACACCACAGAACTCTGTAAAGGCTAAGCCAAGAGTCTTTGGCCCTGAAGCAACTATTAGCTACTGCCTATAGATTTTAGGACATTTTGATTTCTAATTCTAATACGAAGTAATTCCTTTTTCTAGTTGTCTGCAATACATAAACCTATAGAATTCCTGAATGTAAAGAAGAGTTTTGGGAGCTCCTATACTGTATCTTGTATTTTAACACATCTTGTGTAACCATTCCTACAGATGACAGAACTGGTACAATTCACTGCCTCATTTCATAATTTCAGTTTAGAGTTAAGATGTAACTTTTAACTCTGTTTACAAATTGTTTTTCTAGTAGTTGGGTTTTTCTCTAACAGCTCTAAGGTTCAAATGGTTTAAGGGTTAAATAGTTCCTAGTTTTTAAAGTTAAGTTGTAACTTGTAACTGCAAGTAGTTAACCTGTGGCATGTTAGCCAAAAAGATTGTGATCTTGCCTAACAGCTCCTAGAAGGGAGTGCTGCAACTCCAGTGGTACCTGAGACACATTGCCACCTGAGGGGAGCTGGGTTTGTCAAATTAGGTAGAAACCTTCATTCAAATTAGAACCATGCTGTCTTCTATCACCCTGTCTGCAAAGAGCCCTTATAGGTAGGATAACAGAGAACACTTTGAATTTTTGAATGTAACCAAAAGGGTGAGTTGTCACATTGCAGCTGATCTGAAGCTGCCCCCTGAACTCAACAAACCCAGAAGAAAACGAGTGTCCAGATAAGGCAGGGATAAGTTGGATTCAAGCCCAAGCAAAGACCTGAGCCAACCCTGTTCTAGCTGAGATGCAGATGCTCCACTGACCAGAGAGCTGGGCAGAGGTGTCCCCTTCAACCAACTACCTGAGCCCAGGAAATCCAAAGCCCCTCTACAAAGGGCAGCCACATCACAGCTGTTAGCTGATGACTCAGTGCTGTGTCGTGTCTGTCTCCAGCCCATGACTCCATGTTACAAAAAACTTCAATAATAAATTAGCCAAAGCTATCTACTTGTCCTCATTCTTCTCAGTCTAAGCATGGCTGTCAGACTCTTCTCAGTGAGCTTTTCCTACCTGCAGCTCACAGAATGCATTTCTAGATCAGAATGTTTTAACAGAAGTGCTGTATTGAGCACACCTGTAATGTGTCCCCAACTCCAGAAACGATGTGCATCAAAATGATCAGCTGCAATGAACACCTTGGCAGGTTGCACACCCAGGGCTGGATACTGTTTATATTGTGTGTGTTGAGCTTGAATTCTAGTAGTAAAGCAGAAATGAGAAGCAGAATGAAAAGATGTACATGTGGTTAAAAGACTGGAGACACAAAAGCATTAACTGTCCCACCTGAAGGCAGAAGCATCATCTGTACTAAAGACAGGAAAGGAATATTTCCATCTTGAACATCAATCTGATCCCCAACCCAGATCTCTGTATGCACTATAAATGCATTGCAAAGGATGAAGCACAATGCAGGTTATCCAATTTGCAACAGAGATCTGCAGTGTTGCTCCTTACATAGCTAGGAATCATTGCTGGAATCATAACACAGTTTAAGATGAAGGGACCCTTAAAGGTCATCTAATCCAATCCCCAGGCAATAAAAAAAGACATCTCCAACTAGATCAGGTTGCTTAGAGTGTCATACATCCTGACCTTGAGTCTTTCTATGAATGTGGCATCCACCACAAAGTAGTTTTTTATTAAGTAACCCACAAAAAAAAAAAAATTCTGTTTTAAACAGGAATGATTTTGCCTACTCAAAACCATGCCATTAATGCAATCAAACATAATGGAAATCATATAATTTTAAGATCTCATTGTGAGCAGCTTTCCAGTTACATACAAAATGCATCTACTTATGTTTCTATAGACTCATTTCAGAAAAAAAAACAAACAAAATCAAAACTACTCGACTCAGCTTCCATACCTGTTCACACACAATATTATGCCTCAAGCTAATAATTACTGTTGGCAAACAAAAGGATCTATGATTAAACAGCTCATTTTCTTTCTTTTAAGATTTCCTGAAATACCCTGATGTTCTCACAGTAAACAGCTGCCATTCACAACTGCCTGCTAAAAATAAAAACAAAATACCCAATTTGGACAGACAATGGAATTTAAAGCAAAAAGAAAAACAGGTTCAGTTTGTAGCTAAAATTACTCCCCCACCCCAAAACACGCTGTAATGCAATCACGGAGTTTTGGCACATGCTAAATACATTTTTAGATAATGTAAGCAAAATCCACCACAGTAAATCAGATGAATAAGTAGCATTCTGTGTGGCTGGCACAGAGGCAGTCGAAGCATTTAGGGCAAGGACCAGGAAGCTGTCGCGCCAACAGCACCCACAAAGCCTCCTTTGGAGCTACAGTGGGGCCATCTCAGTTCTTCCCCTCCATCCTTGTCAGCTTGAAATATCCAGCACAGGACAGAAATTCCCTATTATGTTGTTATATACTTTTTAAGCAAAACAAAACTCTCCTTAATCTCGTTCCAAGAAAACTTTTGGGTCAACTTCAATATATAGCTTTGTATGAAGCAACCTATATCATTCTCTTCAGTGGTGTACAGTGGAAAGTACAGGGATATTTTAAGCAAAAATGGTCTTGACAGCTTCATATTATAAACCCTTCTTTTCCTCTACCACAACAACAAATTGCTGCCCAGAGCTAATGTTGTCCAAAGTAAGCACATGTTCAAATTTTCCTTAAAATATTCATGTATCAAATTAAATTTTGAATTTCACATGGCTTTGCCTCACTCCTGTCAGTTCTAATTACTGATTTATTTTTGGTACCAACAGCTTATATTTATACAGACTTCTCAATCACAAGTTCTTCAAAGCAATCTGATAAAGAAATCTCTCACCCACCACTACAACGTTGACCCCATTGGGACTGAACTTTATTCTGGGCCAATAATGTTATCCTTCTACAAAGATTTGAGAAACTTGGGTAAAATCCTATGGAGAAAATTTAAACAGACAGTATGGTTACTACAGCAGGATTTTTTTGCCAGGTAATTGAGGTTAATACCCCTAACTCCTGCCAAAAAGCCACAGAACATTTGAAGGCAGGAAGTAATCTTGGTTATATTATACTCTAGCAATTTCTTATTCTAAATGATGTAATAAAATTTAACATAGGATATTCAGCATGAATCTAACATTTACAAGTATAAACTGCTGACTTTTTAGATTATTAATATTTGCATGTACACGTGCAGTCAGTGACTTTATGTCTGCTTCCATTTCAAAAATAAATCTTTAAAGTTCATTTAATCTGTTCAGAGTCATCAAGGATAAAAGAGCACAGATAATTTGAATAATATAAATACTAGAATTTGGTTGCAATACCATATGTAAATGACTGAGAAGCCACTAAAACAATGATTTTTATTCCCAACCACAGCCTTATCAGCAATACAAAGAGATAAAACTGAGGAACTTTGTAGATGGATTATGTTTAGAGTCAAATTGCTAGCCTGCCTCAATTCATATGAAATGCAGGCAAAAAATATTGAGGTAAGGGTGTCACGCCATTTTCCCCTTATAATTTAAGACAGAAAATAGGGATGGAAAGGGAAGACTACTGAAATATAACACACATCCTTATGCTTTTTACAATTAAAGTGTATTTAAGCATGATGTTTCTATGCTACCCTGGAATACTCACATTATTAATTAATCCTCCATGTTTTTCACCCTCAGACTCCTAAGTCAGGCAGAAATTCCACTTTACATACCCTCTTATATTCAGAGAAAAACATGACAATAATGAAGGGACCAGAAACTCTATAGGTCCAATCTCTGTAGTTAGCAGCATCTTCATAAATTTGATCAAATAAATAAATCCAAAACTAACACACACAGACCCCACAACAGCTGGAAAACTGGGAGATAGGTTTTATTTCACACAAAACAGCTTGGAATGAGTATGTTAGAAGCAAAAGCTGTCAAATCTAGCACTAGGTGTAAATCAAATAAATGTAAAAGACTTAGGCCTGGTCACACTGCCTGACTCCTTTACAGCTAATTACAAGACTTAAACCAATATAAAAGAATGTCTTTCTTCAAAAGTAACTTATTCTTCCAGTACATGCTGCTGAATAATGTCAACCATTCTTCTGAAAGAGCCAATAAACACAGTTAATTGATCTAGGTTCAAAATTCATTTTCTGGTGCATAAGTAGTTTTCCCAACCAGAGGTAATATACAGCCAGGCAATACACACACCTCACCCTTCTGACTGCCCACTGGCTTTCCTGATTAAAAAAAGTAGATAATATGACAAAAAGGTCCAGCCTCTTCCACTTCAACATGTATAAAGTCTTCCATTTGCTAGCTCAGGGTCAGAGGTATCAAACACCTTCTTATTTTAGGGAACTGACACAATCCATCACTCTTCCCCACACTGGCACTACCAAATCATGCCACCACTAGAACATGCAGAACAGGCATCACATGGAAATCAGAGGATCATGGAATATTCTGCATTGGAAAGGACCCACAAAGATCATTGAGATCAACTCCTGGCCCCGAACAGCACAAGCCCAAGGGTTACACCACGTGCCTGAGAGCATTTTGTGCTGCAACCACTGTCCTGGGGATCCTGTTCCAGTGCACAGCCACCCTTTAGATGAAAACTCTTTTCTCCTAATATTCAACCTAAATCTCCCCTGACCCAGCTTCAGGCCATTCCCTTGGGTCCTGTCACTGTCACCATGGAGCAGAGATCAGTGCCAGCCCCTCCTGTTCCCCTCAGGAGGAAGCTGTGACTGCAGTGAGATCTCCTCCTCCAGGCTGAACAGACCAAGTGCCCTCAGCTACCCTGTATGGCTAATAAAATCCAGGCACCTTCTCCAGGTACCCCTGACAGTGACTGATGTTTATTGAAACACAGTCTTGTTCTGATTTGCTATTTTAAAGCAGCAGTTCTCTTCTGCTAATTGAAATTCAAACCATTGATAGATATGTGTTATAAAGGTCACATTGAAGCAGGATTTAGTATTAAGACATGAAAAAGCTAAGCTGTGTCAAAAGTGAACAGCAATTTCTATGTCTGTATTTTCACTGCAGGATCTTGCTTTTCTGGAAAGGAAAGGCTGTGCTTTGATGATCTCCTTTGCCCAACAAACCTTTTCTTTCTCAGCAGTAACCAGCTCCCACTTGCATCCCACCTCATGTCTTTCTCACCAAAACAGCTGTCACTCCTCCCATCCCACAGACTGCAGCTGAGGGATTTGGGGAGAAATCCTCATTTTCTGTGTAGAGACAACACCACAGCAGCGCCTGCTGCCATGAGAAAGTGACAAGGAAAGCACAGCCTGACTCCTACAGCCCAAATCATGGGTGAATACTAACAAATCCTTACTAAGCAGATGCAGACTTTCAACACCAAACCTGTTCTCCAGAGTGCTACTGTTTCTCAGGGAGTGCTGGAACTTGACTGGGAAGACTATTGTCACCAAGGACAAGGGAAGGCATAAAAATATTAATAAACCTTTCTTCATCACAATATTCTGTGAAATGGCTCAGATGTTTTAGAATCAGAACTTTAGACACTTGAAAATAGCAATTAAAATTAATCAGCCTGAAGTAGTCAAACAGTCTAAAAACTGATGTTTGCAAAACTGCCTTGACTGGCACTGTTTTGCAAACATCAACATAAAAATTGGAAATCCATACAATCAACCAAGGTGAAAGTGTACTTATCAATATAAGAAAAGGAATTAGAATCTGACACAAATGTGGTAATGTCCAGCCAACGGCACAAGGAGCAGTATTAAAGCTAATGTACAACATTAACATGTTAAAAAGGGGTGAAACACATAAACAACTTTTCTAAAAAGATCCAGCATTCAACTGTTGGTATCACTATGTAATTCACTCATTAAGTGGAGTGAGAGATATAAGCCAGATGTGGCTATTTGATCATTTACTACAACCTGCACACAAGTTATTAGGTTTCAACAACTTATGCACCAAATGAGCTAAATAATTCATGCTTGGTTAAAATATAAGATTCAGAAAAGAATTAAAGAATTAAATTAACAGTTAATAAAGGTAAAAAATTGGAATTTTTCATTGGTTAATTATTTTTTGTTGCATAATAAAATAAAAAACTTTTACATATCCAATGTTTAAATTAATTCCAGTCTTTCCTTTTATTCTTAACTTTTTAAAGGGAAAAATCCAATTATTGTTCAGAATCTCTCTCTGTGTTGTATGAACTATGTAGAGCCTCTCCTACCCTGAAATGAAAGCAACCAGGGACCTTGTCTGAAGTTTCTTCAGTTTGTTATTTTGCCTCTTGCCTTCTCTAACATCCCTTAGAACCCTGACAGGCAGCGTGTGCTCTGTGCCAGCCTCACCGAGGACCAGGACGAGCTGTACTGGCAGAGCAGATGATGGTGATTTCCCTCATCCCTGTTCCTCACAGCAGCAGCCATCTCCCAGCCTCTTCTGACAATTTCCCCGTCTGTACAAATGGGGATTATGCTTTCAGCCTACAGGACTGCACTGACAGCTTGTGTTTAATTGCTGATTCACTGTGATCCCTGTCTGGAGCCAATTAGAAACCTAAGCTCACAGTTTTGATGTTTGCACGTCAGAACACAACCATTTACTCACTTACAGAAATGCTCTAGGGCTGGATGGTTTTGACAGCATTTCTCTTACAAGAAGGTAATTCTGTGCTTTAGGACAGGGCTGTCAAGACAGTCCTCTGAATTCTTCTGGGCAGGCACCTGAACCTCAGCCAGCCTTGTCTCTCAGGAGATTCTTCAGCTTTGGGCAAGGGAGCCTGTCTGTCCCTCACTCTGACTGAGAAAATATTTGTTTTTTTTCCTAGGAGATAACACTCTCAATTGGCCAGACAAGGCTGAGGCATGAGACTATGGTTCAGATGAGGCAAAGCTGGGAAGTGAAGCTGGGGGAGCTACCAGGAAGTCTGGACAAAGTCAGTTATCAATTACAGTTCCAGAAATCCTTAGCTCTGTCCTTATGAGAAATGAACAAAACAAAAATTGCAATAACTTTTTTGTGAGATTAAGGAATTACATTCTGACCATTGTTATATCCATATTCTTATGTGTTCTCTTTTAGGGGATTTCCTCATCTGATTTTCTTAATTCATGCCATTTCATACAGCATGTATCCAACAGTCTTTACCATAAAGAAAAGAATTCCTATTCATCCTAATTAATGCATCCTAGTGTGATCTGAATGCCTTAAAAATAATACATGTATTCAGAAACATTACTGCTTAAATAAGAAAAATACCAGCATTCCATATGGAATGTTTTTTAAGATAATGAATCATTATAAACTGTACATAGTTAACTATTTCTGCTTTTTGACTCTAAATGTGTTGTGAACAGCAGTATCAGATGTTGTAGTATCAGTTCATGCTACACTATTTTAGTAATGCAATTCCATCTCAAACTAAAGGCACAGTAGATTATTAGTAATGTAAGTTTATAAAATCATTATTGAAATTTCTTCTATATGCATGCTCCTAATCACCCAGTGTTTGGGGGAAGAGTGAGAAGACAAAAGAATTGGTATCCAAATAAAGCAATCTGCCAATTCTACCTGACTCTTTAAGGTCACCTTTAAATCTAACCACCTTCTGTGACATCTTATTACTTATCTGTGTTCTACATTCATGACTGTTTTTTAATTAGTAGTTGTAGTATAATCTGGTCTGTCTTTACTTCCAAGTGAAATAGCAACCACAAGTTACAATAAAGAAATATCTTTATGCCTCACCACATGGCTTTCTTAATTTATTTGGTGAAAACTGAGCATTAAACTAAATTTTCTAACTTTTATATTAATTTATCCAAAGGGAAAAGAAGAAAGATTAGCTCTTTTAATATCATAGTATTACAGACATTATAGAAACACAGAAGAATAATTACCCAGAAGAAACCCATGGGAAATCATGAAACTTTTAATATGTCATTAAAATAAAAAACAATATTATTGACCAGAGAAAGGATACTGGAAATGGTACATGTGCCAATAAAAAGGCACAGGACCCTTCCAAAATCAGACTGGTTAGAAACTCTAGTTAGTAGGAGGCACAGAAACAGGAAGAGACGATTTGGGTAATGATTTCTGGGAAATTTATTTTGACACCAAGGAAGTCATTTGACTTTTGTTCACTGAGTAATAAAACAATAAATCTTTAGCAGTATTAACGTGTTGGAATAGACGACATGATGAAAGTGTTTTGGCACTGGGTTATGAGATAGGTTAATAGGACATTTTTGAAGCTGTTCTGCTCTAGTACTGAACTGACAACTATAATAACCCTGAGTCATCACATCTCAGCAAGACACGAAGTTGCAATGATGGAAGTGATAGCAGATAACTAACAAGACTTGCACAGTCTGGAAATGTCACCTCTTGGTTCCTGCAAAGGTAACTTCTGACTTCATATTTCTTTATATCAATTCAAAACCCACAGAAGCAGCAAGTGTTAAAAGAGCCACCATAATTTCAGCCTAATCACATGACCAATACACAAATTTGAACATATTGAAGGTATTAAGGGGATTCAAAGAATCCTCGAAAAACTAAGGACAATTTTTATATGGTATTGTAAAACTTATCTCTCACAATTTAACTATATGCTTACTACTATATTAAAAAGTATGTCCCTTCAGGTATCACTGCCTTTCAATTACAATTAATATAAAGTGAAGAGGTATCTCTAATACAAGGTGAAGAAGTATCTATAATGTGGTACATTCCAAATGTACTGCACATTGCTACAGTATGTATCACTACACAGCCAACAACAAGTATTCTTGAAAACCTGTACCCTAAAGAAAAGGTTTAGATGAAACAGTCATGGCCTACCCAACTCACTGATAGAAATTTTGAAGTGCTGCTGGTTTTACTAATTTTCAGCTAATAAACAATGCAATGGGAAAAAATGGTCTCTGATTTGTAATCTGTAGTTTTTTAATTAATAAATTTTGTAACTAATAAATATAAAAAACTTTTCCAATGCAAAAAAAAAAAAAAAAAAGCCAAAATAAAACCAAAAAAAAAGAAAAGAAAAAAAAAAAGAGGACAAACCCTTCCCTCAGACACAAAAAGACTATATCTACAAACCTGAATATCTGAATTCTCAGTACATTAACCCAACAATAATTTCTCTTTTCCCTAAATAAGGGGGGAAAGTTCAGCAGTTTTCAGACAGCTCCATGAGGGATGCTGGGGCTATTTTGTTATATTTGCATTCATTATATTTTGCACTAGAAATGGACAAAAAAGACACTGATTTTGGAAAAACTCAGGATACACAGAAATTCTCAAGGTGGTGAAGACCAGGCCTATTTTCAAAGGTTGAAGTGTTTCCAGGTAAGCCAGATACTGCGATGCCCTTGATATCCTATTTCTGTAGCAGTCACATATTTCCAGTCAGTGATGATCCAAAACACTGTAACCAGCTGAGAATACATATGCTGTAGAGCTGGCAGTGTGATATTTCTACATACACAGGGCACTCTTCCACTGGAAGTACAACCATAATCTCCCTAGGCTGATATATCTTTTCACAGGGCATGGTCACTAACGTAGCAGGTGAGCTTCAACAAAGAAATGTACACAGTCTTGCAACAAAAAATAAAAATACTCTAACCATAAGAAACTTACACTTTTATATAGCTCCAAGCTTGTAACTATTTCAGCCCTCCAACCTTCCTGTATTTTCTCCCTAGTAAATTCATAATGCCATGCCTTAAACCAACCTCCTCCTCCCCTTGCCCTCCCCAGTCATTTTCCTCTCACAGGATCTCCAGAGAGGCTGCACTGTTGTGCAGATGCAGTCACAGACATGTCAGAAGGAGCAGCCATGAACCCAAACCTTTCAAAATGTCGTTCCAACACTGGTGGACAGGTAGCCCTTTAATAATTGGGCTATTGTTACCAGCAATCTGAGCACAGTTACACTTGGAGAGTCTGTGAGGAAGCATTACTTCCTACTCCTATTCATCTTTATTATCCAGCATCTCTTATTCTAAGTTTATTTTTCAAACAATCCTTCATTCTGGATACTTTTAACTGTTCTGATTTGAGAATACAATAGAATTATTGCACAACTACTAAAGTGTAAAGTGTTGTAACAACAAAATATCAACAAAAGAGGCATCCCCAGCCAGCAACATGGCTATCTGTACCTAACAAAAAGTTGCTGTGCAGGGGAGGAGAAGGAAACTTTTACCCCCTCTCTCACAGCAGCAGTCCCTGAACCCTCCAAAGCATGAGATTCCTACTCCACTATCCTCCAGAGAAGCCCATGGTACAGCTGGGCAGCTTAGTCCATGCAGCCCTTGCCAAGCTGGGAGCAATATTGCTTCCATTATCTCTCAGAAGTCCATCTGGTACAGAGCAGCTCATGCCACACAATACTGCTGCAATTTCTACAGGCTAACCCTGACAAAAGCAAAAGTGAAATTGTAAGTGAGACTCACTTTTGGCATCAGCCAAGATGCCAAATCTTGGACAATAAAATTAACTGATAAGTCTCATTTTCTGTGTAAGCCGCTTCCAGTTCAATTTATTTTACAGCTCTCATGAAAAATTAAGGTTTTAATTTTAATTAACATTTAAAAATCAAGCCATTTCTGTTCCTAACGGAACAGAGAATGACCACCTTTTCCAGTTAAGAATCTATCCTTTGAATATAAATGACTGAAAGCCTCATTTAGAAGCATTTCTTATAGAAAGCATCAATCATACCTTACCAGACCTGCTATATCATTTGTTTCCTTGAATTTTTAGCAGTATTGAGCTGAGCCAAATTTTTGGAAAGTATTTAGATAAGCCAAACTCTTAAATCTCTTTCAAAAGCAAACACAACCTTAAATCAAAATAGTTTTAGTGAGCACCTCCAAGTTACTTTTCTAGATGAACTTCAAGTGTTTCTACCTTTTATTTTTTTAATTGTGTGTTTGTGTTAGTTTACCTCTTTCATGGTTTTTAGAGTCATCTCTAATACTTATTTAAAGCAATAGTTCTAACTGTTTGAAAGTAAAAAAAAAAGGCTTTTGGAAATGTATAAATTAATATAGTTTACTTGTAGTAAGAATATTCCATAAAAAGCCAATTATATAACATGATAAAGTAAGTATGTTAAGTATAAAGACAAACATATTCAAATCAAGCCTGACATATTTGGGAAAAAATTAATAAAATTTGACCAGATAATTTAACCATGTATAAAACTCCAATGCTTCAGTCTCAATGCAACACTTATAATTATTTCAGATAACAGCTCCTAAAACCATCTCTCTTTTGTACCTTCTCTCTGTTGTAAATGAACCTGCAAACTGCTTCCTCAAAACAAGTTATTCACATGTTCTACCTGTAACTACCAGCTGTTCCCTCACTTAATCACAAGCAGGGAAATTCACTGTCAAAAGAGCAAATCTGTGGGTAAGATGCTTGCACATACCTGTGTATCAGTAACCTACTTTTCTCTGGACAACTGCCAACACAAGCAGCAGATCATAATTCTTACCTGCCAAGCATTGTGCACCAGAGTGTTTCTTCTCAATTAACAGAGACAATTAAGAATCATGAATATTAAAGGCGGCATTAAAACCTATATTTGCTAATTGATACTACATCAACTGGTGAAGACAGGAGAATTAGCAACAGCCAATTTGCAATCTGCACAGAAGTGCTTCACATGCTAAACTCCTTATGGTCAAGCTCAGAAGCTCTACTGCTCATGCATCAACTTCTGCATATTAACCAGATACCACCTGAGGAATCTAATAAAAACCACTTACTATAACTTCTTACAAGGCCTTTATATCATATCTTTCAAAATGTTATCACAACATCTTTGAGGAATCAAACTATTGGAGTGAGGGCATTTCTATACAAACAAAAGCAACAAGGGTAACTGCTGACAGAAAAGTAAGATGAAGGAAATGTGTGCACAACTGGAAAAAGACAGAGGAACACATATAAATTGCTATCAGTTAGGAAGGAAAGAAAACCTAATTTTCCATATTATGGAATTTGTAAGTGCTCTTTTTTCTTCCCCAATTAGGGCAAAATGTGGGCTGCAATTTTTTATTTTATTTTATTTTTTAAATTTGTGAATTTAAGACACTATTTACTAAGATGATTCCAAAATCCAAAGGGAGAAAAGACCACACGATATTGCTATTTTGAAAAGAACAAAAAATGAGAAACCTTAACAGTTTTTCCTAAAGAAATAACAATTTGAGAAAAAGACTCAGTGAGTTAACCCTTCCTGAAAATGTCACTGAAAAGTTGCTAACCCATTTTAATAGTTATTTCTTCAAACACTAAAAGAGTTCCTTGACAGAATGAAGATTCTAATATAATGCAGATGAATACAGCTGTAGAATGGAAATGCATTTGAATGTAAATTGATCCAATTCAATAGATAAGTCATGATAATTTGAGATGATAAAATAAAATGGCTGGTTATTAATGGAATTATAAATTTTTAAACATTGCAAGACTTCAGTTAAAGAAATAACTAGTCCAGCAAAATACCAACTCTTCATAGCTCTTAACATAAGCAAAAAAAAAAAAAAAAAAAAAAGTATGTGTAATTACTTGTTCCCAGTAAGGAATGGATGCTCAAAGCATGATGAGAGCATGATGGCATAACTCCACTGTGAAGAGCAGGATGCTTTTACTGAGCTTCCCATGGCACTTTTGAACAAGTCTACATATTCTGAACCACAATTCTTACAAGGAAATTTGACTGAGGACCAATCATAACAGCTTGCCTAATATTGGAATGAAGGGAAACCCTTTCAGAAAATAACAAAAAGATTTATGTACAGCTATTCAGTTTAACAGAAGAGTTTCCCACTAAATATTGCCCATTAGCTTTTTCTAGGAACAATTAATAGATTACAAACTCTTGTTCTAAAATGAAAGAAGAGTTTGTGATCCCAGATCCCTGGGCTGTTCCTGACCACAGGCACAAATATCCTGCCAAGAACCTGTGGGGCTCTAATCTCCTTTGCATGCCCTGACACTCACACTGCCAAGTTCAGCAGAGAGAAGTGTGGCATCCCTGCAGCTGTGGGTCACTGCACTGCTGGATCTCATCATGCACAGCACTGCTGCAATCCTAACAGAGGACAATATCACCCATTCTGTGACCACCGTGTTGCAGTTACTTCTCCTGAACTATCAGGAGCCTCCTTACCCACACATTTTTGTTGCTTCTTTCAGGAGACATTACCCAGTCCAGGGATGTCTGAATCTCAGCCTCAAGGAGCCAGGGATGTCAGCTCAGCAATGCTCAGGATTTCATTGCCACTCAGAAGCAGCAATCTGCCAAACATCCCACAAAAGAAAGAAGCAGAGTCCTCCTGCAACAGAACTGACACATTCCAGCATTCCTCTTTCCCTTCCATCTGCATATACAAAAAACCCACCACACAAAAGAAAACACCCCCCACCCTTACAAAAAAAGGAAAAAAAATAATTACACACATACACAAAACAAAACAAGAACCTCTTTCCCCCAAGTATGATCCATTCTATTTAAGAGATCCTTTGCTTTGGTGTGAACTGCCACTCCCACTCCCTAACTGAGCAGGGTCTAAGGATGCCTGACTTTAGGAATTTGAACCAACCTGGAAATTCCCAGCCATAGTTCCTCTGCCCCAATCCATCTGGGATTTATTCTGATCCACTTCCTTATTCCAGCACTGCAGTTAATTAGGACAAGCACTTATGTGAACCCCAGAGTAATACAAGCATTATTGCAATGGAGATAAACAAAAGAATTAGCTCAGAATGTGCGTGGGCAGGTCACTGGAAGCCTCAGGTATCAGGCTGCAAACAACTACCACACAGGGACAGAGAAGTGGGAGGTAACTCTGTGGTCAACAAAAGTGGATCTCACAGGACCAGGAACCACAGAAAGTTCAGTCCAGTCATTGGTCCCGTTCAAAGAAAGATCAAATGAGCTGACACTGAGGTCTTCACCTCAGATACAGAAAAAACTCAGTTAAAATAATTACTTGAGCTCTATCATCAGTGAAACAACAAGGGCTATGCTGCTAAGTTAAAAACATCCAGAAGCCAAGACTTTTCAGGTGACATGGTACAGAAGTCACCCTTCTTGCAATCTGGGTAGAAATTGGCTGTTGGAAAAATCACATAGGAAAAGGCACTCTCAGGTCTGAGTGGAATCCAATTTCTTGGTGACCCTTACAGCTTAATACAGGTCAGCCAAAACCTACCAGACAACTTCTCCTTGGGGTTATCAAGGTAACCTTTTAAATAGCAATGATGGACACCCATTACTTGAAGGAAATACCAACATAACAACCATGACATTACATTGACACTTGCCTCTGTCACACTGTTTACACTTCCTGAAGGAAATAGTTTTCTTTCTCTTTTGTATTGCACCAAGGAAAATGTCTCTCAGAGTCCACATAATGAAAAAGCACGGTAGGTGTAAAATTAAAAAACTTATTTTAAAAAAATCCACTGGTTATTACATTATTTGTAATAAAAAATCCATTGGTTATTACATCACTTGTCCATTTGGAATTTAGAAAGATTTTGTGCACAGTATCATCTACATTTATGCATCAGTGCTACTTCTTACTCCTTGTTTAAAAAACTTTTAAAACTCATAGAATAAATTCTGGTGAAAAGCAAAATCCAAGAGGAACAAAATGATCTGCATATCCATATAACTAAAAAATGAGCATTTGAAACTATCACCACCAAACTGATGCAACAACCTTGTGTGTGTAATGAAGCTTGAGATGTTGATAAAGGTCATATGGTGAGACTATAATGAAGATTCATCTACTTTAGTCAGATTTTTCTCTGGCTTTACCTTTAATGGCATCTCATTATTCCCACTGGCAGAGGTAGTCATGTTTGTACACAAACTAATTAATGAGGAACTCTACCAAGACTTTCAGAGCAGAAACAATCATGCATGCTGACAGTTACTAATAGCAGGTGGGAATTCTCAGTCATGAAGGATGAGGACTATTCATAGCATTTAACTGTAGGCTAGTCTCTTCATGGGGACAAATGATAATTAAACCATTTTACTGATCACAAGAAAGGTGGGGCATGAGGCATATTGAAATTTTTGTTTTACATGTTATGAAAAGTTTGTCTTTCCAGGGAGATATCTTTTCCCCCAAAAACTACCCAACTTTCCCCCAAAAGATTGATTGATCTATCTATCTAGTTCACTTGTTCATTCATTGCCTTTTCTCCCCTCTTCTTCTCCACTGCCAGAAAGTACATTCTGTAAACGTTCAATATGCTTTTAGGACCCACTAGTCTCAAATATACCCCCCAAAAACCCACATTCACTTTAGTAAGCAAGTATTAAAAAAAAAAAAAACATTAAAAAAACCCCACAACATTTTACAGAAATACATGGTGCCCTTCAAAACTAGGATTACAGGAACGAGATAAAATTCTATGTAATATTGAGGCTGATAGTGGAAAATTAGCCTACCAGGGAACAGACAAAAGCACTTCAGTGGTAATGTGGTTCTTTTTCCTTGTAATACAGTCATATTCTAATTACAAATTATTCTAATGCACTCTATATACACCAAAGAAAGCAATACAACTAATAATAAATTACACTTTGCATTATCTATGTAATAATTTATAAAATAATTAGATGGCTGAGATGCTATCTACTGAAACTCTTTAAATAGCAGGTGGTTATTAATTTAAGAATTCCATTCAGTAAAAATTAGCTTTTCATTTTCAAATTTAAGGATTGCTTTCAATCTTTTCAAGTTATCTGCTTTGATGTTACTTTGTTCCCAAACAGGGCATTCAGAACAATCACATACGAAAGGAAGAAACCTTCTTAAACAACAGTAAATCTGCATTTCCTGAAAGTGCAACAGCTCTCTAAACTCCTTTTCTTTTCTTTTCTCTTTTAAATATGATCCTGGAAGAAACACACTGAACTCACAATTTGATTGTAGCCTCCATAAGTGATGACTGCCCCTGCAATTAGGCACAAAGACAAATTGCTTCCTTCTCATAAAGCCCTTGTTCCACACAACATAACAAATTAGACCACTACACAGGTGTAGCCAAGTACATAGAAAGAACAGTGTAATAAAGGCTAATAAAGAGGAAAGGAAACAAACTGGTGCATTTTAGCAAAAACTGGTAATAATGGGGCATAAATCATTATTCCTGCTCTTAAAACAAACACCAAAATACTTGTAAATTAAGTGGCTTACAAAATTCTGTCAATTAGAGACATCTTTTATATTTTATTTCTTGAGGAAGTTTAAGTTGATTTAGTTTTATTTAATACAAAATTAGAAACCAGTACCTGAGGTTTGCTTGTGCCATAGCCTGACAGCAACATCACCACAAAACACAATTTCAAACATAGAGACTGCATTGCTATCCAAGAAAGAAAAATGTTATCCTTTTAGCATCTGGTGCAGCATAAAGCCATTATACTGCAATTAGGTAGACTAAGGAGCAGCTGCTAAGAAACTAAAAGATGAAGACTTAAGTAACAGATTTTTTTTTCCAAAGCATGTTTTTTACAAAAATGATTGCATTTTGCTCTGCTCAGGATACTGATCTGGATTAAGCATCCAAGGTTCAACATAAAACAGATTAACTATGTCTGACCCTGCACATAAAGATTTACTGCACACCTCCACATGCTCAGTCCTCTGTTATATAAACTCTGATGAAATTTAGATTTGCTACCTGTTGAAAGAGGCCATAGTAGGCAACCATGGAATTTGAAAAATAATTCATAACTATTTCTCCACTTTTTGATGGCTCTAAAAGCTTTACTTCAAAATTTGTTATTCAGGTAAATGTCGCTGACTTTTTTTTAAAATAAACAAGAAAACAAACCAACTATCATTACACTATCATAAGAAGATATAGTCAGGAATATTCAAATTTCATTTCCTGTGATTTTTTTATCATAATTTTCTTCATTCACTCTGGGAATAGATCTGATTCCTAAAAAGACAATTCTTTTTCTAAGAGTCTGTATTCATAAAAGAAAAAACCAATTGTCATTTAAAGAGTCCTGTGCAATGTTAAAGTCTCAATATAAGCACTGTAGGTAGAACTGCAGAACAGCTGAGTCTGGCAGGGACCTCCCAAAGCCCAAGTTCCACCACCACAGGAGGGTCAGCAAGGGCAGATTTTTCAATGCTGTGTTCAGATGGGTTTTGGCCCTCTCCAGCTATGGAGATCCCACAGATAGTCTCTGGAGCAGATTGTACAGAGACAAACAACTGAGGTCAAGTTTTCATCATACCAGACCTGAATTTCCCTCTTTCCAAACCACATCTTTTGCCTCTTGTCCTATTGCTGCGCACCTCTGAGAAGCCTCTCTTTCCTCTAGAAACCTCTGGCCAGGTAACTGCAGATGGCAACCCCTCTCATCTGTATTCTGAAGGGTGAGTAAACCCAGCTGCCCCACGCCATGTCCTCAGGCAGCCAAGCTCAGGGAGCCCTGCTCTGCACTTACTCCAGCACATCTGGGTCTAAGAGGAAACCCAAAAGTAGAGACTGCAACCCTGGGCAGTCTCAGGAGAGCTGATTTGAGAGGAGGCATCACTTTCTGATGGTGTGCTGTGTATCCACATTCATAACACAACTCTGCCATGCTACTAAAATGAAATTTTATCACTTTTTCTTCTTAAATCTGTCAGAAAATTCTTTTTTATTAATTTCCAAATAATGATGAAAAAATATCACTTATAGCCAAAAAAATATTTAACCATCTTTGAAGTACTCCTAAATGCTTCTGTAAAATACATCTGATGACTTGACAGCTCTCACTTCGGATCACCAGAATATCTACTGTGTTGTTAAAGGGAGATGAAGCTTTCTACTCATGAAGGATTAGTATTGACAAGTATTTTAATAATTCAAATGATCTCAAGAGGATGTTTATCACAAATGGCATTTCTCTCCCTGTTTCATTTTTCTGTGAGGCAAAAAATGAGACTCAATTGTGTAAATCCATTTGGCTGGAAATCCAGACAACTTCAGTTGTTTGACCCTGAAGAGCTTGCTCAGAATTTCCCAGGATTATATTTCAAGTTACATTGCTCCAGTACAAAATGTTACAAAATTTTGCCAACTGAACTTCATAAATAGTTAAGAATTAAAATGTAAAAGGATTGTATTGTCACTCTATTGCAAACATACCCCACAGCAATCTCAATGACATCTTTGAGAAAGCTGTCCCTTGGATCTTCTTTCATCACAGACCTCTGCTGACACTCATTGATCTAAGTGCAATGCAGCACACTAACAAGGTTTGAATTAGGTATGCAGCAAAGCTCTCTAAGATTGTGGAAATTTCATCAAGATGATAAAATATGACTCCACTAAGTTAGGGAACTCACTGCTCTGAAAAATCAACCCTGTAGGCAAAGGAAAAGCCACAAGAAATAAAGCAACTAGATATGGCTTCAAAGTCTCAATGCCCTGAGAGCTGAGCTAGCTGACTCAAAAGATTCTCAGAATTACAACCAAGATTTAGTTTCCCCTTTCAGAAGGTGAAGGATAAAGTAAATTATTTTCTCCCCACACTAATATAAAATTTAATTTTGCTCCTGGAGAATATGAGAGGATCATCAAGCTTTGTGGAAAAGTTGGGAGTACTCAAATGACTCCAAGGAACTTCCGAGAAGTTCTTAGTCTGGCACAGCCACTCTCACCCCTCCAGTCCAATTGTGCCAGGCAGCAAAAGCCTGTCCCAAAGCACAGACTGGAGGGATGCAGGCAGCTCTCACTGGCTAGCAGTGGAGGAGCATCCTCAGACATCACTGCCCACTCAGGGCAGACCCTTGCTGAGAAAAGGGATAGGGGAGAGGAAAAAGCTGGATGAGCCACTGACATGATGATCCAGTTTTCAGCTGTTCAGAGCAGCTGCCAGAGCATGCCTGAGTACTGGGCTGAAGAAAATGTCAGGGGAGATCACAGTCTGATTAGGGGCACCAGACAGACTATTTTAACTAGGAATTAAGCAGATGAATATTTTTGCTAAAAATTTTGAATCTAGAAGAGCCAGTGAATATGCAATATGTTGTGCACAGGCAAATGGTAAAATCAAAGTATCTGAATTATCTGTGTAATTCAAAAAGACAAGAATTCTAACCATGGATGCAAGTCATCAGTGATCAGGGTCAAGGGGCTTTATTCTACCTCCACTAATTACTGATACTCCTCTCTACAGGCAGCACTTCATCAATCAAACACTTCATCAAGCAAATACAGACCCTTTTCCTGAAATATGTGAGTGCCTTCAGTCTTATTCAGAACACAATTCTACCAAGGACCATTTTACTTCATTTCTGAAGATCTTTGGACACCCCCAGATTGGGGAAAAAAAATCCTAACAGGCATGGGCTTTTATTTCTTCACTGATGTACAGACCCTTTTCTGTTAGTTTGCTTCAGTCCAGAAGCAAATATAAAAAAGAAAAACAAAACTAATTGATATGATAAAAGTAGAGATTAACCTGAAACCTGCCTCTAAACATAGTATCCTGTGACCTAGTACCACCTTGTCAGAGCAAAATCTTGAATGAACAGAAAGGCTTTATGTTTGTGTATTCAGAATCAACAGGTTTTGCCAGATCTGGCAAAAAAAAAAAAAAAAAAACCCAAACCAACATTTTTTTAAATTAAAAGCATACTTCTAATACTTCTAGACTGTATCTTGGAATAAAGTCTCTGCTTGAAGTACAAGAGATCGTCTGTCCATCAGCCATGGCTCTTAGCACTGAAAAAAAATAAACTTCTCAAACCCATGACATTAATATGGCACAGTTATGTAAAGTCTACAAGCAGAATGTTTTAAAGGAGAAGAAATTCTTTACTTAAGGGCATACACGACAAAGGCTAGTAAAAGGTACAAATTAAACTGGGAAAAAAAAGCTTCATAAAAATTATCTGATTAGGCAAATAAATGAATCTTAATATCAGATAAACACTTGGTCTAGTCAGCAGCAGATTCACAACCAAGTTGTCTTGTTACCACTCTAGCAAATGATATACTCATTTTACCTATTATAGTCAAGCTTTCATAGTCCATTGTATCCTTATCAGTTTTCCTGAAGCAGGATTTTGAGATGCTATTCTTTTTCAAATTGTATATTGTATTATTCATAATGTTTTCATTCCCTACTAGCACTTAGGGAGCTTGATGTGTCCTGATCTAGCACAAAACAAGCAGAAAGAATAGCCTCTGCCTGAAGTATTTATATTTTAAATACTGCACAAAACAGAACTTGTACCCTTATTTACTACAATGGTATAAAACTGGCATAATGGTAAATTCACTGAATATAGTTATCTCTGTCAAAAAAGTTAGAGAAACTATTGATGTAGTTTTGAGGTTTTTTTGTCCTTTCTGTACTTTCTATAACATGGAAAAAGTTGAATAAAATCAAACGCTAGTTATTTATTTTGATAATTTTATTGAACATTTGCCTGACGAATCTTGCTTATTCCCTGTTATCCCATAACTTCCTCTGACAAAGGCAGACAATTCTTCACTGTTTCTGTTAGGCTGGTTAAATTTAATCTGCAAGAATTAAAGGTTGCAGAAAGTGCCCTTTTCCCCTTGACTAAGACTAAAGTCATTATCCATTATCAGCTTCAGTCTATGTCCATGAAAGGACACTTTTTTAAAAAATGGAAAGGAATTTCTTAAATATGTTTCTGTGTGTATAAAAAATTTCAAGAGGAAGGAAAGAAAAACAAGTACCAAAGGATACGCTTGACTTTCTCTTGCTTTTCAATTATAAAATGATAGCTTGACCTTTCCATCATCATCCTAAAGAATATAGTTCAGCAGTGATACAACAGCCTTTCACCCAAGCTCTGCACTGACTGTGCTTGTCTTTATGACGTGATTATCCGAACTTATGCTTTCTAACCTGCCACATAATCTTTTAAAATTTTCTTCTTGAAATGGACATACTATTCTCTATATGAGGTTTAGACTTCAAAACACACAGAATTTTCTCCTGAAACTCTGCTTGCATCTCTCATCCCTATATTTAGCTATTAAACCAGAGTAAAATACATCTTGGAATGCTTACAGCAAATTCCCTTTCATTTGGTAGGAAGAGTTATTCTGTGATGAGTATTCAAAGGGATACTCTCCATCTGCCACAAAATAAGTGGTTGTTGAACACATCAAGTACCTTAAATTCAGAGCTGAGTTGTGAGCAAAGCTGAAAAGTGCATACAAGAATTATACATTTATGATAATTTAAAGACTAATTGCTTAAGATTGGCTTAATAAAACTAATGTGATGTAGAAATTTCCTTTTTTTTTCTTTTAAGTTACCCCTCAAGGCTATCTAGATTTAAGACTTACTGTGTTCAATGTTCCACATATGATTTATGTGGATGCTTAACAGTATATTTTTACAGGAGAGTGTTGGATATTTTATTGTGAATCTAATATTGCCTTTAATCCCAATATTTTTCAGTCTGATCACAAGAAAAATTCAGGTAGGAAAGACTAATCCTACAGTCTAAGAAGTCCTAAACTAAGAACCTTTTACATAGACAACAGTGGCCAATGTACTCTACAAGAGTCAGCTCAGACAACACTTAGAGCTTGTGCTTGACTTTCTGCTTGGTGAATTCATATATGGAAAGGAAAATAGCCCAAAAAATGTTGCTACTCTAAAAAAAAAAATAAAAAAAAATCCACAAGTCAGACTGGCAAATGGCATCAGAATAGAGCAGCCTGATAAATAGAAAGTAAATAAGAAATACTATTATAAAAGATACATTCCTACAATATATATTCAAATACTTTTATGTTTTTCATGTAGTTCTGGGTTTCTGTAGATTCTCCCAAGTGACTCTTCCAGGCACACAACACACAATCAACTTTAGAATTTCTGATAATTAATTCTCAGTAATTTAAATGCTCCCTACAAAGTATGTTTCATTTTCCACAGAGTTAAGGAGCTGTATGTGACTATAAGGGTCGATTGGTATTTTCTGGAACTTCTTACACAAGTGTGTTTCAACCAGTTGGAAAAACCATGAACTTATTCACACAAATATTCTAATAAATATATGGGGCCTTTCTCACCTTCCCAACTCAATTATTCAAGTTAGGAAGGTAATCTAGTAATGCACCTGCAAGTCAGGAAACAAGATATCAATGCTGATTTCTTGTTCATGCTTGCTGGCTGAAAGAGCTTATTGCCCTCTATTGCCTGATATTTGAGCCTAGTTAGTCTACCCAGGTAATAGCAGCAGGCTACATAGCACAGCAGTAGTTAAGCAAAGCAAATATTCTCCCAAAAAAATTTCTATATTTCCTTCTTTTACTTATTGAAACCTTAGAATACAATTTGCATTCAAAAAAAAAAAAATCAATAAGCAATTACTTTTTATTTGAAAAACCTAAAGTCTTTATGCATTCATTGTTAAAAAGGAACCAAGAGCCCAATCAAAGTCCATCCAACTACATGGAAAAATTTTATTCTTTTTTAATATCCAGTTTCCCCTTTGGATGTTAATAACTGGTTGCATACCCAGAGTTCTAAAAGGAGAATGAACAACTATGTCAACCCAGTTAATGGCAGCTAAGGAAATATTCACATGGGAAAAATAGTTCCCATGCAGCCAAAAAAGAAAAGTAAAAACTAATCCATAACCTCTTAAGCCATTAATTTCTCTTGTTGAATAAATAGTGCATAGTTCTCTGTTGCTTTTGCTGAGATGCCAGGCAGCCACATTACCTTTGATCTATTTCTGTTCAAGTTACATAGAGAAGTGTCTGAAACAATGATAATGTGCACTGTTGATCCAGGAACAGTAGTAGATCACGTTGCAAGATATATCTTATTGGCTAAAAATAGAGGTTGTGCAGACAGGATGTTCTGAAGAGCAGCAAAGAGCATGGGATGCTCTCACTATTAAAAGCTGAATGATTTTTATGGTATTTATGAGCCCCTGATTCAATCTGCTGTTTGCTCATTTGATATATCACTCCTCACAAAGTAAGAGCTATATGGAAGAACAATAAACATGTTATTTCATGCTGCAAAACAGCCAGATTTCCTTTTGAAATACAAGTACTCTCATGGACAGAAAATATTTGTTCTTTTATGAGCAATTTTTTAAAGCTCTTAAGAGGCTACAGTCAAATCCAAGTATAAAAGGACACTCACCTACCCAGATGAGATTGTTTTCCTGCTCAGATTTCTCTAATGTATCATGATCAATGAACAAGAAGATCAACTTAATTGTCCTAACTGCATATTTTATGAACTGTGACAAGTTTGTTATAACTCATTTGCTCTAAACTTTTCTTCTGAGATTGTGAAAGTACCAAGAGATAAACTCAGCAATGTCAACAAGCTTGGTGGCATAGTTCAAGCTGTGATGATTCAATAAATAGGTCTGTAAACATTGCAAATCAACAAAGCTTTTGATGAAATGTCAAGCAAGGCAGAGCTTAGCTATATTCAGCTCAGCTTGAACTCATAAACCATTAACTGGCCTCTGTAGTTTCCACAGAAATGTGTTATGAATAAAGCACAAATGTTGAAATAGAAATAAAAACTTTTTTTTTTCTTTAGGAGACAAGATTAATTAAAGCTATTTAATAACAGAAAATGGTATTTTCATCACCCCAGTAAAGACAGATTTATAAAAACAGACAGTATGTAAATGCTATACATTCTCATAATGAGCAACCATTATTTTGCGCCTTCAAGTTAGGAAAGGATGCAAAACATAGAAATAGAAAACAAAACCAATTTTGAAATACCTTTAAGATATTTCAGCTTTGAACCATTGCAAAAATCTGGTTTTTCCTA
Organism: Serinus canaria; assembly: GCF_022539315.1. NCBI lineage: Eukaryota > Metazoa > Chordata > Aves > Passeriformes > Fringillidae > Serinus > Serinus canaria. Next base: position 104,700,649 of record NC_066313.1, read on the forward strand.
CAGGAGACATGGAATTTTTTTTGCTTCAGAGAAAATGCATATTTTCCCCTTCATTTTTAGGAGGAAGGAGAGAATAAAACTTGTTACAATGTAAGGTACCTATGTATAACAGAAAACAGGATTTTTTTTTCCACTCAAGTGGAGCATTATATTACATATATATAGCCAAATATTCTTTCAAGACCTATTTCCAAAAGTCTCAAAAGTTATGAAGTTACTTTAGCTACTTTTCAGTAGCAATCCTCTGTAGACATGTCCATGCAATTATCCTAGACTGCATGCAAGATTGTTTTCGCCCGATGGCCCAGTTTCCAAGCTATTTCTATATCATCAGCTGAATAGTTCATTTGACCATGTCCAAATTTGTTTGCAGTAAACTTTGCATCTTTCTACTGTCTTTAAAATTATATGGTCCTTTAGCAAAACAAATGCTCTTTGATCAGCTAACATCTACTACCCCATAACTGCGCCAACCCTCTTGTATTGCCATTGAACACATTGCACTTCCCCCCCCATCGGCGGGGCAAAAAACCAATCTGTTTAACCTAATCAAGAGACTTACCACATACAAAAGTTTGTTTGTTTGCCTCTCTTTGTTAACACCCTGTTGATACTCTCCACGCGGGTTTGGACCAGATTTAGAAATGAAAGTTACGCAAGGCACGGCTATCTGGCAGAAGGGAGCGGATGCCCCGGCGGGGTCGGGCTCAGTCGCCTCCCAGGAGCCCCGCTCGCCCTCCGGAGCCCCGGCAGAGGAACTTCCCGAGCCCCCAGGGCAACAGGCAGCGCCCAGCACCCCAGAATCCCGGCAGGCAGCCGACTGACCTAAATGCCGTCCTTAGGGTTGCGTTCCTGCTGCTCTTCACTCTTTTGAATACTCCTCGTATTCATTTACAGCCGGTACTCACCCGAGGCATCCCCAGGCATTGCCGGCACTGCGGTGTCTCGCTACCTTCGTGGGGAAGCGGTCAGTGGATTTCCCCGTGGGCGCTCCTCTCTAACACATTCTCCAAAGTAGGAGAAACCTGGAGGGAGACTCATTGCCAGGTGCAGGTAAGGCACGCCTGCAATCACCCTCCAGTTTCACAGGCACCAAAAGAGCACCCCCTTTCTCAGAAGCCGACGGGAGAATTACAGCCGATTTTGTTTTCTTGAAGAGCAGCGAGGTACTCTCCCAAGGTACGCAGCCAGCGTGCGCTGCGCTCCCTCCCTCCTGCCTGAAATGGTTTCTCCCTCCACAGGCTCAATCTACCTGATTATGTTCTCTCCTAATCAGTAATCTTAGTTTCCCAGCTGTAGCGGCCCTCCTCGCTCACCCGGGATTTCTGGAGGGCGAGATGCAGAAGCAGGGCAGCAGCGCTCCGGGAACACAGGGCAAGGTAGCAACATTTTGGAAGCTCTTATGTTTCTGCCTGCTTTTTGTTTGAACACTGGAGTTCAGCCTTCGCCTGTCTGAGAGAGAGATTATGCTTCCTGCTTCACAATCCTATTCAAATAAGCTCTAAGTCCCTAAGAAAAAAAAAAAAGGCTACCTACTTCATCCAGCAGGAACTACTTTTCAATGCAGCCTTTTTTTTGTGTATCCTTTCCCTAAAACCACCTTGCATCTCTTTCAAATGTAACAGTATAAATGCATCTGCTGTATAGTCTTCCCTAGCTCCAGTCAGCAAATAAAGCAGAAAAGGTACAATTTCCTTCCCCTCCTCCTTCTTCTTTTGTAAACTAAAAGACAGGAAGGATAGCACATATTACCACAACCAACTTCAACATTGGTTGAAGTTGGCTGTCATTCAACAAACATGCTTGCTGTAAGTCTGAAAGGGCTCTTTGGGTGTTGTTTGTCTGTTTGTTGGGTTTTTTTTCTTATTTTAATAAGTAGGGAGAAAGGCACAAAAGAGGGACAAAAGATGGACAAAAGAATTTTCCTCTTTCTGTCCTGGTTATTCCAGTTAACTTAATTATTACATTATTAACTGTTATTCTCCTGTAAATCTCTTCTAATTCCAGTTTAGAGACTATATCAGAATTAATTAAAAACTTCTTTTAGTAGTTAATAGGATAGTCTAAAAATTTATGGAGAGAAAGCAATGGGCAAAGCATGGATCAAGGGACAATTTACACCAGAATTTTAAGCGGGCTGTAGAGCACAGTTAGGCTGTGGTCTGTCAGACACAGCAAAATAAAACCATGACAGCAAAGAGGCAGGAGATGTGAACTAGGAAATGCATAGGACCACTCCATTCCAGGGCAGTTTGGCACATATTTAAATACTGTGAATATCTCCAAAGTCTGGTGATTTAATAGCTAAGCAAAATTGTCTTGTAGGCAGTGTAAATAAATACATCTTGGAATCGGTATTCAAAAAATTGATACCAGTATTGAATGAATATGAATCAGTATTCCTTTGACATCAGACTAAATTTAAAACAAATTATCACAAACCATGCAGCAGTCTCCTAACAAAAGCTAAGGCTTTGTATTTGTCATCCAAAGAAACAGCATCTCTTCATTCACTGTAACAATCCATTCAACTGAAACTTCAGGTCATTTCATGTCTTATTCAGGGTTGAACACTGAATCAAGACTTACCATCTTCTACAACATCAGACTAGAAGGTCACTTGAAAGTAATTTTCAGTTAAACTTGTTAGATTAAACCTCTAGAACTACTGAGTCAGTTATGGGAGGACAACAGCTAAAACATTTTATTTGAATGCAGAAGATAATAAAGCACCCAGACCTGTTCTCCTTGCCATTTACAGGATGGGGAATGCCTCGATGCCTACAGCAGAGCTGAGCACACCTCACACCAGAATGTGGAGTTGCTACACTCACAGACTCAGAAATGCTATTTCAAGCCTCCTTTATGATCAAAATAGGTCACATGTTTTCTTTCTCCTGTTATTCAAACAAAATTCAGCAGAAACTGTGCATGACTGAACATGTATATGACAGCAAGCACTAGCATGGCACAGTAAAGTTAATCAGGAATTAGAAATAGGGTTGCTATAAACATGTCCACAATATAGGTATTTACTCATTGTAACTCTGATAACAGGAAAACCTCTGTTAGAACCATGTCTTGGAGAAACAGGCAGCCTAGAAAGACAGGATCACAATGTCTATTCCCAAGACCTTAAAAACTTTGACAAATGTAACATATGAATGAAAAAGCAATAGAGAAATAAAAGACAGAAAAACACCAGCAAACACACTCAGTTACCTAAATTAATAAGCAACAACAAAATAATGGTTATGGCACACAGAGGACTTTAGCATGAGCCAGAGAGCATTTCTTTATTTCCTTATTTTGTTCTATCCTTCTGCAGTAGAGCAGGTGTGCACTGCAAAGGGCATTTGCCTCCATCTCTCCTCTGTATGTCTGCCCCACAGCCACATAAGGACAGGCCTCATGGAGCAAAGACCTTGCCAAAATACTCATTCAATAGAAACAGTTATTTTACATCTTTTATGTTTGTCTGGCCTTTATCAAAACAATTTCTGTTCTTTTTTCCTAAGCTCCACAGAAGAGGTATTATTAGGTGATATGAGCAAAAATACCTCTAAATGTCCAAGCACCCCTGCTTAGGTACCCTTAAACTTAGACAAAATTATTGCTATCCAAAACTTAAGTTCTTACTGTGAAAGGAGGTAATTTATTGTTAAAGATTGCTTATAGATTGCAACTCTACCTGGACTAATGGCAAGAGAGTCCACAACTTTCTTTTTAATCACATTCAAAAAGGAGTATAAAACAACTCTGTCACACACAACCCCTCATGTCATGCAGGAAATGTTGCTCATCTGGTGTGACAAGTCTAAAATCATACCCCACAGCTTAGCTTCAGACTCTTCCCCAATATGGGACTCCTGGAATCACAGAATGTTCTGAGTTGCAAGGGACCCACAAAATTCACTGAGTCCAAATCCTGGCCCCAAGAATTACACCATGTGTCTGAGAGCATTGTCCAAATACTCTTTAGCTCTGCCAGGCTGGTGCTGTGACCACTGCCATGGGAGCCTGTTCCAGTGCCCAGCCACCCTCTGGGGGAAGAACATTTTCCTGAAACCCAACATAACCTGGTGACAACTGATACAACTTCAGGCCATTCCCTCAAATTCTGTCAGCACAGAGCAGAGATCAGTGCCTGCCCCTCCTGTTCCCCCCATGAGGAAGCTGTAACTGCAGTGAAGTCTCCCCTCAGTCTCCTCCAGGCTGAACAAACCAAGGTACATCAGCCCTTCCTCACACAGCTTCCCCTCCAGACCCTTCTCCATCCTCATTGCCCTCCTTTGGATTTTCTCTAACAGCTTAATGTCTTTTCTGTACTGTGGCACCCAAATCTGCCCCCAGCACTTGAGGTGAGGCTGCCCCAGTGCAGAGCAGAGCAGAACAATCCCCTCCCTTGCCCAGCTGGCCATGCTGTCCCTGATGCCCCCAGGATAGGGATGTCCCTCCTGGCTGCCTGGGCACTGCTGGATCACATCCAGCTTTCCATCAACCAGGAACTCCAGGTCCCTGTCCCTGGTGCTCCTTTCCATCCTCTCATTCCCCAGTCTGTCTGTACATCCAGGGCTGCCCCACCCCAGGTGCAGAATCCAGGACTTTCCCTTGTTGAATTTCACACAGTTGGTGACTGCCCTGGCCTCTCATCTGTCCAGGTCTCTCTGCAGGGCCTCCCTGCCTTTGAGGGAGTCAGCAGCTCCTCCCAGTTTTGTGTCACCTGCAGACTTGCTCAGTGTCCCTTCTAGTCCTGCATCAAGGTCATTTATGAAGGTGTTGAAGACCACAGGGCTGAGGATGGACCCCTGCAGAACCCACAGGTTGGTATGGAGAGTCATATCCAAGGGACACCAGCTCTCATTCTCCAACACCCATCCACCTCAGGGGCTGGAAGAACTGCCCAGAGCTCTCAAGAACCATCTCTCCTACCCTACCCAAGTGCCTTCACCAGCTTCTCACCTTGCCCACCACAGACTCTTCCTTCTCCCCACGTTGCTGAAGCTTCTATATCCACCACCACCAAAAGGGGTTTAGTGGGGAAGGAGAGTGTTACATGGAGCAGCTGTGCTATATATCCACTGAGGAACCAGAAGCTGGGAATTCAGCCAATGAAAAGAAAATGCCATGTGGGTGGTTTGGTATCAGAGCAGAGACATTGTTTATCTTTGTCTGCCTAAATAATTTAGAACACAAGAAAGATACTTTCATGTTTTTGAAAGACCAAAAAAACCCCCCAGTTTATACACAGAGTATAAGTAGTCCTTACAAACTGCTTGTTGAGAATGAGCCTTCCATGAGGAAACCTGCTATGCTCTTCTGCAGCTGAGAGCTGTTACTACTGAATGAGCTTTATGCAGAGAGATTCATGTTTTCCTCACTGGAATGATATTTGATAATCTGGGATTAGAAAAAGAATAGCTAGAGGGAAAAATAACAGAACAAAAAATAAACAAATATAGAAAAAAAAAACGCAAAAACCCTCAAACAAAACCAAAAAGGCTTTCAGAAAGAATGATTTCATAAAACAACAGACAAAATCCTGATTTTGCTGAGGTCAAAGGCAAAGCTTCACTAGAAATTGATTTTGCTTCATGATCTAAAGTCAACATCTGCTCTATTTAGTGTCACATTATGTAGGGACATAGTTGTTCATTTGTGCTGGACTCAAGAGGTCTCATTGAACATTCAGAGCATGTCCTTTTATTTTCCTATAAATGTAGACACATAAACCTATTCTGAAGGATCCTATATTTTCTCACAGTTCTGTATACTTTATGTATATATATATATAGTGTGTATGGGTATACAGAATCTTAACATATTCTTATATTTCAAGGTTTGGAATGGGTGTGTATGTATTTTTGACCTACACATTTTTCATCAACCTGCTCCCCCATTTTTGTACTTCTATCTCACCCTTTTTCTTGCCAGTGCTATCAAGTCATAACAGCCTACCAAGCAATCACACAGCTTTTAAAAGTGTTTTCTTAAAAGTTAATAGTTATAATGATATTTTGACTTTTTCCAAAAAGGAAGGTATGAGAGAAGAAAAAGAAGATCATTACAGCTGTATCATACTTACAGGCCTTAAAACATCTCAAACGAGGCAAAAATATATATCTCCTTACATCAAGTAGCAGCAATTTTTCCATTTTCAATTCCTTTATACATTCACAGCTTGGACTACCTGATGATATTCTATGTAAGGCTAACCCAAATGTGTCTATTCAGTCTAATGTCTTGTTTGAGATAGTAAAGGGCTGCCTCATTAGGCAAGGAAATCAAAGGTGTAAGTTTTGCCACACAGTTTTAATAAAGCATAAAAAGACAACCTATCTGTTGGAAAGGTTTTTATCCATCCTGAGTTGGATGAAGACAGGTGCTGTGTGTCAGTGAGCCATTACTGTGCTGCCCACTGTAATCTCTCTGAAAAGTAATGTATAGATCCATGAGAAATGAATCTGAATCAGGAATGTTTCCCTGAGTAATATACCCAAAATTTAAGGTGCAATAAAGATGTGTTAGATGCTAATTCCTTCCAAATTTACTTCACCACTATAATTATATGCATTCTGACTCAGTTTCTCAGAATTATTCAAGGACTGCCGTTACTGTAGCAGTATGATGGCTACTTGCTTGAATGGAGATAAAAAGCAGTTTCTGCCCTGGAAGACTATACATCCAGAATTTAAACTGCACACATAGGCACTGAAGATATTATCAGATATAGCATAACGTACTGAAGCTTGTCCAATTTTCAGCCAGCATTGTGATAAAGTAAAAGAAACATTATTAAATCCTTATCTTCATGCAAGCCCTCTCTCAAAGACCAATCAGACTTCCCAGGGTACTGAACTACCAAAGAAGTCAACCTTATCTGCAGAAAACTGTCAGAAGATCTTGAGATTCAAATGCTGTTTGCTGGATGTAATGATTTCTGATAATTTTATAAACTGCAGTTTCACTGAGGTTTTTAATCACAATTTTCTGAAAATGATGTTTCTGTGGAGTTTGGATAAGGTCATAATTAGGCAAACTATACAGTAAGAATTACACAAAGTATTCCAGCCCCTGCTTTCTCCTGCGAGGTTTTTATGTTGCCACATCTGGCAGAGACCTCCAGACTTCTGCAGGGCAGTCCCTATTGTCACTCTCTTCTCCTGACCTCATTTCCTTCCTTAACTATGGATGCAGGTACATTTATTTTTCCCTCTCAGCACTGCAGGGAAGCACTGGGGCAGTTTCCAAGTGAAGCCAACTCCTCAGCCTCTGCACAGCTTGAGGGATCCACGCCACCCTGTCCTTCACACGCTGCCCCTCCGCTGCTCTCCTCTGCCCCGTGTCCCCAGCAGCCATCAGGAACAGGGGTTTTGAGCACTCCCAGACCATGTCAGGGCTTGATTTCAACTGAATGGCTTTGGCAAGGCAAGGGTTAAGCCAGATGAAGATGGGCCTGTGCTAAACACATCCTTGGGAAGCCTTGATGGCTGGGCCTCCTTTTCCACCACTGCCCACATCTCTCAGGAAAGAGAAGCAAGCTGTAAATCCAGTACAATTGAATCAAGAAAAGCAATTATTTTCTCCCTAAAATTCAGCATATAACTGTTTTTTTTCCCCTGTGTGTCTTTGGAAATACAGAGCTCTTTTTTTCCTTTCTGATTTTTGTTTTGTTTTTATTTTCCTCCTAGACTTCTGACTATTAATTTGCCTAAACATCCTGTTTATTTTATATTCCAACCGTATGGTGTGCTTTTTACCTTAATAAAAATTATTAATGTCTACAAAATTATTTATGTCTACAAAACAATTAGAGCTAACATTTATATTTACTTTTCAGTAAGGCTTATTCAGTCAAACTTACTCATTAAAGAAGGGAAAAGATACTACTGTAACAGAAAATAACATTTGCACCCAGGAAATGTGTGTTTGCTTCAGTATATATTCTGGTTTTCTTTGACTAGTGCCATGACTGGTCCCACAACTGTGCCAAGAGTGTAAAAAAGAAAAATTAAACCATACCCAAAACACAAAAACCAAAGTCAAAATAAAACAAAAAAAATATTTCCAAAAACAAAAATACAGACACACAAAATGTAGTGAGTAGGATGGCTCAGCACATTACTGACCTATTCTGGAGCAGTCATTTGGTACTAAATCACAGCTTGTCTTGACCATTTTTTTCTGTGTTGTCTCTCTCAGGTATGAGGATTGCTTCTCTTGTGAAACCTTATATGGCCACATTTGCAGCAATAGTTCTAGTCTGCAGTAAACCAAAACCTTCTTAACATACATCTCACTGATAAGGCCTAATTCAATTAAACTGACCATTAAGATCAGTGTAAATTGAATTACTTCCTTGGACTTCCTGATAATTGCTTGACAGACCAATAAATATGGTGTTTCCACACAGAATGAGTTATTGTGCTCAATACTGTCCCTACTTACTGCTCCCCTCCTTTACTTCCAACCTTCAAAATGTCACAGGAATTACACAATAATTCACTCTAGAATGCTTGTCAGAGATCTGTTGTTTTGATCCCAATTAATTAAACATTCCTGAGTCTGAATGCAGAAAGAAAGTAGCAAATGTTCAGAACGATAACACAAACTGACATAACATCTAAGGCATGGACTGAAAAATACACCAAAATTTCATCACTTCATTTGTAATTACAAAAAAAGTAATGCAGACACAGAATCCACAGTCAGAAGAGCTCCTGAAAGAACACAACTAGGTCATCTGCATTATGAAGGTTTTTGGGTTTTTTTCTTCTTGCTTTTGTTTTTGTTTGTGGTTTTGGTTTTTGGGTGGGGTTTTTTTTTGTTTGATTTTTTTTGTTGTTTCTTTTTTGTTTGTTTGTTTTTTCTTTTTTCTGTCCAAAGGATTGGAGCAGTTATTTTTATACTGCAGAAGTTACAACTTCAATACTGTGCTCGGTTTTGGACCTCTCCCTACAAGAAAGACATTGAGGCACTGGAGCCTGTCCAGAGAATGGCAATGGACCTGGGCAAGGGTCTGAAGCACACATCTGATGAGGAGCAACTGAGGTTGTTTAGGCTGGAGGAAAAGAGGCTCAGGGAGTTGTAGTGAGGTGGGACTGGTCTTTTCTCTCAGGCAACAAGTGACAGGACAAGAAGAAACAGCCTCAACCTGTGCCAGGGAGGATTTAGATTGGATGGTAGAAAAAATTTCTTCAGAGAAATGTTTGTAAAGCATTGGATTTGACTTCCCAGGGGAGTGGTAGAGTCACCATCCTTGGAAGCATTCAAAAAATGTGTGGATGTGGCACTTACAGACATGGTTTAATGGTAAACATGGTGGTGGTGCTATTTTGAGGATTGGATTTGGTAACCTTGAAGATCTTTCCCAGTCTTAACCATTCTATGATTCTAGGAATGATTGCTTACAATTTGTTGAATACTAGTTACCTTAAAAAAGAAAATAAATCTATGAAATTATGCATATAGTAATGAATTCTATAATTTTCACAATCATTGAAACTTTGATCCTATGCTGTGACTCCTCTGGTTTAGCTGGACCTCCTCAACAGCAAAAGACAAAGTTGGAAACATATCATATTTTGACCATTTTTGATTGCTTGCTATTTTATCCAGGCTAAGACACAGTTAACAGGAAATTACTGTCTGAAAAGATCCATGTTGAAAGAACTCACTAATAATGAGCAGCTATCAATACAGAAAAAGAAAGTACATCATGATAGCAAGAGGAAGCTGGACTTGTTCAGAGTAACTATACATTTTTTAGTGTGAATAATTCCAAAGAAATATTTCTGGTTCTGGTTGTTCTCTCCAGATCTTTAAGTCATGATCCGACTGATTCCTGAAAGAAAAGTTGTAAGTCAAAACTATGTGTGCAGTATCAGAGCTACAGGAAGTGTTAGAGAAAAGTCAGTCTAATTTTAATGGTCCCTTTGAACCCTGAGGAATCAGCTCCATTGCAAATTTCATTTGACCTTGGTTTTTGTCTTTATTCCTCTGCATATTTAATGAATTACCAGAATAGTTGTTATATAATTTCTAAATAGCCTAGGATTGACTCTGATGATAGAGGTCCATTTAATCTTCAAGTTGAATTTTACTCTAATTAACTAAGTCTCACTTTTTTTGACACAGTTCTAGACTGAGAAGTAGCATTTTGGAATTGATCAACTGGAGTAAGCACATTTGAAAACAGACAGCCAAACATCATAAGTCTAAAATTTTGTTAGGAGATATTCTTTTTTTTATGGAGTTTTTCTAACAATACTGTAATTGTCAAATGTATCTACTCTTGGAAGTATCTTTATTAATCCTTTATGAAATGTGGTAATGTCGCACCAAATGTGACTTCTGAGATAACTTCTGCACATACAGTACAATTAAGATACAGCAAAATAAACAACTAACAGAAGGAGCTTCAGTTTCATAGCCATTTGGAGCTTAAACTAGAATATATGTGCACATAATTGTACTCTTGGGATTTAAGACATGCCTACAGCTGGGGTTATTTTTGGTGGAGTGTTTTTGAAGGTAAGAACTGTTAATACTTCCCTCTCCAGCCCTACAGGCAGTTCTGCAAACCCTTAAGCAAATAGAAAATAAACAGAGGTAGATATACGACAACATGATAAATTGTTAATCAAACACAAATATTTCAGAGCTTCTTTTTTTTTAGCTTTTTCATTGATCGACAATAACAAGAATGTCTAAAAGCAAGGGGGGCAATCTTGCATTTTATTTTTTAAAAGCAAGATGAGATTGTAGCTGTGAATGGACACATAAATCTTCACTAGTAAGCAGGTCAAAAGGTGTGAAGAAAGTTTCCAATCACAACTGCTGTAATGCTGACAGACCTCTCCAGCCAGCTCCCGGGGCTGAACTTTCTGCTTGAAAACTGCACTGAGAATTAATAAAATAGAGCTTTTTCTTTTATCTCCCTTTTGTTCTCTTCTCCATTCCATTCTTGAGCAGCTCTTTTTTCCCTTGCTGGGTAGGGATGGCATTTGGCTGCCCATGGCTGCCCACCCAGCAGGTGCTGCAGAGACGGGGAGTGACCTGGGAGCAGGGGGTGATTCCACGGTCCTGCCAGCTTTGAACCATTCCACGTTTCCCTATTTCATACCTGCTGGCACAGGCAGTGTAGATATTAGTGACTTCAGGGGAGTGGGGACATGCTCCAGTTCAGTGGGCACAGGAATTCATCATTACTGCACTCTCATACTCTCCCACACTTGTCTTCTTACCTAAATAATAACAGCATCAGCATCCAGGTGAACCAAACAATTGCATAATTGCACAGGTTCCTCTCATTAAAGAAACGGGTTCTTTTTGGTCCCTCTTACCCATTTCAGTATATCTCTTGCCTTCCAACTTGTACATGAGCTGCAGGTTATCACTCTAGATAAAACAAAGTTATGTACTTGCAGTCTTTACACAGCACTTTGCACTACACTTACATTGAATGGCAAAGGGAAGGGAGAATGTCATTTTAACTAGAAACAAACTTCCTCAAAGATCTCCAAGAATACCAAATGATGCCCTTTTAAGTAGATCAATGCTTAGTGTACTGCAGCTGTCAAAAATCCTACCCATTTCAAGACAGCTCTTACTGAAATAAATACACCAGGCATTAAAGGATATTAGCATCTAAGAGCTTCTCTTTTCCCAAGAGCTATCAAGTATTGACCAGGTAAGAAAATGACAAAAGAAGAAAAAAAAAAAATATAGGCACTTACACCTCACTTTCTTCATCAAACTAAGGCATATAATACACAGGTTTCTTGGGGACCTTTGGCAGACTGAGCATTAACTGACTTTCAATAACTTGCCTAAAGAACAAGGGAGGGGGAAAACCTCCTCTTCCTCCCTCTATAACCTGACTGCTTAGTGCTGAAGAGAACCGAGTGGTAGCATTTACATTTAATTTTGGAATTAAACCATTCTCTTCCAAATCGATTTTTGCAAAACAACAATATGTAGAAATGTCAAAATGAAAAGCTTAGGTTAGTTCAAACATAGCTTACTTTCTCCTTGCTTCCATGTTCCAAGGGATCCCCTTGGAACATGGAAACTATCCTATCTCTCAAGTCTTGTTGAAACAGTTGCACTTTGACAAATTTTGGTGTTGGTTTTTGTTTTGTTTGGTTTTTTTTTTTTCCACAATGTACTTTCCTTGGGCTAATATTGCCATGGTGTCTTTTCTTTTTTTTTTAATCAGCAAATCTCTGCATCAACATTTTTTAAACAAAACTGACAAGGTTGTCACTGTTAGAGCTTGAGGATGGTGACAACAGGGTTGAGTGTTTAAGTAAGAATCAGGAGAAGGCCACCAAGGCAGATATCCTGGTGTGAGTCTGTTATAGACCACCCACATGGGATGAGCAGACAGATGAGCTATACCATAAGCAGCTGAGAGAAGTCTCAGAATCGCTAACCTTTGTTCTCATGTTATCCATCTGATGAAAATACAGAAATGCAGCAGAGAGAAACAGTCCAAGAGCTTCCTGGGCTGTGTGGAAGAGAACTTCCAGCCAGTGAGGGAATCAGCTAGGGAAGATGCTCCACTGGACATGTTATTTGGGAACAGAGAGGTATGATGTGGTGATTGCTTTGGAAACAGCAAACTGGAAATTTTAATGGGAAGAACTGGTACCTTAGAGAGAGCAAACCTCAGCTGTTTAGGAGCCTGGTTCACAGAGTTCCTTGGAAGGCAGTCCTGAAGGGTGAGGCAATCCTGGAAGGACTGAGGAATGGAGTCACCTTGGAGTCATGGATGGACACCAGTGGTCTCCCTTGAGTCTCCTCTAGCTGAAAACCCCCAATTTCCTCAGCTGCTCCTCATGTGACTTACTGTCTAGACCTTTCTCCAGTTTCACTGCCATTCTCTGGACATGATCCAGCAACTCAATGTCTGTCTTGAAGTGAGAGGCCCGTAATAAAAACATCTGTATTATCAGCTTTGTTTTCAGTACAAATCCCAACCACAGCCCCATATGAGCCACTGTGATGAAAATTGACTTTACCCCAGCCAAAGCCAGAACAGGATGCTTTCCAGCCTAAATGATTTTGTGATTTGCATCACTGTTAAACACCTGTGAAGCATTTTTTTATTGCCTAATTTGTATATTTCTAAGCATTCTTAATATTTCATATGTAATTTTATTTGCTTGATATCCACTTGGTAGCTGGGAGTGATTTACTGATCAATGGTATGACAAATATTCTAAGACTATGCCTACTGATCAGAAAATTACTATGAGCACTGTGTGAGTGAATAAAATAAATATGGACAAGTCATTTTATAGCAGATTTACCTGCTTGAGACAGAAACTAAGGCAAAAATCTTTAAAACTTCTCACATCCTTATCTACTGAGAGGAGAAAGAGAACACCATTAACTGTGCTGCCATTCAGTGGGATCTTCATAGGCAACAGAGACAGGTGGAGAGAAACCTAATGAGGTTCAACAAGTGTAGGGTCCTGCACCTGGGGAGGAACAGCCCCAAGTACCAGCACAGGCTGGGGGCTGACCTGCTGGAGAGCAGCTCTGCAGAGAAGGACCAGCAAGTCTTGGTGGGTGACAAACTGACCCTGAGCTGCCCCAGGAGAGGCAATGGGATCATGGGGAGCACTGGGAAGAGTGTGGGCAGCAGGTCAGGGAGGGGATCCTTTCCCTCTGCTCAGCCCTGGAGAGGCCACACCTGGAGTGCTGTGTGCAGGTCTGGGCTCCTCGGTACAGGAGAGACAAGGAGCTATTGGAGATGGCCCAGCAGAGGCCACAGCGATGAGGAGGGGTCTGGAGCATCTCTCTTGTGAGGAGAGACTGTGGGAGCTGGAGAGAGATGTTCCATCTGGAGAGGAGAAGACTGAGAGGGGATCTCACCAATGCATATAAATATCTCAAAAGCAGGGGCCAAGAAGATGTGCCAGGCACTTTATAGCAGCCCAGTGACAGAACGAGGAGCAATGGCCATAAACTAAAACACAAGGAGTTCTACCTCAACACGAGGAAGAATATCTTGTATTGATTGTGGCAGGCCACTGGAATAGGCTGCCCAGGGAGGTCATTGAGTGTCCCTCTCTAGAGACATTCCAAACCCCCCTGGATGCATTCCTGTGTCACCCATTCTAGTTTATCCTGCCTTTGCAGGGAGGTTGGACTGGGTGATCTCCAGAGTTCCCTTACAACTCTAACAATTCTGTGATTCTGTGAACTCAGCTTGTTTATCTGTTCTGTGTATCACAGCAATTGTAGCACATGTGAGATTAAAGTTATGTCCTTAACTATTACATTAAAGTGCATATCAGATGTGACATACATCTTAAAAAAGCCTGAATTTACACCAGCTGATTATATAATATATCAGTTGCAGATACAGTACTACCTGAAGTTATGTCTTCACTTCATTTTTCTCATGGAATTTGTTTTGTTATATAGCCTCAGTCACAGGCTTTCAAATATAGAGGTAAATGGAAAATGGAACAAACGAGTCATGAGTTTGTGAAAAGAAGATTGCACTAGATTAACCTGATATCCTCCTCTGAGAGGATAACCGAACTTCTAGACAAAGAAGTGAAATGGATTCAGTCTCTCTGAATGTCAGCATTTGACAGTCCCTCAAGTGCCTAAGCCCGATCTGACTGGAATTCACCAGCTGAAGGTAGCTACAAAAAAGGCAAGTTTAATGGAAGTCAAGCCTGAGAAAAACATGCCAATAAAAAATGGCTGCATTTATAGGCCCTTATACTTTCTACCAAAAAGTTTCAGACTTAGTTTTCAGGGTGTTTTCAGTGATGTAGTATCCATCTTCACTGTCATGCATTTTTACAACTGGAACATGCATTTTCTTCTGACAAAATTCTTTCTCCAATTCAAATTCTTTACTTCAAAATCCATTAATGCTTGTCATCAGCTTGTCAGCTGCTTAAAAACCAAGCTTTTACAGCAATCACTCAATGTCTTGAAATCAATTACAGGCAATCTAAAAATATTTTAAATTAAATGTATCATTATTACTTAGTCCAATTACTTCAACTGATTTTATTAAAGATTAAAAATTTGGTAAAAAGTTGGATTCAATTTCATTTACCTTTTTTTTTTTTTTTTACATAAACAACTGTTTTTTAAAAATGTTGGGAAGGCACAGTGAACTTATAGCCCAGTTGCCAATGTCATTAAGTAAAACCTTCACCTCCCAGGTTGAGATACACACAGGAGTGACACAAAGATATTCATTGCAGTACAACAGACATATGAAGAGAGTATGAAGATGACCAAAAGTTTAACTTAGATTTTTTTTTCAATTTTTCACTTTGTTTCTCCTTGTTAGAACATACCTGGGATAGCTGTATTATACCACAAATGTGATTAACTAACAGCCAAACCTGTGATACCCACTTTCAATAATCAGATTTTTTTTGGTGGTAACTGCTAAGTTCACCCAGTCCTTTCAGATCCATCTGGAAATTAATCTCCACAAGGCATTTTTATTAGTAATGAAATAAAAAGTAAAGTTCCATAAAACATTCACAAGTAACATTGACTCTCTTTGAAAGGCAGCTACGCAGAGCAACTTTTTATGTCAGTTATTTTACCTCTTGAGCACAAAAGATTTAAAACTTTGTGCTTTAAAGTGTTGAGGATGAACTCAGTTTAAAATATATCACTAATCCCCCACCACAAAAACTGACCATTCCATCTTTATCCAGGCACAGCTCCCCTTGATGTTATAGAAAACACTTTGCAAAGGCTGCACGATCAGCTTCTTGCAGAACAAAAATAAGAAAAGCTGTCTACAGAGTGCTGTCAAACCTTTACCTATGCAAAGAAAATCTGTTACAACATGTTCTATGCCACTGAAATATATAAAGCTACACCTTCTGCTTTCTCTTCCACTATACAGCTGATAATTATTCATAAGGGGTTTTTCCTTTTTTTTCCTTGAAATGCTACTTAAGTATTTCTTTTTAATTTGGTCCTTACTGCTACAAAATATATAGCAATTTATTACAACTGTGAAAAATAAATAAAATATATAATAATTTCTTAAGGTATAATTTAAAACCACAAGGCTTACATTTCCTTTGATATCCTAATATTTATTGATCACTTTAAGCAAAACCAATTATTTTTCTTGTTACAGTAACAAAAACTAGCATTAGTTAAGGATTGCATATGGTAGCAAGACTGAAATTTAAAATAATTCACTAAAAATTGACAAAAGCTGGTGAAGAAGTTTCCACACTCCCAAAGTCATTCTTCCTCAGGACACTCAGCATTCACTTTTAAAAATAAAAAATTGTTTTAAAAATAAGCTATGAAGAAATCCCACATTACACTGCCATCCTGGAGCTCTGAATCAGAGGAATACAATTTTGTAAAAAGCTGGAATTGGAAAGAACTAAATAATTAATAAATTGTGAAGTTCCTCCAGTTCCTTGCTTGGTCAGTTGTCCAATCCAGCTGTAAAACCTAATACTCTGTAGTCAATTTAATTTTTGGCAACCAGGTTTCCTATTTGCAGAATGAAAAACTGATTTATGCAGCTTGAGCTCTGTTCAGAAAATAAAATCTGTAAACGAAGTTTAATGTGGGATTCAGTCTGGGCTTCAGCTACAGAAAGTTCCATCCAGAGCTAACCTTTCCCAGTTTGCCTCCATCTGTGGCACAGAGCTGCTCTCTACCAGAAGCAGCTGAGGCCTGGCCCAGAGCTGATTCAAGGCAGCAAAACTCTTTCCTTTGGCTTAAACAAACTCAGGTGTGGATCAGTTATAGCCATTGCTAAAGGTCATGCTGTAGTTTACACATGACTGAAAGGATTACTGCTAATTAATTTTTGGTGCCTCAGAATGAAGCATTTCCCCAGATAACCAATATCATAAAACTGGATTTATTTCAAAGCATACTATATGCTTTTGCCCATTTGTCTTTCTTGCATTGACTTTCACCTGTGATTTATTATATACTACTTCCAAGACTAATTGTATTATGAAAATGGCTAGATTTCCATTCAATGTCTGTCTATTTTCCTATTATATCCTGGGCTGTTTTTTTTTTTTTCCATTCAGCATAAATACACAAATATTAACTGCTAGTTTCAGCTAACTTTGCAATTTGGTTTAAGGAAAACAAAAATTAATAATACTGCCTTGAAATTGCTTATGCTTGGTCAAAATGTATGTGGAAATTCTAGGAGTTAGGGTTTTTCTGAGATTAAGACAGTATTTTTTGCTGGTCTAAGATCACACTAGGAAGGACTGACATGAGACCTGAAAAAAGGATGCTTTTCCTTGCCTGAGGTTGATAGTCACCTTGTGCATAAAGGTTTGGGTGAGTTCTAAAGTTGCTCTGACATCTACTTCAATGTCTTTGGAATAAGTGCATTAATTTCCTATTCTGTGTGGTTTTTTCAAATAAAATATTTTTACTGTTTTCATATATGCTTTTTGGTTCTATAATACTTTGATTTTTTTCCCTCTCCTTTTCCCTATGTTAAATCTAAGACAGAATCACTACTTTATTGCCTAAATTTTTTCAACACATTTTATGAAGTTCTTAAATACTTTTTTCCCTACCTTACTGCAATCTGGTGACATAAACAGTGAAGTTCATGAGGTTTGTCTTCACTGCTACATAAACTGCTAACAATGTTTGCTTTTACCATCCTTGCTTTCTTGCTTAATTAATCTGCTGTTGTAAGTTCAATGTTAGGCTTCCTAATGTTGCTGGAACTGAATGCTCTGAATCATTCCTATTTGCTACAGCTCTTTCCCTCACAAACAATGTTTTAAAGATCCTCCACCTATTTTGGATGCAGTGAATTGTGCTGTATTTAACAGTTTCTACTGGAAGCACTGTTTACATTCAGTAGCCTCTCTTCAATGCTTAGATCCATCATATGAAAGACAAAAAACCCCTGGATGGTATACATTTGTGAGTCTGAATGCAAATCATTTATTGCTTTATGAATACAATATCCTCCAAGGGGTATCACATATAGTTTGTACATCCTTAGCCTTTTCCTTTAGCATGTTGAATTTTGACAGTTGAAATAAGCATAAAATCATACACAGCCATAAATGGCTTAATCTGTTGTTGATCTAGGGGGTCCCTCAGAATCTGCTTTCCCCAGTAACAACTTGGGATAACCACACCTGTAAGAAATGAATTTGCATGATGCAGACTTTAGATACTGGGATTGGTATACTAAATTTCTCTTCTTTTTAAACTTCAAATGCCATCTTTCATTCTCAAGAGCAAATGATAAGCAGGTTCTTTTTTCCCCTTATATTAAATCCTATTCTTCATTCTTTTTTGACCAGATTTGGTAGTGTTTTGCTTTTTTATCTTTTTTTTTTTTTTTTTTTTTTTTTTTTTTTTTTTTTATTTAGTAATGGGAAACAAGGTCTAGTTGGAAATAAATCACAATCCAAACTCTGTCAAATACAGAGCCACACAAACACTGGGGGTGATGTGACTAAATGCAGGCCAGCACCCATTTCTAACTAGTCACTCAAGGCTCCACTTTTAGCCAGTGGAGAGGAACAAGCACAGCTAGCTCAGGATTAATCACACTTTGTAACTCTGTGTTTGACGTGATCATCTGAGTTCCTTTGCAAACAAGGCTCCATAATTTCAGCCTAGCATCACCGAATATCACAGGATTGCAGCACATCCTGGGTTGGACAGGACCCACAGGGATCATCGAGTGCATCTCTTACGTGAATGACCAGACATAAAGTGAATACTTTCCTGGA
This sequence comes from Serinus canaria, assembly GCF_022539315.1. Taxonomy (NCBI): domain Eukaryota; kingdom Metazoa; phylum Chordata; class Aves; order Passeriformes; family Fringillidae; genus Serinus; species Serinus canaria. Next base: position 104,719,407 of record NC_066313.1, read on the forward strand.
AGTGTCTTTGAAAGGCTTATTGCTCTCCAATAAATGGAAGCCTGATGCATTTACTTTGGAGATATGGATATGTATTACAGACAGCTACAGTTAGACAGAGTCCATTCCACCTCATCTATTGGAGAGCAGCAAAGATTATCAAAAGGATTTAAGAGCAGAGTGTGCTCAAACAACCTCCCCCTTCCATCCAAATGCTTCCAGGGCCTGCAGTGAAGGACTCCCTGTGCCCTTGGCACTGTGTACCATTACCCTTTGTGCTGTCCATGTGACTCCTCTCAGTTACTTTTTAATACCATCTATAATTTGTCTTCTGAAGCCTTCCATGGCAATAAATCCCACACCTCAGTCATGTGGGGGAGAGACAGGGAGATGAAAAAGCCAAAACTCAGTTCCCACTGATTTCAACCTGTTGCTCAATTATTGCTTTTAAGAGCCTTGCCATTCTAGTGCGATGGGAAAAGCAGACTCCACAAATCCTTGCACTCCAAAGGCAGGGAAGGCTTCTCCCAGCATTCTCTGTGTGCACAGACTCTGCTCCTTTCCATTCCCAGAGGTAGGAATACTTCATCAGGTCTCTGTGCAGAATGATAATGAAATTTAATTTGGGAATTCTCCATTAAATGCTGCTCTACACCGTAAATTAGGTTCTCTTGTTAAACACCTAATTTGTAGTATTGAGTCACCATGTCCTGAAGGCAGCAGCACCTGAAAGCATATAAAATTGGATGAAAAGTGAAAGATAGAAATAAATAGGATGAAAGACGGCCTAAACCAGACAGAATTTCCTCTGCTAAATTATAAAAATTACCTCCATTACTCACACTTCATAAAATGAACATTCTGATCATGTTCCCACAACTCAGTCAAGGGGGTGAGAATATGATGTATGACACATGCATTGCTTCAGCACAGACAGCCAGTGACTATATTCTTGTTTCATAGGAATTTTTTTCAGGATACAGAAGTTTTGGCTTCCCCACTTCCCCTGAGTTTGCGTGGTCAGATGAAATCCAGCCTTTTTGCACTGCTTGGACAGACAGAAGGTCTCCAGTCTAATACAATATCCAGCAAAGTACTCCAGAGAAACTCCTTCATAAGAGAAATTGTTGCAAGCAAGTCCTTCATTAGAGACTGAAAAGTTTCCGTGAAACTTCCAAGGAACCCATGCCATTTTCAGGAGAAAACTGTTCTGCTGGAATATTTCAAACCACTTTTACAATATCAGGCAAATCACTCTGTATGTGTGGGATTCATTACAACAGGGATTAAAATGGCAGCTTAGTGTCATGTGAGGCAGGGGAATTTGAGACTGAGAGCAGTAGCTGGACACCAGGTCAGCTGAATTGTATTTACTACTGAGTTACAGTAATACATATAGCTTTGGAATAAAGGGACATGAGGATTAAGGGCTATCTTTCAAAGAGATTTTGGAATATTACAGATCTTATCACACAGGAAATCTAAAAATGGACTCCCTGGGAAATGTATGAGTAGTGGAAAAATAGCAAAGCACAAATAAAAAGTAAGAATTCTTCAATAGTCATCATAAAACCCTGTCACAGTCATACAGCACAGATGTTGCACAAATGATAAGCAGATGCTTTTATGTAGACTAAATTCTAAATGGTCCCACTGTTATCAATCAACATCCTTCAAAGAAATTCAATGGAAATTGTAGTAAATGAAGAAGAGATTCCTGGGAAAACAAAAAATCAGTTCATGCATGTAAAGGGTTAAACTACACCACAGAAAAATATCTGTAGACATGACATGATAAAATCCCTAAAATTACATTTCAAATTTAAAAGCCACAATATTGAGGGTCTAGCACAGGAAATCCAGAGGAATATTCTAAGAGGACATGAATAATTCATGGCTTCTGAAGCGCACCAGAGACAGATGATCCCAGAAAAATGAGGTATCCAGGTGTGCTCCTGTCAAGTGCAGTGATATGAGCACAGTGTAAATCTGCTGGAGAGAAGCATAGGCTCATCTCCATCCCACCAAGAAACACTGTGATCTGGCTTCCAAAAGATGTGTTCCTGTTTTAATATCAAAAGGATGAAAAGCCCAGAGAATGGAACTAGCTAATAAAATGACTTAAACATTCACAGAATAGAAAATGCTCCCTGGCTCCAGCATACACTAGAATTGACCTTAAAGTGTTTGCCTGGTTAGAAATAAAAAAAACAACCTAAATCATAACCACCCTTGCATCTTCAATTTCGTGTTTCTCACTGCATTTGGTCACCTTTCCCTCCCTGATATGTACCTTCAGTGACATATTGTTCAAAAGTGTGCTAGTAACTCTTTTATCATGAAAATAATCACTTTTGCTACATTGCTTAGTTTCTGTTCCTCATCATCAGGGTTTTAATATAAATTTGGTTCCTATTGAAAAATAATGCAATTGGAGCTTACAGAGATTCCAAGATCACTTTTAATGAGAAAATATTAACATGCCAGAATATATTCCAGGTGATACACCTGACAGCCAGGTGTAAAGCTCAAAAGAGATCTATGCCTTGCAGATTGCACCCCAGCTCTGCAGTCCTGAGGTAACAGTCACACAACAGAGTTAAATGTCACATCTTGAACCTGCCCAGCGTTCAGCCTCTCTCAGGGTGTCCATCCTGAATCATTTCCCTTCCTTCCCTCTTGCCTCCCTAAAACAGCTCCTGGTTTTCCCAGCTCCTGAGCACATTAGCCAGAGAAGAAGCTGAACTTCCCAGTAACAGGACTCATTTTCATCTCTTTTAAAACATTTTTATGCTGGGAAATATTCTAGCATTAGTAAAGCATTTGTCAAGTCCTTAAAATGAAAAAAACTAACACTTTGGTATGAAAGCAGATTCTGTCTGTAAATTAGGTCTGAAGATAGGAGAGGATGTGTAATTATTACTGAGAATTTCCAGTACAACTTTTTGGGGGGGTGGGAGGGGTTTGTTTTCTACACACAAATGCTTGTTTCTTATCTAAATCTTTTCTGCATAATTTCAAGCACTGCATGAGGTATTTTACAGCTTAACCAGTTGAAGCAAATGGACATGCTTTAGATTCCACTCAAAACTTGATGCTTCTGGAGACTTGAAGACAAAAAATCCAATTCTTTTGTAAAAAAGGCACATAATAAATAGCAGGAAAAAAAAGCACTAATTCAAGTAAACTGTTCATTCACAGACTGATAAGGTTCATGTGATTAGATATATTACAGACACACATTCTTTATGCACACACACACATCCATAGCTAATAAGCAGACACACATATATAAACGAAAAGTCCCCAAACTCTTTGCTATTATTATTTTTAGTTTATTTTTAGAAATATCTAACTAACATTATTATGTCAACTGACCTTTTGACCTCTTTTACCTAATTAAACTTGAAAGACCAGATGTCTATAAAATCTGCTCTGAACCTGTCCAGTCTTTTCAGATGTCTATAAAATCTGCTCTGAACCTGTCCAGTCTTTTCAGATTTACAGCTAAAGACATCTTTATAACTGGTGATGAATGCTCAGACTTATTAAAAAATATCTATTTTCATTGGCCCATTTATCAATTAAGTCTGATCAGATAGAACTGTGTTCAACCAAAGTCCTATTCCTTGCACCAAGCCACAAGACAATTAAAATACATCACTTTTTATCTCTGCTGTGTGCCCAGTGACCCTGCTCACCTGGGTAGGGCTACCTGGCTGGCACACCTTCTCTCCTGTGACCACCCCATCAAGCAGAGACTGCACAGACATTTCTGCATGTGCCAAAACCACTTTTCCACTTTTCTCTGGTTTTGCCCACATGATCTGGCCTCAGCTGGGGAGCTCTGTTGAGCAAACAGAGAAACCCAATGGCCTCAGCCAGCTCTGCCCCAAGCTGGGGTCTGTCCCACCTGGAATAACCTTTTCCTAAGGAATGGCAAAACAGGGATGGGTGACCTGGCTCATGCTGCCTTAGCTCCTCCATAAGCCTGCAGACACAATGTCTTTGGGTTATGGAAGTTAAACTCATGTGTCTGTGATTTAAAATAATGCCACTGTAAAAATTTAAAAGTTAAAATTTTAGTTAAAATTTAAAATTGAAGTTAAAATTCCCTGAAAAACAAGAGTGTGAAGATTATGGGCTGTTAGGAGATCTGTTGCCAAAAATGCATCAAAATTATGAATAAAAATTACATTTATATAAATATAAATTTTACTTTCCTGGCTGCCCACTTCCCCTTCAGTACTAGCAACTGTTCTGTTTGAAAATTGAAAATCAATACATTCTACTTGGCCAAAAGAAGAAGAAAGGAGAAAGAAGTTGCATACCAAAACATCTCAAATTAAGAGCCAGTAGGCACACATTGGAACCCATAGGATTCCAGCTTATCTTCTCAGTGTGAAGGTAGTCAAACACTGGTACAAGGATCTCCTTCCCTGAATATACACAGAATTTGAGTGACAAGTCTATTTTACACACACTGCTTAGAAAACTAAGTATCAAACATAATTTTCAGGAATATATCACACCATGCTATATCATATTTTTATTCAGTTGCAGTTTATGATTGCCACATGTGCCTTTTCTGAGAATAATCCTGTTTTCCAGCCTGGACAAATAGATTAGAAGCTGACTCAGCTTCATAATAAATAGAGTATAATGGCTATAATTGAAACTATATCTCAGCCATGGGGATTAAGAAACATTTCCTAAGCCTGGAGTCCTTTTGAGCATTTCCAGTAGATCTCAACTCTATCTGTGAGTAAGACCCAAGAGCATTTTACCTCTCTCTTCCCTGCAACACCTCCATCCTTCCAGGAGGAAAGAGCCAAGATATCTGACTTTCTAGGGACTGCCATGCACACAAGGCAGGGATTCCAAAGATCATATCCTACTGTGTAACCCATCTCACAAACCTGTTGCAACTTTTAGATACCAGTTTGGGATGAAAATTCCCTCCTTAAATGCACAGGGTGCCCAGTGTCCCAATCTAGGCATCCAAATAATATTTGAAGCTGGGTGATGTAAATTCCTCTCTGATCCCTTTATTCATTCCCACAAATGCACCCATTGTTGCTCATGAGCCGTAATTTGAGAGTCAAGTTTCCAAACAGAGCAGGGGAGTGTGAATTGTGCAGACATTCTGCAGTTCCCAGAACACTTGGACATGCAGTTATTACTCATCAGCCTCATCCACCTCAGCCCCGTGTAGGGAGTCGTAACCAAGACTGCAGAGATGCCACACTGAATCCTGCACAGGCACCTTCATCCTGCACAGGCCTTGGGTACAGAAATCTTATACAGAAAGCAAGGATAGTTATCACATACAGGCTCAGTGTCCATTAAATAAAAGCCATAAACAGAAGAGATCATTATGAAAAAATCACTTCCCATTTACGTTAATTTGTGTTCTGGTTCCCAAAGTGTACAGAAAGAAATGTTATACACAGTAATTATGGCAAATAAGGTAATGGTCTGAAAGTACAAAAGCAAAAAGAAAAATACTACCCAATCATCATCCAAAAAGTAATAAAAAAGCAAGTGATTTTCATACCACTTTATTAAAAAATAACCTCCATGAAAGTTCAATTCTGCTCTTCTAATTCTCTCTCAAGAGGGAGTTCCCATTTGACCTAAATGTCTGTGCATGAAAAATTTATTAAGTGACGTGGTTTGCTTTATTTAGAATAAAAAGAATATCTGTTTGTCATTATTACTGCAGAGAGCAGAAGGCAATGCTAGGTCAGATGAACACAATGCTTAAAGGTTCCTTTGTCCTTAGTATGACCTCCTGCTACCTTACTTGCATATTAAAATTCAAAATAATACAAAGAGAGGGGCAATATCAAAATAATATCTTACTCAAAGAACCTAAAAGAAATACTTATCATGGAATTTATCATACTGTTTCAATTGCTAACACCTGTTTCACATTGTCTAGCAATGGAAAATTATTCTTCCCAATGTATCAATAAAGCATGAGTTTAATGTGACATTTACACATTGTGGAGAGTTTTGCTTTGTTTTAAAAAAAAATTAAATTATTTACAAAGTATTTATAAAACATTTTTCGAATGAAGTTCTTTAGTTCTGCATATTTGTTGTTAATGTGGAAATTGAAACTAAACTACAGGAAGTGACCATAATAAATAGGAGTAAGTGAAAAAATAGGATAAAGTAAAAAATATTCTTCTGGTACATTCCTCTCTTTTCCCATTTAGAGTTAGGCAAATGATTTTGATACATAGTTAAAAGATTGCATTGGTATCAGTATAATAAAATAAGAAATTTGAATTTAAAGTAGAGCTTGCCCAGCTGTTTCATTTTTTTAAAAAATAATGCAAACTTGGCAATGGTGTGACTACCTCACTGCTAACTTCCCAATATTTGAAACTGACTTCAAGGAGAGCTATTTTTGATAGTTTTTGTTGGTACTTCACAGATTCAGTGCTGCCATCCTTTCTCTGATCCAGGAAACTGTAGCCACATGCAGCCTGAGCCAGATTTCAAAACACATGTGCGAGATCAGCTTCATGCAAATATAGTTACTAAATATTTTGCAGTATCATCTGAAAGGAAGCCAATGTCTTGTCTGGGTAAAATTGTCTTTAGAAGAAATACCAAGCTGATGACAGCAACCAAATACAGAGGCCATGTGAGTCCCCAACACTGCTATCCAATTTCTGTCAAGCCTGAGTTCAGAATGGCACCTGTGAGGACAAGGAAAGCTCTGGCTCCATCCTCATGCTACCCATCACTGTCAGAATAATGCCAGTAGAAAACAGAGGTCTAGTTACACAAGCTGGGAAAATGGAGATTTTTGCTACATATAAACCTTAGTTCAAGAAAATTAATAGTTCAGATCAAAAGCATAACAAGTTCATACTGTGCCAGGTATATTGTGTGCAGTTTAATGCAAGAGGAACACCTTCAAAGTTGGGGGTGGGGGTGGGGCACCACAGCCACTCAGCATCAGAGATGTTTGTAAGAAAATAAGACACAAACACAAGGACAGAGACAAAAAACTCTGGCAGAAAGTTTTCAAGCCATCGTTAAACCCAGGTGTTGTGTATCAGGTAAATTGGTGAGAGGCTTGGGATAAGAGGTGGAAAGCAGAGTGTGGTGGTCCATTGCTTCAGGTCATCACAAAACCTGCTGTTTATGGTCTGCTCACATAATGGCACAAAAAGCATTTCTATGATCTCCTCCAAAAGCCCCAGAGTACTGGTGATGCTCCTGGAGAACGTGTCTGAATGCTGCTACCTACACTGCCATGTGAAGAAGGAAATTTCTGAGGCAGCCATGGATGACAGAGTTGAGTGCAGGACTCTGAGGACTTGTTTTCTTTTAGAGTTAACAGGGTGAAAACAAAGTCAAATTCCTCATTTGTGTCTAATTGTAGACTATGTACAATGAGTCCCATTATCTGTATGTATCTACACTTTACATCAAATATGTTGTTTTTAATAAAAAGTTTCTGAACAAACATAGTCAACACACTTCTTTGTCCCTCTTGCCATATGCAAAAAATGTCACTAGTTCCTCACACAGGAGAACAGGAAAAAATCACAGTTTAATCTTCAAATAAGAATATTTATGAACAGCCCTTAAAGGAGAGAAAAAGTTGAAACATTCTCTTTCCACTAATATTGAGGATTTTTAGAAATGTTATTGATAGTTTTTGTACAGAAACTAATCCAACGTATGGTTCAGTCAAAACTTTGGTATGCCATAGAATTGCCTGAAGCCAACAAAGATCCCAAGAGAGGGATAAGTCTACTTAACCTCAAAACAAGACCTTTATCACTGCAGTTGGCCAGATATGTCATTCTCATTAGCAAAACAGAAATTTATGTATTTGCACCCATAGAAAAATAACAAATAATAGGACTTGAGCTGTAACATAATGGATGAATCCTGGACGATAAGTGTAGAGTTTATTCTCGTATAGAAATATAAGAAAAATCTTTGACAATCTGGTGCAGTGCTAAGTAATTACATTTTCTTTTTACACACTGTATTCTGTCTATTAAATAAGGCATCTTGTAATTTATGAACTCAAGGTTCTATTCATATTTGTTTGCTTATATTTTATTCTAATAAAATCATCCAACTAAAAGAGTAGAAATGTTCAAACAAGTGGAGTTATTGAGGCACTATGTCAGATGATGTCAGAAGTCACATTTGCAATTTCAATCAAAAAATCAAAGCTGTTCCTGTGACTGAATTCAAGTTTCTGTTCACCTATTGATTTTTTAAAATAAAAGATGAAAAAATGTTTTAATTACAGAGAAACACTATCCTAAAGTGTTGTCAGTTTAAAACTGTCCATTAAAATAAAATTATCATCTGGAATTTGGGATTCTCAGATAAGGTGGAATGTCAGCCTTCAAAATTGTGTTGAGATGACATTTCTCTTAGATTTTTCATGAGAATAGGGAAAAAAACCAAGTTCAACCCTCATTAAACCATCCTCCTACTTATGGCGCTGGAAAATGTAAAACAAATGGCAAAAATATAGTTGTCTGAGGTTAAGAAATCCATCCCTAAGAAATTAAAATTTTAAATTTGCTAAAAATAAGTAAGACAATTACACTAAAGTGGCTGTATTTCACCTTTATAAATATACATAAACACCAGATTTTCTGAGCTAAAAGAGAATCTTTCATCCTCTCTAGTCTACGGCCCTGGTGGAAAATAAGTAATTCATTTAGCACATGTAATAAATGTGTGTCATAGCAATAGGAAATATCAGTGTGGGTCATGTTTCTACTTTGTGTGTTGACACAGTAATTGGTCAATTATGTGTAATGGAGACTAACTGCCTCTCACAAAAATACAGCTACACTCTATCTACACTCTCTGCATTAATAATAAAAATGAGTTGGCATTTTTATTATGGAAGCCAAACAAGAAAAAGGCATTGAAAAAAACTTTAGAAATGGCAAAAATCAATTGTGATTTTCACCATCTTGGAACATATTGTTCTTAGCAACGACTTAAAATTGTGCAACAGGAATGGTCTTAGAGATGGGGAAATGTTAGCACACCTGAGGTTACTGAGTCTGACCCGGGGCTTTGGTGTGACCCTGTCTACCACAGGCCTTGCCCTTCTCCTCACACCTTACAGAATGTGTCATACATGAGCAATTAGGGATAAATGAGCCAGCTCAAAATTATAACTGCATGTTAAAATTGTTGTTGAAGTCCTCTATACATTCAGACAAGGAGGAAAGGTGTCTTTAGAGGAGGATTTCTCTCTTCCTTGGAATTTAGGTGATGAGGATCACCCGTCACATTTGCCATTCTTTTTCCTCTGACTACAGCAGAAATTCAGATTTTTTTTTTTTTTTGGTAGACAAAGTTGGGTGAAATTGATCTTACTGTACTTATAGAAAATATCTAGTTTGAAATAACTTAGAGCTAGATCTCAGTGTACAACATGTCTGTCTGAAAAGGAACTAAATTTTACCAAATCTAGTTTGAATCAAATGAAGTTTCTGTGACATTGAAGAAAACGAAATCATTCAAAGAGCACTATAAAAATATCTCTGTGATAATAAACCAGCTACTAAAAATGTCCTTTGCATTTAATTTTTCAAAAAGACTTTGATTTAACAGATAAAATTAATTTATTGCTTAGGTAGAACCTTTGGGTATTTTACAAAGTACAGAGGCACTACTGTACTATCTCTTGTCACCTTGCAGATCTCATTAGTGTGCAAGGCACTTGCACTGAAGGTCTTATTTTCATTCCTTACCCTATTTACAAAAAACCACTAAATGAAGTTTCTGAGTTAAAGTGCAGCACCTTTTCACTCTTTTCAAAGAGCACTAGAGCTGGGACCTTGAGTTCACCAAGGGCAGAGGTGCCAGCTTTCCCTTGGTGCTTGACTAGTGTGGGAACTGAGCTGGGATCACCAGGATGTGGCAGGCTCTTGGACAGGAGCACCTGCCCGTGTCCTGATCCCCAGAGCCTGTCCATGTGCATGTCAGGGATGATCCAGGAACAGGTGTGCAGACATTAAAGAAAGAAGGACAAAGCAGAAGTTTGCGCTTCTGTTCTGCACAGGGGTCATGAATGGACAGCATGTAACTTTCCAAACCACCTTTCTCTGATGTGGCTGTGGAGGCAGAGAAAACCATTGCCTAAGGAAAGCCAAGTACAAGAAACGAAAGTGCAGATGAGATCGGTGAGAGCAGGAATTTTTTTCATAAAGCAGTGCACATAGAGGAAACGATGGGAGAGGAAGACAGAAAGGAAAACTTGAAAAAAGCAAATGAGGAATGTTATGAATTTATTTTTTTTTTTAAAGGTGAAAAATCCAGCTACATGGGATGCCCAGGGAAGGAAATCAATCTTTGTCTCCCAGTCCCTCTCAGCTGTCACAGGTCAAAGTTCCAAGACAGCATGACAGACTTCAGCTGACTATCCTGATAAAGTTCTGGCACCTTTTCCTTGCAGTTACTGTCAATCAGGAGCAACTGCCCAAAATTACTATGAACAATAAAAGCACATGTACACAGAGGTGATCTCAAAAGATGACAGAGTGTTTTTTGACAGATTAAGATATTATTCTGCCTTCCCTGTGTATTTGCTTAACTTTAAGGATTCAGGGGGAAGTAGAGCAATACAGATCTGTGTAATGGGGAAGCTGGTAACAAAGCAGGCCATCTATATAAATTATCTTGCAAACCAAAGCAAAAGAAAGGCAAAGGGAATGACCAGAAATAAAAAAAAAAAAAAGGTAAGAATAAACAAATTAAAACAAGTCAGAGAAGCTGAGTGTGAACGAGAAAGAAAGAGATGGGGAGAGCAGATAGGTTCTATTCCAATTTACCCCCAGGTTGTGGATTTACATTTGTCTAACAGGCAACATGGTTAGGCCAAGTTCTCCTTACCAGCAACAGATAAAAGTAAATGACAAACCACAAAGGTGAAAAAGACTTAATAGCTCACCCAAGTCTATTATTTTTATAATCAAACTTAACTGATTGTTCACGAGCCACACCTCACACACATACATTGAAATTTTACTGAGCATTAATTTGGAGGAAGAAAAAAACCCTTTTTATATATATAAAAGCTATAATCAAGCTTTTGATTATATATTCACAGATTTTATTTGTATGTCTCTTTTTTTGGTTATAATTTTAAAAATCTATCACTTGTGTTAGATTTTCTCCCCCACATTGAGCACCTGTAAGATTTGGAACATCCAGTCTTTGTATCCTGAAATGCATCAGCTTTGCACTTGTCAAACTAAAGCTCATTTTTGTTCTTTTCTATTCATGCTTTTCTATATCTCTTTTTAATGTCAAGCTAATGGTGCTTTAATTTTTTGCTCACATCTGGTAGCCTGTACTTCAATGTTCCACACACCTGTACATGACAGTTGTGAAGAAGAGACAGGACAGAATTCACACCAGGAAAATTATGCCATTCATTTGTGGCCTCTGTTTACTTAGGATCTTATCCCTGGTGCAGCTTATTTTTTGGAGAGAAAGAAAACATCTATTAGGTACCTGTCAGATACCAGAAAGGCTCGGAGCAGTATCAACAGAAATCCTTCATAACAGGCTAAATTCAAAGGAAAGTCAGCTACTGTCATCCTGAAAGCTGCAGAGATTCTAGCTCTAGCTTGCTATCAATCATCACTCAGGATTACAATTTCATTTAAGTTTCCTCCCTAGTATTCCATTCTAAAACTGATTTTTGTGTTAAATTGAAGCTTTACCGTGGCTTAAATCCTTACTGACTTCAACACAGAAAGCAACAATAAGCCTAATAAAAACTGTTATGAAGCCAATTTTTCATTAGGCTGCTTTAGTCATCCTTCATGCAGTTTCCAAGCTATACAGCAATGCTAAATAGAAACGTTCCAATTGGTCAAAGTTAATTTTGTGCATATGAAAAAAAATGATGAGAACAATGAAGACTTTACTATGACTTGCTGTTGTCTTTGTGGGTATTTCAGATTTCCAAGATCACATTGATCAGCTTGATTTTTAAAATTATTTTTTCTTAGTAAAGTTCAAATATTAGGTTCATAATAGATTTTCAGATGAAATAACATTGCTTAGTTTTTACACACCACTTAAAACAGCTAATAGATGAATATTGAAATGTAAATGACAGTATTACTAACAAACTAAGCACTGCTTTCTGAAAAACTTTAAGGCTTTTTTTATGAAAAAAGTCATTAACCACGAAGATATTGATCTCAACTCTAAGAAACTAAAGTTAAGTTATAGCAGTGTAGACCAAATTATTAGGTTTCAATGTCATCTTGCTGCCTGTGCAATGTCATTGCTTGAGCCAATTTAATACAATATACAATTATTACATTGTCTTATGGATTTATCATCACTTTTGTGTATATTAAGCTAGGCATATTAGATAATACCAAAGCATAATCACATTTACAGCTTGAGCTCTACTGTAAATAATTAAAGAGGGTTCATTCAGGTTTGCAGGTTTATTCCAAGAAAAAACAAATAAACAAAACCCACATGAGGGATTCCTCTAAATTGTTAGAGACTGGGAAATCAAACTTGAGAGAACAGTATGAATTCAGTTTGGTCCACTGTTTGTCCCTAACTCCATGAGCAGCTGGCATCAGATTTGGATTTTGATCCTGGTGAGCTTTGAGTGTTTTTAAGTGTTCTTATGTGAAAAGTGAAAAAAACTCACCTGATCTAAATGGAAACAGCCAAGCTTTCCCTCATGGCAGTTTTGCACAGTTTCCAGCAAAACATACATGACAAACATTTCCACAAACCTGTGGCTCTCTACTCCATTAATAAACCCCCAAGTAGGTCAAATCCACAAGCTCATCATAAGATGCCTATTAAGTAATAATCTGAAGAGGAACAATCTACCTGTAGTACTTAAAAAACCCCAAATCAATGTATTCCTAGGGGTGTATATAAAAACATTATTTTGGTGGAATTTTGGAATTTCCTTCTGTGCTGCAGTGTTCTCAACAGCATTTGCTTTTTTGTATCTCCTCCAGGACAGGGGTGTTTTATTAGCAACCACAAAAAAATTCATACAAAATACAGTTTTTCTATTCTGCACTGTTAAAAGGTCACTTCTCCAGCCACTTTTTTTTACAAGGAAGAGATACAAAAAAATTACTCAACTTTGTTCTCTTTCAGTGCTGCACAGAAAGCTTTTAAGGGAGAAATCACTCTAATATGAAAGCAACACAAAGGGGCCACATGGATTATTGTGATTCTATGAACTAAATTACTCTGTCAGTGGGCTAATCTTTCATCTACAGGGAACCAGGCTCTCTGATCCTTGTGTCTATTTTTACACATTGCAAAACAGCAATAACACTGCAATACAATTCACCAGACTTGGCCATCAACTTGAATTTTGGCTTGGATTCTCTAGAGAAGCACTGTTTTAAGCACATGTTAAAGCTCAAACTAACCCTCAAACAGTCATGCATTTGTTCACATAATGTCTCTGAGCAGGTTTCTCTGCTGCAGTTTCAGCTACTGCTGATCTGTGTCTCCCAGGGCCAGAAGAGTGACATGAACCATTCCTGGCAGAAGAGCTCACACAAGTTTCACTTTCCCTGTGAACAAGAGCCTGGCATATGCACTAAGAGCAGCCTCACCTGCACACTGCACAGTCAGCACACAGGAGAAAATACACAAAACCACTTCCTGATTTAGAGATTATTTTTGAAAAGCCCTGCTATAGTTTACAGCTCTTTCACATTTCCTGTAAACAATCCCAACTTTCAAAAAAAAAAATATAGTGGCTGCAGAGCTGCACATCACAGGAAGAGATGGTACATGATGGCACTTTGTCACAGAGCCAGCACCCACTCCCAGACTGCCCCTGACAAGGGAAAGGAGATTTCATGGTCTTCAGTCATCACCAAGTGTCTGGCCTCGAGTCTAAAGGGACATATTGAAATCTTCTCAATTCTGTCACATTTACTGAGCATCACGGTGCCTGTCAAAAGCATCTCTGAGGTACCAGCACCAGACAGAAAGAAATATTAGACAGAAGGAATCAGGAGTAATTTAGCCCTGAAACCTGCAAAAGCTCACATGGAAAAGGTCATCTCTCTGATCAATCCAGGCCATGTCATACAGGCTCATAAGTATCCACAGCTTTTGTTCAACCAGGAATATCAATCCTGAAAACTTTAACACTTCATCCTGCTAGAGAAGCTGATATATGAACTATTTATTTCAACTTCAAGTTCAGGTGTTATTCTTACACCATCACTTCAAGTACATTTTTTTCTATCATCCTCCAACATGCAGTCACTTGGCTGGTGAAAGCCAACACTGCATTTCAGAGCTGAGAGTATTTGAAATCCAAACCTCAAATGTACAATCCAACAAACAAAACAAAATTAATCCATTTCACAAAATGAACCCTTCTCTTCCTTAACGAATCTTCTTAAAAGACTAACAAAATAATGAACCAGCAGTTAGTTGATTTGGAGGAAGGGGGTTATGGGGGGCTTGGTTTTTTGTTGTTTTATCTTAATAACATCAAAATCTAGAATTATAGCCTCCTATGATATACTTCCTCAATAAACTCAAGCAAGTTTTAGAACATCTTTATCTTTCTGGAAATTTTAGGTTACATATTGGTCATTTTGTGGGGAGTAACTATTCCTTAATTCCTTATTCAAGATACCTCCTTTTATGCTGCATTCTAGAATTTATGCTCCATTTATGCTCTGATGTATGCAGAAAATAGAGACATAATTAAAGCTGGAAAGAAGCAACATATTCACTGCTCTGCCATTCCACAGGCTCAGCAAAATGTGTACACACAAAACCTATACACCACCATCCTCAATTTCCACACTGCTTTTTTTTAGACTCCCACTTAACAAGCCTGTTAACAAACCATTCCTCACAATGGTTTAACAACTTTGTATTTGTAGAACAAAATTTCTGCTTTGCATGATGCTGTTTTCATGCTCTAATGCCAGGAAATGGGCTTCCCCCCTCCCATGCTCCCAAATGTTGTCTGTAACCTTTATTTTGTATTTATCTGCAGACTTTATTTTGTATTTATATGCATAAGTGGTGAAATTTAAGGCAGCTGTTGCCATTTCCAGCGTATTTCACTTGTTGACAATGGGAACTCCATAGATGCCAAGGTGCTTTGGGCTTTTTTTCTGTGGAGGGGGGCTCAAATATGATTTCTGGGGGTATATTGCCCACAGAAATGCTTTTCCAGAGCTCCTTACTGTCACTGTGCATTGGAGTTCCTCAGACCAGGACTCAGCTACTACGTGAGAGGCTGGAAAGCTGACACAGAGGAAAACACTGCCACAATTCATAGTAAATGTCCTTGTGGGCTCTGGAATGTTAATGTGCTGCATTCTGCAGCGAGGACAGGGCATCCAAATAGCTTCAAACTATTATAACAAGTTAAAAATTGTCCACTGGTAGCTATTTAAAGGTCATTAGTTACTTTATCTATATATATAGTGCATGCATTCAGCTAGCAGAAATCTGGTACTACATTGTTGGCCATAAAGGGAAAAGTTGGACAAGTTCTAAATAGAGATCAAAGCCTGGGCCAGATCCTCAATTAAAGTCAAATGAGTGATATTCATGAATGCCAGCAGAGGATATTTTACAGAGACCAGAAGACTTTGTGTCAGAGCAAGAGTTAAATGACTAACCACTAGTGGTGTGAGAGTAATTCTAGCTGCTCCTGTCCAAATATTCAAGAACTGAGTTGAACAAAATACTACAAAACAACCCATGACGTTGATTTTATGTGTCATCTCTCTTGTTTATAAAGCTCTTTTTGGCTTCAGAAAAATGAAACTTCACAATTAATAGACAAAGACAGCAATGTGTAACTGCTCCCACCCTTAAAACTGATCTATGTATGATCTATGTACAGGCAGCAAAGTAACCTGTGTTTGAGAGTACAGTAATATGCAACATTTGTGGTTAGCAATTTCTATGGGTTTGGGACAAGATCCATGAGTATCTTGAAAAATATTTGTTTGGTTAGGTTTTTTTTAAAGCTAAAAAAAGGAAAATAGCTGAGTGATGTTTTAATAAGGTCACAACCCTGAGGAGAAAATTATTTCATTTCCTTAACAATGAAAAAAGTTATGATTCTTTTTGCTGCCATTATTAATTTGGCAACGCTTTTGTTTCCATATACATATGCTGCATAGTAATAAGTTCCTTCCTAAACAAACTGTATCAAACAGTGGAAAAAGGCTTAACAAAAAAAAAAAAACTTCAGGTTTTAAGTTTGTAAGTGAAAGGAAAAGATAATAGGTTGCCCAGGGCAGTAGTAAAACTGAAAATATCTTATCAATTTTACATGGTTATCTTATTGTGATTTACAGGATTGGGTTTTCTTGACAACTAATCCCACATTCTATAATTGAAAAAAAACCCCACATTCTATAATTAAAAATAAACCCCACCAACTAAAAACAAAAGTATTTTCTGCTCTCTGATCACAAATAGAGGAAAAACTGAGAAAAGGACTAAGAGAATATTGGATGAAGGGGAACTGAGAAAAACTATCAAAACATAGGTAAAGCAAAAAGGAATAAAACAGGCTTTATACAGTCCATATGGATTAAGACCCACTATTTGTAATTCTGAAAAACAGAAATTAATGCTGGAAACATTTGCTGAACCATATTTGCACTTTTTCTTTTAAAGGTCAAAGAGGTGTATAATGGTTTTGCAAAGAGACAAAAAAAGTCACTGTAATAAGGTCTGTTACTTCCTATACTTGCTCTGTAACACTAAACCAAAGAGCAATGAACTGTACTTTTGGAAACTCTAAGGAATTGTCTTTTATAGCTGAAAGGTCAAAAGAGAATATGGGAGACCAGCTATTAACTTACATGGTCTTTATGTATCGTTCACAGTTTGTCAGTGAATTTACAGGAAATTCTGTGTTGGAGAACAGAGACAGGCCTTGTTCCCTCTTAGTGTTTAAGTAGGAGAACCCAACCCCTTTGGTGTATAGCTCTCCCTCCCAACAATCTTTTCAGCATATTTCCTCGCTCTTTAACATTTCTGTACCTATTCAAAATGAACACAAGCCTATTTCATAAGCACTTCCCTGCTCCTTTTGCAAGGCAGGAGCTGGCCCAAGCGCAGCCTCACAGCAGAGTTGGGTTAGGGCAGCTGGAGAGCAGCAGCCGTCCCAGTCCTCCCATGTTTTACAAAGTGCTGTCAGTCCATGGGAAAGCTCTGAAGCTGAATGAGATGGTGGGAGGGGCAGTGACAAAGGAGCTGCCCTGGGAATGTCATCAATTTAGGCTGCACTCAAAGCCTGGACATTCTGTCTGAGGCACATCACTGAGATACTGTTTCACTGGGCTGCTGGGCAGGGACTGCTGCACTTCCCTTCTGCCCAGCCAGAGGAGCCTGCAGATCAGGTGGGTCCACACAGAAAGGTTCCCTACACTTGGACACTGTTGGGATCTTCAGTGTTGAACTCTTCAACTTATCGCCTGATGCACGCCCAAGAGCAGTTTCTCTGACCTTCGCCTGCTTTCTGCCCAAGTGATGTGAACAAAGTAAAACCTGCTACACCCCCTACATCAAAGGGTCATGTGGCAGCTTGGTGCTTTGTCCAGCTTAGAGCTGGCTGGCAGATATTGTCCCCAGTCAGTCACAGGGAGAAACCTCAATGAGCATTCCAGCTTTGGATCCTCCCTGGGAAATTCAGAATGATGTAAGATAAGGTTTTTACAAAGGAAATGCCTCGAAGCAATCACTGATTAACCATTAAGGACCAAGATTAACATTGTTTCTTTCATTGAGGAGAAAACCAAGGCAACTGCTGGGTTATTGTGGAAAACATTGTAACTATCATTTCTGCCCAACAGGAATGTTGATCCATCTGGCTCATTAGGAGTCTATGCTCCAGTTAATCCAGGTCAAAGCTGTTTTACTTCTGGGCAGTGGAAACTATTTTGAAAAGCTCTGAGCAGTGTCCACAGGTTGAGACAAACAGCTATGCAGAGCTTTGAGCATAATTTATGTGCAACAAGAAGAATAAAGAGCCTTCTGCCCTGTGTGCCATGAAATAATAGATCTGAACTTGTCAAGGCTCATTCTTGATTACATTGTTGTGTTCAGAAATTATTATTATTATCTTTATGTATCATTGTAAAGCAGTTCTAATGATTACAGGGGATGACAATTTGGAACACTCACACTGAGGAAATAACCAGCTAGAATGGTGGCTCACTAAAATAAACACAAAATGGAATTAACAGAGTAGTCCCAAGGGAGATATTGAGGAGCAAACCCCACAGGCAGCTGAAACAAAATTAAAATAAAATAATTAAAATAAAATAAAATAAAATAAAATAAAATAAAATAAAATAAAATAAAATAAAATAAAATAAAATAAAATAAAATATTAAATCAATAAAATATAAGTTTCCAAATTAAAGTTTTCAGTAAGATTTTTTTTTTTTTTAAGAAAATGTGTGGTTCTATAACTCTGTTCTAAATTACATATGCTTAGGACACTCTTTGTAAAGCAAAGGTGTATTACAGAATAACTTGGGTTGCAAGGAAGGCCATCTAGTCCAACACTGTTCTCAAAGCAGGGCCTCCTCCAGAGCTGGATCAAGAAGCTCAGGGCTGTGTCCAATTGAGTTTGGAACCCTTCCAAGGGAGGAGATTCTACAACCCCTCTGCTTCACTGATGACACCCATAGTAAAAACCAATATTCCTATTATCTTGTCAACATTTCAATTTCAAAAACCTGTTTCATCCTTTCTCTGTGCACTTCTGAGAAGAGTCTGACATAATTTTCTTCATAACTATCTATCAGACAGGAATTAGATCCCTTCATAGCCATGAAAAGGATATGTAGTACAGTAGTTTTAACTTTCATCACTAGGCAGAATACAGCTTTGCACTCAGGACAGTTCCCTACAGTTTTCTAATGATGAGATTTTAGGCCTTTCTCAATTTTTAATTAACTATGGACTGTTTTTTAATAAAAGGAGAGCATCCAATATTCAAATAATTTCTCTCTCACACAATATATATACGTGTCCACAGTATATTAAATTTATAAACCTGTGTGAAATTACCTAAGTTCTCTAAAGATGCCTGAAATAGACTGAAATATTGGTCAGGGAAACCATGAGAGGCAAAGTTAGGTTGACTTAAGTAGAATGTTTATACAGAAACTGAGTCAAGTAGCATGCTTATACAATATTGAGAATAATACATTTGTGACATAGTTCTTGAAACCATTCTTCAAATTTTGAATGAATCCTGTCTGTGTTAACAGGCAAAGGGTGAATCCATGATCATCAAATGCATATTTGAATCAGCTCCTGATTGAGCTACACACAGCTTCAGTGCAAATCTTCTGCAAGTTTGATGTTCTAAATCAAGAAGATTGTTAAGTGTGCAAATACCTTTTGAGTCATTCGTAGGGCAGTGAGAAAGAAGGGAGAAGGGCTTTTATCTTAGATCCAGAATGCTCTATACTATCAAAGTACATAATAGATAATGGATTAGTGAGAGAAAAAAATGGCAAAAGAAATTTTATGCCATGGATATTGCAGAGTCAAGTTGCACAGAAGAAGGAGAAAGCAAAAAAGAATTTCTTTGTTGGCTGAGATGCCTCCAGAAGTCATCTCTAAAGACCTGAGTGTGAATAGATCTTCAAGGCATGGCAAACCCTGCAGTGGGCTGGAAAGGCCAGGAAGCCTCAAGCTCTAGCAGCAATATTGAAATGAAAAATTATCAGCCAAGGGTAAATTTGCAGATTCCCACAACATCTTGTTCCCAGCAGACTTGTGGACTCTCAAGAATATAAAGGAACTACAGTGCCATTTTAAGGACCTAATGGGAGGCAAATAATAGCAATTTTGAACAGGCAGTGAGATCACTTCCTCCACAAGCTTCAAGACAAGGAGAGAGAATCATCACAGACACTCTCCACAGGATGGTTTAAGTCAAAGTTGTCATCAAAAGTCTTTGAACACAGGACTGTTGTACTCAGCTTAGGCATATGAATAAACCAGGGAGGCTGCACTCAATGAAGTTTATCAGTAAATGGCCAAGTGAAAAGGCTTGTAAGCTTATAAATACTTCATAGAATTTTAACACTAAAGGTAGCATACATTAAATATGAAAGCCATACTGAATTTCCCACTTTCTTGAGGAAAATACACCATATAATGTTTTCAAAACACTGGGAAATACAAGCACTTTTTCCCTAATATCTTCTCACACTTGAGAATGTGTCTTCGGAACACAGGAGAAATTTCTGTTTTTCTCTATCACCTGTTTCTTCAGTATTCAAGTAAATAGCAAAAAGGAGCACTGAAAACACAGTAAAAGAAATTGAAGCTCCCTAAGGAAAAGAGATAGGAGTTTTTGTCAAGGATCAAAAGGGGATTAAATCTATATGGTCAGTTAAGGAATATTCTGGGAGAAGGGATTTACTGTAAAATAAAATTGGCTCACAGCTGAAGACTGGAAAGTCTGCAAAGCCAATACTGAGGAGCCATCAGATCTTCCCACCCCATTATGAGAAACACTTTACTTATTTTTCTTGGCTCAAAGAATGAGCCATACAATGAGATTTATGTTCTTAGGAGATAAAGGGTAAAGTAATATAAGTGACAACAGTCACTTTAGCAGATCAAGAGGCAATATTATCAATACTATGGAAATAAAATCAACAGTAACTCCTGATCCTTGCTTGAAGACTAAGACTCCATCAGAGAGGATCTTTTTCTGTTTTGTTCTCTTGTGATGTTAGTTTTTTGAAAGCAAAAAGGGAATAAGATCCTTTCAGACAGAGTGAAGGGATTAGTGTGGTATGTTGGTGATTTGGGATCAAAACTGGCATTGTAACTGCTGGGACTTTTCTTAACAGTAATGAGGAGGCTGTCTGAAAAAGGAAGAGAGGGATTCAATATCAGTAGTCACAGTAAACCATGTTACTACTTCAAAAGCTGCAGTTCCTAACAATAAAGAAAGAGAGAGAAGAAAGGCTTAGCAGGACATTTACCATCAGCCTCATCACCTGTGGGCAAAGGCAACCAAGCCCAGTCCATTTGCCCATTTTTTGTGCCAAGCCATAACAGGCCCCATAACATTTTTATTCAAAATAAGCAAAAACTGAATCTAATTTTTTTACAGGGAAGTGGGAGGAGGAGGGCAAAAGGACAATCATGACAAAACAATTGGCAAAAGAGGGCCAGTGTCCTGCAGTTGGCAAAGCAGTTTATGGGCAATACTACCAAACAATGGATGATGGGAGCAGTCCTGGAGCCTCTCCAGCAGCCCTGGCCCCACACAACCCAGACATTCCTTCTCCCTCCCTCAAGCCTCTAGTGAATAGATCTCTGTTTCAAAAGCGTGGGCTGTCAGGCTTTGGCCTCTGCCCCAATCTGAGCAGCAGCTTTCCCTCTGTGGTTTTCAGCCTCTGCTGCTCCAGGTGGACGTGTCCAACCCCACAGAGACCCGAAGGCAGCACCTGGAAGAGCACCAGTGCTGGAGACTGAGCTTCAGTGAGAACAAACGAGACCCCAACAAGTCCTTCCAGGCCATAAATGAGGCTCAAGTTGAAGATGTGGAATACAGATATTCCAGTGTGAGGTCTAAATTAACTCAGTCTGTGATTAATTGAACCCATCACAATTTATGCATAATCTGTAATTTATCCCATGCTGCATCAAGCAAGCACATGGTTTATTGTACACAGAACAAGATGATTTAGATTATAAAGGAAGTGGTGAAGCAACACACAGCAGACCTGTCAGGGAGGGAAAGAGAGGAGAACTAGAAAGGGCTCTGAGTGAGAGACCTGTGCTTTCTCATCCTTGTTACCATACTCCCTTCTGTGAAAGCTGTAACTCCAGCAGCAAATCTACCTGCCAACCCGCCTGAGAAGACCCGGTGACACGAGCATGCAAATGAGAAGTAAAGAGGGTTAAAATGAACTTCTGCTCATATTTTTTTAGGGTTTTCTTCACCTTACATTCTCATGCAAACTCTTCACTGGTATGCATTATCATGGCAGAGCTCTGACATGCATCTCAGGTCTTTCCTTCAAACCTCTCTGGCTGTGTTCTGAATGACTTCTTCTCTCCATTTGCCCCACAACCTAGTGCAGCTTCAAACAACCTTCCTGCTTTTTCTTCAGTTCCTGCTGTCCCCAACATGCCCTATTCTTCAGGCAGGCTATAATTACCATGACACTGGTATCATAAAAAAAAAAAATACCCTTGTAAATGTTCTGTAAATATAAAAAACCACTTCTTTTGTTGGAAATATGAGAAAATATGAATGCATGAATAAATTACCCCACAAACTGGAGGTGCCACTTGCCCCACTGGTGTCTGAATTGCATTGAAAGCCAGCTCTGTCCTCCTGGCCTCCATAAAGAAATCTTGATGCAGGAAAGCTCTATGTGCATAAGGACACCTGGGGTAGTGACTACATTAGTCACAGAAACAAAGGGATTCACTGATTTTCTGGTGCAATTCTGACTGGATTGCAGCACTGACATTTTTGTCTGTTAAAAATGATGATACTGTTAACAGTCAGGGCCCCATAAGAGGGTTTCTCTGCGTGAAGTCAGGCTTCAGTGTTACACTTAATCTGCAGTTACATTTTAAATTGCATTTATATTATAGCTTAATTGAAGTGTGCATACGATTTCCCACAAATACTACTTTCAGCTGTTATACCATATCAATAATAATTAGAAAGATTTATACATTCATTCCACTCAGATCATGTGTGATATGCTTCAGAATAACTAGATCTTTCAACAACAGCTGTAATAGCTAATAACTGTCACTACCATCACACGAGGTGCTTGAAGTTTCATAAACTCACCTCCAGGATTCTTTCTTGCAACATCTTTGATCATTTTCAGCTATGATTGCAGCCCTGGCTACACCTTGACAACTTCTCTTTTCATACAGAAAACACATTCTTGCTCTCTTCTGCCAACCTAATTCCTGTACTCAAATTCATTGACTAAAAACTAACCAGGTTTTTGTTTACATGATTACAAATTCATAATCCCATCTGGGTGTCAGAATTTTGCACAGCACATTGGCAATTAATATCCAATTAATGCTTGTAGACCCACTGATTGTATTACATATCTACAAAGCAGACTGCTGACACATTCATTTATATTTCACAGCACACTGCAGGCTATATGGCACAGAGAGTACATTAAAAACTCCTAGAGTACTCCAGACTCAGGTACAAGAACTCCCCAGGAACATATTCTCACCAAAACAACAAGATGACCAAAAACACACCATAAAACCCAAAAAACCAGCCCCACCAAAAAAAAAAAAAAAAAAAAAAAAAAAAAAAAAAAAAAAAAAAAAAAAAAAAAAAAAAAAAACCCACTAAAACAAAAAAATCCTTGGACAAAAAAATTCAGGTATTTTTTACTGTGTGGAAAACAGAAAATTAAATCATCATAGATAAAATGTAATGCCTGTATTTGGCAAAGGACTCAGGCAATTGCAGAGAGGTGTTCTGTTTCTGTGTGAGAAAGAAATAGTGGATCAGTAACTAAAAGTAACTTCCCATGGCTGGTCACAGCTGTAGGTTTAGCTGCAGACCAAAACAGGCTTCAGAAGATGCAAGTTACCATACAAAGCATTACAATAAAGCAAAATAGAGATGATGCAAATTTGTTTGATGTAAAACTGAAACAAAATATAACTTTCAAAGAAGTGATATTGACTTATTGACTTATGTATTGTATTGTAGCATGCACAATACATTCTCTTTCTGGCTCAAAAATATTCTGTCTTAATGTAAAGCTGTTACATAAAAGTACTTCTTACAAGTTTCCAAAAAGAGTCCTCAGGTTTCTAATAGGTTCCCAGCTGGGAGCCTTTCCCATTAGAATGGAACTGAATGACTTCTGATTATAAGTAAATATTTCCAATACCTCACTTCAAATGTCTTATTCCAAATTTTAGCATTTAACTGAGCTACACATTCATGTAATCACAGAATATGCTACTGAGCAGTTCAAAAAGTAGCTAACTCTTTCTGCACTTTAACAGATTAAAATAACATTAAAAATAGGGCTTAAAACTCAGGTGACATAGTCAAACATAGCCTGACAAAATAAGTACCATGTCTTATTAGTTATTAAAAACACTGATGGTTTCTTTTTACTAGAAAATAATCAGGAAGCATATTGAAGTTGCTATAATAACAGAAGATGATAACAAAAATTACCCAAACATAAGACGGATACAGAGAAAGATGGAACAAATAGAATTTGTATTCATTTAAGGATTAAAGTGGCAAAGTCAACCACAATACTTTTATGAGAGACACATTGACTGTATACTCAATAACAGCATTCATTTGGAAGGCAACAAATATTTTAAAGGGCTTACTTTTATTACTCTGATTTTGAATTAAAGATATCAAAAATAAAATCTCAGCATGTTTAAATCTATATCAACTAAAGGTCTCTCAGGCTTTTTAAAAAATTTTTGCACTCAGAGTAAATTTGCAACAAGTCTTCAGAATAATAACCATATTTTCACAGAATACAAATCAAATTAAAGTACTACCTTAGACACTTTGCTAACTTCTAATTTTTAAATAACTTCCAAAAATATGGTGATACTACTGTAGCTGTTTGCTGCATATATTTAAGGAGTTTTTAACTTGAAAAGCTTTTTAAAATAATGGAGATTCTAAAGTACCTAATAATTTAACTAGATGGGCTTTCCAGTAAAGGGATGTTCTGATAAGCTAGAATTCAGATGAATACATCCTGAAAGACTAGCTCTAAATTGATTTGCAGCTAGTTTATAATATGGGCACACAGGCAAATATGGACAGTTTTGATTCTTGTGTGCACACCCTGCAAAAACCTGGCATGAACAGAACATGAGAGATCCCAAATCTCTCTTTAAAGCCACCTTCCACACTAGTCAGACAGGCTGCTGACAGACAAAAGCACTGAAAGAGCTGGTCAGAGTCACTGCAAGGTGACTATTGATTGTTTGAGAGGGGCCTTTGTGATTGTGGGAGGCTCTGGAGGAAGGGGAAGAAAGTAAATGGCATTTATTTCCAAATAATGCAAAGAATATTTGGGTAATCTGGGAAAGCAATGAAGCAAATCCTCTGAAAAACCTGCAAATCATCCTTGAAATCATGTCCTAACATATGAAAGAAAAGAAAAGAAGCTGACTGGGAGTGAAGACAGCATGGTTTTCCAAAGGAAAGGGATGCCTGACCAACCTGACAGCCTTCATGAAGAGGTGACTGCCACAGTGAGGGGGGGGACAGATGATGCTATTTATCCTGACTTCAGCAAGGCTTTTAACACTGTCTCCTACAACATTTTCATTTTAAAAACCCTGGTTTGCAGGTTTATTAATAAACTAAGCAGCCAGTGGGGTGTATTGAAAACTAGCTGAACTGCTGGGCTCAAGTTTGGAGCTGGCTGTAAAATGTCTATCCAGGAATCTGACAGGAGCCTTGTGCAGCTCAAGAAGGGGAAGCACAAAGTCCTGCACAGAGGGAGGAACCACTGCATGAACCAGCAGAAGAAGCTGGGGACACAACAGCTGGAAAACAGCTTTCCAAAAATGGTTCTGGTGGACACAAAGCTGGGTATGAGCCAACAATGTGCCCTGGCAGCAGGGAAGGCAAATATTATCCTGGGCTGCATCAGGCAGACTGTTTCCAGCAGGATAAGGGAGATGATCCTTCCTTTCTGCTGAAGCTTGGTCAGATAAAACTGGAGCCCTGAGTCCAGTGCTGGGCTCCCAGTATGGATACTCTGGAGAGAGTCTATCAAAGGGCCACTAAGAAATGATCAAGTGATTGGACCACCTTGCAGATGAGCAAAGGCTGAGCAAACTGGGACTGCTCAGCTGGGAGCTGTGAAGGTTCAGGGGGATTTTATCAGTAACTAAATATTTGATGGGAGGGAGCAGAGAAGGCAGAGTCAGACTCTTCTCTTCAGTGCCCTCTGGCAGAATGAGAGACAATAGGCATAAATTGAAATTTAGAGGAAATTCCATAGATAATTAAGAAGAAAACCAGATTTTTGTGAGGATAGTCAGTTGCTGGGACAGGCTGTGGAGTCTCCATCCTTGGAGATATTTAAAACCCAAGCTGACATTACCCTGAGCAACCTGCTCTCACTGACCCTGCTCTGAGCAGGTAATTAGAGTAGATGATCTCCAGAGGCATCTTCCAGCCTTGGCTGCTCTGCAAGTCTGTGAAATATCATCAGTTTATAGGCTGAGCAACAGTTTCTGGAAGCACTCCAAGACAGACACAACACCTCTTAGGAACTCATAATCCATCAAAAAAAGCCTCCATAGATTGACTTATTGCACCAGGAAAAAAATGAATTCCTTGGTTACTATTTAGGGCTAAGACATTTTTCACTTTCTAGATAAGAATTTAACAGATAAGAAGCAAATAACCTTGGTGTCTACAGTAGGCAGATTTAGGGGAAAAAAACCTCTGTCCACATTTTGAACAAGTCCTTGTTCAAATCACATCCTTCCTTCAGTTAGGGGGAGGATTATTGGTCAAGTAAACTTTGCTTCACATTTGCCTGCAACATGTCAAGTGCAAAATGAATCAATTCAGCAGTAGCAGCAGCTGCGAAGAGTTGGCAAAATGACTGTTAAATCAGCTTAAGATAACATTCAATAATTAGCAAGCCTTCTTGGGGGAGGAAAGGGCTTATTTAAAGTAGCTAAAGCAGTACAGCAATGGATGTGGATGACTCAGTGAAACAGAAAAACAGCAAAAGGACTAAAGAGAAAATAAGAGAGCTGACAACAGTATTCGTAGAAAGAGTTTGGGCTCCACAATTCAGCTACTATTCCCCAAGAAAAATAGGTTTGTCCTTACAAGATGAAAGAGTGAATGTTACTGTCATTCAAAAGAAACATAAAATGTTTCCAATTATGGCTTTTAGCTGTAAGAGTTGAAAAACATTATTAAGTTAGCAACTGGGCTAAACCCAGCAGTAATTCTGAATTGATTCTGTAAAGACATGCCTTGTTTTGAACAGGAAATAGAGATGGACAACATAATCAAATAGATTTCCTTTCCCAAGGCAAAAATGTGCCCAACTTATATTCTCTGAGGCTTTACATCAGTCAGGTAATTGGGACAGAAACTCCACTTCACTGAGGATAGCTTTTACTCCTAATAGAGGAATTTGATATAACTAAGTACAAGTTCTACTTACATGCCCTCTAGAAAGAATCTTGATGCAAGCAACCTCTTTCAAATCTATGCTAGTATCACTGAAACATCCTGCAGGCAAGGATACAGGTATCATGGAACTTCAAACAGTTACAGAAAAAAAAATCAGATTTAGGATGATTTCTTTTATTTATAAATATAAATTTGTTGACAGTAAGGTTTTTGTTTACAATAAGTGTTACGCATTCTACTGTTAGATATCTGCTCCTAGAATCCACCCTTTATTTCACAGTTTTAATTTCCCTCCATCATTCTTGCTAGAGATTTTAAAACTGATTTATTTAATTATTAGGAAGAACAGAAAGGTCAGAATGAAGCCTACAACATGCTTGTCCTTTACAGACTACTATAAAAGGAACTGTTCTCATGGTTTGGCGAGAAAACAAGAATTCGTTTTTGTGAAAAGTTACTTGGCTTCACCTTTGGTTTCCATTCAACATCCAATGCTACCAAAACTCTCTCCTCTGTAAACAGAGTATAAGCAGAGCAAACATTTTAATCTGGATCTTCTGCATTTTTGGAGCATGAGTAACCATCAGCCAACCAAGCATTTATAAATGTGATCTTAGAATTCGGTGTAAAAATATACTGATCTCTATTTCCAGCATCGTTGGCAGGGCTTGGAAGGGTGGGGCAGGGAACAAAATATGTACTAAATCACATGATAACAAAAGGTCAACAGTAAATAAAGTCAAATGAATTAAAGAAATACTGTTGTATTCCTGAAATCCAGTGCAAAATAATTTGGGGTTTCCTAAAATGTTCATTAAAAGCCGCATAAAAAAACCACTAAGCTGAGTTTTTTTGAGTTAGTAAGCCTGTACACATCACATCCACAAATCCACCACAGTTTTGTAACTTCTCGGTTTCCTCTTCCCCTTCATTTTAATGAGCAGGTGTCCTCATTATCTGAGCAGTATTGTCTCTGGCTAGTCCCACCTGAATCTCTCTGCAGCAAGGAGAGCCTCTGTCCCTCTTGGTCCCCCCAGCCTAAACAGATTTGCTTACATTTTCCTTTCTTATTAGTTGATGGGCTTTGGAATGAGTTAGACAGCCAGGGAGGGCTGGGGACTCCTACTTTCTAAGCCCAGGAATGTGACAGGATAGCTTTATGTCTAACAGCATAAAAAAAAAAGGACACAACCACTCCCAGTTATTGCTATCAACAGTATCAGACATTTACATCAAAACATGTCACAGAAAATGCACCACCCAGTAACTTCATCAGGTGCTCTCTAGCACCTCCAGCAAGGCTAACTACTTAATGTTATCAATATTTTAGAAAATACAGTGCTTGCATTAATTTTCCCCAAGCTCAGCAACAGCTGGGTAGCTTTGAGGTTTGGTCAGAGTGAAATACTTCATGAACAGTCTTTTCCAAATAAAAGCTTAAAAATACTGGGGTGAGGGGAACCAACACTGAGACAACAAGGTAAAGGGTATTAAAGCATATGTGAGTGATGAGCATGGAGAGGCTTAGGAGAGAGGAGGACAGATGAATAGAGACTTCAGATTTCTAAACAACTTCTTTGGTGCACACAGCATGAGCAGAGTGTGAGCTGTGTCAAAGCAGTAATAGATGTCACTGCAGAAATATTTCTTATGAGGAGCCTGAACCTGGTTAGGACCAATAAACAAATCCTTTCTTTCTTTCCTTTCTTCCCCTCCAACCCCTCGCTTTTTTCCAGCCACTGCAGTCCATGACCTTCACAGGGAAACACTTCTGCTTTGACAACAGGCTGCAAACCTCCAAGGACTAGCAGTGATTTCTGGGAGAGAAAGCTGTTGCCTCACTCACAATCCAATCAAAACCTGAATGTACCAAGTGAAAAATAAACCAAGGACATCATTATTCTGTTTCATTGTGATTTGGCTTGCCTTCAAATTTCATACTCTGTATATCTGAAATAGCAGCAACACCTCCATTAGCTGGGCTTTTCATCACTTTAATCAAAGTATCTTTCAGAATAAAAAAAGCAGAAATGTCAAATTCCAATCACCCTTTAAATTCCCTCAATTCCCTGTGCTACAGAGAATTAAAAGCCTTACCTGGGGATAATTTCCTGCACAAACCAGAGTGCAGGCACACAGGTGCTCTGCCACATAGGCAGGCACTAGTTTTAGAACATGGCAAGCCCTGGGGCTGTGGGAGAGGGAGGCTCCCCTGCAGGCATCCCGTGTTCATGGCCATGCTCCTGCACCCAGTGTAGCTGATTCCTCACATAGGGTAACAACTTTCACACTTTATAAAAAATACAGGTTATCATGTGTCCAGCTGAACAATGCTGTATACCTCATCCAGTGTGCATTATCTGCCCTTCTTCTTTCCAAGTTTATATTAAAAATATCAGATGATGGAATGTCTGTTTTTTCTGGGATGATTCTGAAGGCCAAGAGACCCAGAGTTTTCTCAGACTTTACTGGCACCCAGAGGAATGAACTGGTTTAAAGAAACAGGCACAAAAGATTTGATTAATCTGACTAAAACTCATTTTCTCTCTCATTCTGGGGTGCTTGTAATACCTCTAGGTCCCCAGAGTTCTTGCCAAAGATCTTAACAAAGGCAATCTAAGCAAAATGTGATATTTTGGATCAACATTTAGGTCATTTCTACACACTGAAGTTTTTAAAGCTTTTTTTTTTTCCATTTTTTAAAAAACCCTGAAACCATTATGTTACTTCATAGAAAACTACTCTAGGGAGAAAAACCACACCCTTAGGACTAAGATACTTCTGTAATGGTTTCTTTGAGGAAACTTTTACAACTGTATTTTCTTATTTTATTATCATTGAAATTATGCTACTTTCTTTCTGGTGAAGATAATATTCCTTTACAAATTCTTCAAGAAAGAAATTAAGTATAAATCTGGCATGTTAACTGTTATCTTGTATGAACATATCCAAAATTACAAGAACATATGCTTCTGCTCACATAATACTATTTCTTCTACACATTCTCATAATATTTAAAAACTATATTTGCTCTTCAGAATAAAAGACTGAGTACAACTGAAAAATAGGCCAACTGATAGATGTGGATATTTTAAAAATACAGAATTAGAGAAAATACCAGAAAATCTTACAAATAGTATCAGCCTCATGCTCTAAATAATATCTCATAATACGACTTGCAAGAAGAACCAAGAAAAGTTATGACTTTCTCACAATGGAGCTTATCTGTCCTTCAAAACACATAATTAAAAATGTTCTGACTTGTTGCACATGTGGTAAGTAACCTGGAAGGGAAGTCTCTGTGGTCTCTGCAGCAAGTTCTCTGAACCCAAACACCTCCTTTGCTCCACATGTTCTTCTGGGAAGATGAAGGATCTTGCTCCTCTGTGCAGAACTGTTGGCAAGATGTTCTGGAAAGCCACACTCCATTAACCATTATTCCTGCTTTCCACAAAGCTCAGTCTTGGATAAGGCACAATTATTTAAAATTCCCAATGCTGTTGTGCTTCCCCTGGCAGTGATACAGCATTACCACAAGTGCATCTCCTGCAACAGCAATGTGATGCCACAAAGTTCCACTGAATTTATTGAGAAGTCTTTATCCAGCAGTTAGCTAAACCACAGTACAATGGTTATCCTCCTAAATGGTAATTAAGCTTTGGGGTAACATTTAATTGAAAATGTATTGTGAAAATCAACAAGTCACCTCTTTCAAATTGAGGCTGCTTGGTTCAAAATACCATTCAATGTGATTTTTGTCTCCCAGTAATCCATGACAAAAATATATGAGTCTAATCCTGTTTCCTCAGGAGATCATTTAAAAATGCTTAACCCCTTGGACAATTTGGTCTGAATAATTTCATATTTTTAGTCTAATGGTAAACCTTTTTCTAGAAATATTGTATCTTTTCAGTAATAAATAATGTGATCATATCAGCAACTATTTGATTAGTAAAATAATTGACTTGCTTCCTTTTAAAAAATGTTTATATTTTCACAGAATGTAGCACGATCTCAGACTGCCATTCTTGGAATTCCCCTGATCAATACCTGTGTTGGAGGGATCTGTGGGCAGCTGTGATGCCCATGGGCAGCCAGAGGACCAGGGCAGAGGGAACAGACAGAACGAAGCACCCTCCTCTACTAGCTAGGGTGTGACTCTCCAAGAAGTTCTCTCCTTACAGCCAAGATCCAAAGAAGTTTGCTGCCACGCTCCTCCCATCTCCCTGGGTTGTCTTGAGCCACAGCAGATCATGTGGCCCATCAGGAGGAGCCTGCCAGGCCAGCATTCCCCTGCAAGGCGTGTGTGTGTCACAGGGCTCGTTCTGGAGGAGCTCCAGAGTGACCTTGGTGCCCCACACACCCACTGTGAGTCTGTGCCCCCAGCCAGACCCAGAGAGTGGCTTTGAGTCAGCCTCCTCCAAAAGGGATGCAGGGCACATCCCTGGGTTGGGCACATCCCTGGGTTGGGCACTGCTGCACAGTCAATAGCAGGGCACCTGACGTCTGGGAATTCACTTCAGAAATTTCTGATCTGAGCTGAGGTGTGAACCTGGATGGACCCCAGCTGAGGAACAGCCATGGCATCCTCGAAGAGACCCCTTGTGGCCACTGACTTTCAGGCAGGATTAATTTCTTTTCCATGCTGGATGATTAATTCTATTTTTAGTCACTACTTTGTGCAAATCCAAGCAGAGAAAGAGGATGCCTGTGTGTGACTGCAAGCAGAATTTGGTTCCATGTCAAAATAAGGACACAGAAAGAGGATTATATCTGCTAGAAGGAAGAAATACAGCATATGATACTGAATCCCCTAGGGAGACTGACTTCTGAAATGAAGTTCCCAGTAATCTCATCTTAATTAAAACAAAATGAAATT
Organism: Serinus canaria; assembly: GCF_022539315.1. Taxonomy (NCBI): domain Eukaryota; kingdom Metazoa; phylum Chordata; class Aves; order Passeriformes; family Fringillidae; genus Serinus; species Serinus canaria. The sequence continues at coordinate 104,751,485 of NC_066313.1, forward strand.
TATGATATCTCATTTCCCTGCCACTTTATTATTTAGGTGTCATTGCCAAAGACTCTACAGAAATTGAGGAAGAGACAGCAGCTGCCCCAAGGAGTTTCCAGTCTGACTCAGGAAGAAGTAAACACTGAACAGCTCAGGAAAGAAAGCAAAGCCCTTGGCAATAAATAAATACCTTTGTATTTCACAAAGGTCATTCTCAGCTAAAGTGAGACGAGTCAGGGAATGAAGAGCCCATCTTTACTGCTGTGGCACAGGGGAGAACAGAACACAAAAGGGAAGAGGTGAGTGCAGAGGTGGATGAAGGGTTGAAGAGGGGCCAACAAGAAAAGAGAAAGGATGGATTTAAAAACAATACAAAGGTGTAAGTGACCACTGTCACCTTTAAAAGCAAAAAGTTTTTATCCAATATGGAAAGAAAATTTAAAGGAAGCAAAGACAACAAGTAGGGGATGTGACATGTCCTGAATGAAGGCAGAGGACAAATTTGGGAACATTATTTTGGGCACACCTTGTCACAAAGTGCAGATACAGGTTTTTCCATTTTTATTGAAATAAAGGTATTAAACCCCCTGAAAATATTATAGGAAATTATATAAAGAAATATGTCACGCTCTTTAAAGGAATGAGGATATAGCTGAGGAAATCCATTCAGCTAAATAACTCCCAAAAAGTACTAGTACATCACCCTTTCATTTTAGTTATGGACACAGTTACATAACATATTTTAGCAAGAGATTTAATGGCTCTTGTCATGAATGCTATTCATCTGCTACATGCAACTCTAGTTTCTATTAATATTTTACAAAACCTTTAACACAACTATTTTTTTCTTTATCTACTAATTCTCTACATTTCCAGAGTGAAATTACAACTTTAGAACTAAGAAGTAAATATCTTTCCCCCTGAGCACCTGCTCAGCTTTCCTTGCAGCACCATCTCTTCCCCAAGGCTGAGGAAAAGAAATCTGGGCTGCAATTGTGATTTCCCTTGGAAAGAGAGCACATAGAAAAGTGAGGACAACAAATTATCCTTATTCCTCTCCACAGAATCCTCTTACTAGGCAGGAGTAAAGCCTCTAAGGAGAAACCCAAGACATTTCTTCTTCCCAACTGCACCTCCAGCATTTTCAGAAGTTCAGAAAACTTTCTCATAATTATGCAGTTTGTGATAATGATGCTCCCCTTGTTCTGCCTTACTTGAACTTCAAGACTGTGTCCAATAAGTAAAAAATGTGTCACTGAAGGAGCTCTCTAAGCAGTACAAAACTGTCTGGAAAATTAATAGTTAATTCAAGTTTTATTTATTGCACAAAAAAATAATGCTTGACTTCATCTTGCAAAAAAGGAAAGCAAATATGGCATAAGAACACACCTGTACTTTGAAATTTTCTGGTTTAAGCTTCCTTCCTGTCAAACATAAAAAAATTTAATCTTTTTTTGAGACTGTCTTCATCACATGGACCACGCAGTCTATGATATGCTATGGGGATAAATGACAACATGTCTGTATTTCCATGCCTTTTATGATCAGGAAATAGAGAAAACCAGAAATTCTATCTAACAGGACTAAGCTGAAAGCGGGAGAGCCAAAATACATTATACAACAGGGGCAGAGACCACAGATTATGTCCAGACAACACTGACATTTCTTTTTTCACTGGCACAATCTGTTCTGAGAGCCTGGGTGGGGGAGGAAGAAGAAAGATCATCTGGGAGCATGGTAGATGGATTTTAAAACTCTCTGTCATTCTTTCCTTCTTGGCTCTCTTCAGTCCCCTGCTCTTGGCATCCTCTGTTTTCCTTCATATTGCACATAGAGGTTCGTTTTATACCAACAAACAAGTGCAACTCTGGAAAAGATGCCTGGGGTTTTTTTGTTGTTGTTTTTGGTTTTTTGGGGTTTAATTTTCTGGGAAGTGCATGGGAGAGCTCAGCTGCTGCTGGCTCTGAACTAGACACCCACTCATTCAGCTGATACCAGACAGTTCAGCAACCAGAGAAGAGCTCTCTTACTCTGTAAGTTAATATTAGGCAATGAAACTGCATATGCCATTAAAGTTCAAAGAAACTGATTACTCTTTTGATGTGTTGCCAAATTATTAGAATAATGACACTATTTTTTTTCAAGTGTATTGGTGTGCCTCCTCAATTCTCTCTTTTTTAACCCCGTGCTTTAATAACTGTTGAACTTCAGAAAGAAATGTGTTATTTTTCTTCAAAGGAGAGCTGGGTACTGTTTCAGGATGACTTCTTTTATACATAATGTAAAGGATATCAGCCCCCTATTAGAGACAAAAAAATCACTTTATTTTCCCCCTCAGGTCCTCTCCTCTTTTAGTCTTGGAAAACAAACATTTAAAAATGCATGCTGTTAGTGGGCTGTGCAGCACTACACTGCTCTGTCAAAGTGCATATTGTGATAAATTATGTCAGTCTGTTCATACTTACAATCATCTTCCACTTCCTCATACCAAAGCATGTGAGCAGACAAGAAATCTCTCCACAAAACAGAGGAAAAAAGAAAACAACTGCAAAATATTTCTTGGCAAAGGATATCCCAACTTTGCTGCTGCAGTGGCTTTAGCTGGATGAGGCTTGTCCCTGCTTAGGGCCAGCTGTGTCCCGGCAGAGGAGCGGGCAGCGGTGCCCGGCTGGGAGCGCGGGGTCCGCGCGTCCCGGGCGGGGAGAGGCAGGGACGGGCAGGATCCTCACTTCACCCAGCCGGCATGGGAACTAATGCCAGGGCTCTTTGGAGGCCCCGAAATGTTTCAAATTCCAGGACCTGCGCAGAAGCAATGCTGTCTGTGCTTCCCCTTCAAAACAAAGTTGATTTCCCATAATAGGACAGCCCATGCACTCGACGTATAAGGCTCTGCTTCCAGGGTGGCATGTGCAATGGATTTAAATTATGGGTTGCAGCTTCCTAAGGAACATTCGGGCTGCACAGCGGGGTGAAGATATTTGTGCTCCCTTTGCACAGTTCCCCGGAGAGCCCTATGAAACAAAATTGATTCCTTCCCAGCAAATGACCCCAGCCCATCCCCAGACAGGTTCCTCCTTTTTTGGGAGAGGAGCAGCAACCCTCCCTGACTTTTGGGATTTCAACCTCCCTCCCAAGCAGGAGAAAAATAAACAAACCCTAAAATAGTTTTGTCACCAAACTAAATGAGTAAATGTTAACACAAGCTGTGGTAAGTCAGTAGCTGCTTAAATAGGAAAAAAAAAAAAAAAACCACCACAAAAAAACCCCAGGACTATTGACTTACAACTGACCTTTTCCACTCCCACCAAAACCATGCAGTACTAATGCTGTACAGAGCCCAGGAGCTGCAGAGGAAGCAGAGGAAGGAGTGCACACAAGCTGCCTGCCTATTTCTCTTCCTAACAGTGGGAACATCCCTTCTGTCCCAAATCCCAAACAGGTGGGGCCTGGGCTGAAACTCTCCCCCTGCACTCAGTGCCAGCCTCTTTAGTTTGCACAGAAAAGAAAAACAGGCATCCACACAATGCTTGGGAAAAGGACTGCAGCATCCTTCACCCAAACCCAGATTTTTATTAGGCTGCTTTCTACAATATGTACTTTGTACAGTATGTACAGCCTTTAGAGACAGGCCACACTAAATCATGTAAATGGGTTCATTTGAAAAGTCATTTGAAGAAACACTCTTATGCTGTCCATTTTTTAAAATCTATCCTTAAAAACCTGAAAAGTGGTACTTTTCAGTTTTAAAGCTTAATGTGTCTAGTCATGCTGATTATAAGTTTATAAGTAATTTCCTGGATTATACAGAAAAATAAACACAAAAATGAAGTGTGTAATATAACTTTACAGCCACTGGCATTTTCTACACTGATAGTCAAATTAATACACTGAAGAACCTGGGTGTACAGTATACTCCAAGAGACTGCTAAGGATTAATTTGCAGCCCACAGGAACTGCAAGTCATGAACTGATGTAGAAAATAATCTGAAGCAGAACAGAGCATGCTGTAACAGCAGCAGCATTTTGATTATTTGAGGGAGAAGGAGACAGAAAACCCAGGAAAGGAACAGCTTACTGTGCAATTTCTTTGTTTTAAAATACCTAAAGTCACCCTTAATAGCACATGTTGTCAGTAGCTGAGGCCCAGTAACATATTTAAAGGCTATAAGTGAAAGTTACCTTGAAGGAAAATGATAGCAGAAGAGTGATACTCCTGGCTTATCTTCATTTCAAGGTGACAGACCTTTCCTCTAAAACTTTCAGAAGCATAAATCTGTTTCTAAATTTGATCACTAGGCTTTAATCTCAACAGAGACCTGTGGTTTGTTTTACACCAGCTTTAGTTGCAATCCTCTCTTACAATGGCTTTGAGACCATCAGAGCATATTTGGATCAAGTTTTGCAAGAAATGCAGTGCTACTCAGCATTTTCTTCTAAAAAGACAAGCCAAAGAAGTGTCTAGTGGCAATATTTGCAATAACTTACATAGTTAACAATCCTCCACATGCAGGAAATCCATATTTGCTTCCTCTCTTTACACTGTGGGAGTTCAAAACCATGGTGGCCTCAAGTGAACATCTGCTTCATTCACAGGAGGGCAGAAACCTTCAGCCCATAAACAATTTCCCTTCCTTCTATTGGTGCTCCTCCAGTCAATTGGAAAAGAGTAAAAATGTGTTGGGCCACAGAGAGAAATAACAAGAGTGTTCAAATACACTGGGTATTTTGGCTGGGTTTGAATTTCTCGGTTTGGTGGTGGTGGTTTTGGGGGACTGAAAAGAAATTGAGAGGCTCTTAAAAACTTAATACTCTTTTCAGCAGCTATGAATGCTGTGACTGCCTAATGCTGAGAAACATCAGGCTGCTGAAGGTGTTTAAAATGTTATCTTTGTGCCTATTAGCCAGCACTTGGATTGCACGGATAGCCTGGAGCATTTTGGTTTTGGTTTTTGTAAGGTCTTTTTGCTCTGTCTTCAACAGCAGAGAACAAGGCAAAGCTTCTCTGTAGCTTTATGTCAGATAATCACTGTACACTCAATGAATGCTGGTGGTCAGAGACCACCTGCCTCATTCTCCCTTTTGCATGCTGCAGGTAGCAGGCTCTGACCTCAGTGCTCGGAGACCACAGTGCCTGTGCTGCAAAGGAAAAGAACAAGCTTCAAAGTCACTGAGAATCTGGGAAATGTAGAAAATCTGGAATGATAAAAATGGGTATTTTTTTCAGTGGTTGCTGTCAGCTTTAGTTTAATGTTGCCTTACTCTTCCCCAACCAGTAATGGCTTAAATGAAAGAAAATTGTCATCGTCACAGAAATGGTTTGGGTGACTTTCAGGCACCCATTAACGAAGGTTTTACACAGAAGCTGTTTATTTCCCTGCTTGAGAAGTGCTTTCAAAGCCCAAGTATTGAAAAACTTGAAAATATCTCCTTTCCAGCAGCATGAGCGTGACAGTAATGCAGAGCTGGAGCAAACGCTGAGGAGGCCAGCAGCAATCTGGAAACAAGGACAACAATAAACTGCCTGTTCAGAAACCATTTAGGGGATTGGGTTCAGCCTATGTCAGTGTGACTATTGAAAAGAAATGGATTTCAACATCCAAACTTGGCAGCCCCTTGATTGTCTCAGGAAGCTAAACCAGAGGAAGGTTAGGAGTTGAGAATAATGGTCAAACCGTGGACTGGACATGGGGACCAAGTTCTCAGTTCTCTGATTCTTCTGTACCATAATAAAGGGCTACATTAAAATTCAGGACTTCTCTGTCAGAGAAAAAAAGAGAACACAACTGGAAAATGATGTTTTTGACATAATTGATATGGGAGGCGAAGTCCCCAATTCAACAAAAATAAATCAAATAACTTCATGTTAACCACCTCCACAGAGAAACAAATCTGCCACCTCACTGTAATTTACCAGGACACAAGCACCTAACAAACCCCCAACAAAGCAAAGCACACCATATTGCCAGTTGTATTGTCTATCTCCTTTCCTGTTAACAGATAAAACAAGAAAATAACAAATTGGTAGCATGCTGCACAGAACTGATTTACAAACCTCTTATGACTTTTTAAACATCCCAGTGGCACATGTTGTTTGCCAATACAACTCAACATCAGGCAGAGAGAGTGCTTACAGCATAAACCTAAGAGACAGATGATATTTTGATTATAATTTCAGAAACCATTTCAACCCTTTTTTCCACCCTATTTTAAATCACTGCCAATGATGACCTAAAAAAAAAAAAAAAAAAAAAAAAAAAAAAAAAAAAAAAAGGCAGTCCAAGCCTGTTGCTGTGTTCAGCCATTAAGCTCATAACAAGATGTCTCTGTGCTCTTGCCAGTATTTGCAAATCTATCACATCTGTGTGGGAAGAAGTGCTGAGCTCCAGGGAATATGGGACTGATGTGCAGGGAGAACTGGGATAGGATTCTTTCAAGCACTAATGTGCAGAGTGGGTTTTTGCCCTGGTGGTATATTGACACTGATTCTTTTTATTATTCACTTCCTGTCATGAAAAAAAAAACCAAAACAAACACAAACCACTTGCATGTCAGCATCAGAGGGGGAAAAAACATCTTCGACAGCTTTATCACAACAGAAGTAAACAGGCAGCTTCTGATTTCCCTGTGAAATAGACAAGGAAAAAAAAGAAAAAAAAATCTTTCCAATGTCAGCCATTGAAGAACTTCTTTCTTTTGTTTCTTAGCCTATTTTTACTTCAAAAAGGAATATATCATAGAGGATTTTAGTGCAGGCTGCAAAGGGGTTCTTTTCCTTGTTTATTTGATCTGCAGAAAATAAAAGACAAAAAATCTTCAAGACAAAAAACTTGCTCTTGTCTCTGAAGGAAGTAGTAGCTTTTGGCTTTGAAAGTAAATATATTATATATATATAATATATATATATATATATATATGTATTTGTTTATAGTCAGAAAATAAGTAGTCAATACAATGATAAAGACAAAGCCCTTTCATATGCAAGGTGGGTAAAAAGAATTCATTTTATTTCTATGTCATGATACACTTCTGCTTGAAAACATGCTCTAGAATAGCAACCAGCATATTGGTTCACTGCTGTTTGTGCTCTCCCCAGGAAAGCTCTCTCCTTCATGTCATGGCTCCTGGGAAATAGGGGTTAATCTTTTTTGCAGAACATCTAGCAAAAAGCAGTGTGGGCTTTCTTCTTGCTTCAACATAAAAAGTCACTCTCAGAAAGCAATCACTATCCATTCTGGAAAGCTTCAGCTAAAGAACAAGCAATCCTTTTCACCCAGTGGATCTGTCTTTGGTGCAAGGTCCCAAGCAGATTTACGAGGAAAGCATGTCCATGCTTTGTACATCTTTATTCTCAAACCTTGTCAATTCTCCAAATTTCAGACATTTTCACCCCAGCAGAAATTAAATCAGTCTTTACTGGAGTCAGTTGGACCACACTACTCAGAAGATATACTGAGCCATCCAAAGGAAAGTGCAAAAAAGGATAGCAAATTATACAAAAACTAATATTAGAGTACAAAGAAGAGATGAGAAAGAAAGAAGATTTAATTACTGATATATATAAAGTAGGAATCAAAGTAATAAAGAGGAATTAGAATTACTCATTTATGTCTTTAAAATGTTGGTCTTAGTTACTCCAGAGAGGCTGATATGACCAGAAGGGAGAACATCTTATTAACTAGTATTTCTTTCTCTAGATTTAGGCATGTAACTCACACCAACCTCCACAAGCATCCCATGTGACCTACAGAAAGGATCCTGAAAGTGATCTGGAAAGTGTCTGACTATCTAAAACAGGCTCCTGCCCCAAACTGCCCTTGGTGAGGAAGGGGGGTGTCTTTCTGTAGCTTTGTTTTGTTGGTTCACCCTTGGGTGTGTGACCCTTGACCATGAAAGGCCAAGGTCAGACTGTGACTCTTGTCCTCTTGTCTCTGTCTTCTCAGTGTCCACAAGAAGAAAATCTGAGCCCACAGACCAGAAGTGAGATGTAGCACAAGGTTCCCCAGTTGGGCAGAAAACTCCTTGGTGCAGTTATTTTCTCAGGGTGGGTCCAAAACATGTGGAATTCATCCAATTCTTATTGCCATTGCAACTCACCCAAGAGAAGTATTGGTGACTGTATTCCAAGTCACCAAGGAAATCATCCCAGACTCTACAATGCTTAAATGCAACTGATAAAAACTTGATGACTTACATCACATCCAAATGGTGAAATATTGACCACTCTTTATACAGTCACACATTTGCACACATGTGTGTCACAGAGAGAGCAAGTGCACCCACAGACAGGTAGTGGCAATAGTGATGCATGTGTGAGCACATTTAACACTTCTTTTAAGAGGACCCAATTCCACAAAGTTGAAGACAGTTATAAAACCTCATCAGTGAGAAGAAAGAAATTAAACAGAGAAATGTGAACGATAATTGGAAGATGTTTGACTACTGTTTAGGCCTGCGTCTCATTACTAAGAAAAGTTTCTCTGGTTGAAAACAAACAACTGCAAACAAAAACAAATTTAATCTAGAAGGGAAGCAGGTATTTGAAAAACAAAAGCAAACACAATATGTAAGGAGCAGAGAAAAAAATGCCAAGCTGATTGCAAAGAATATCAATAGGAGGTAATTATGAATCAGAGTCAACAATCCATACGTACGAGACAGAGAATTCACCTAGGTCTGCAGGGAAGCTGCATCAGCTCTGCCAAAGACAACTCAAGGTCACTTTGCAGAGCAAATGTGCTGGCTGCTCACATAAACACAGTTTTCTTTAGTGAAACACAACTTGAGTGCCAGCCGCCTACACTATCCCAGGCACCCCATCACGTCCTCCCTTGGCTTTACTCTGCTCCAGCCAATGTCTCAGCTCTGTCCAGTTTTGACACAACACTTTATGAAAGCCACAGATAAATTGGAGAGCACTTAGAATCACAAATATCCAAACGAGCAGATTTCTTTGAAGAGAAAGACTGAGGGAATATTACATATTTAGTCTGAAAGTAAAAGGTGAAGAAGTACATAGCTGCTGCCTTTTAGCATCCAGACATCACAACACCCCATTATTTTTCATGTATGCCAAGGAAATGGACATAATTAGGGTGAAATCAACTTAGCTTTGATATAAGGAGAAACTTGTGGGAGTAGAAAGTTACTTACACATATGAAAACATATACACACAGAGGTCATCAAACCCTTTAAAGTTGAATCTCGGAAGGAACACTTTAACAAATTTTTCAAGGATAACAAAATGCGTTTGATCTATCTCAACCCTTGCAGCAGAAGAACTCTAGATGCCTTTCATCTCTTTATTTCTGTAACTCTCTCACATAAGATTTACAGACTAGATAATAAGACCAGTCATATGGAGTTCAAGTTTGCATGCATCTCATATACAAAATAATTGTGTTTGAAAGGAGAGCAGTCCAATGGACACTGGAATACACAGTGACAATCTGGAAACCTAAATTCTATTAACAGTTCTGCCAGTCACTCGTTCAATTTCCCCTTTTTGTTTCCCTTTCCCACATAGAAAACAACCCTTACAAGCTAAACAAGTGTTGTTAGCCTGCTTAATTATTGTTTGAGAGGTAACAAACTGTTTAAAGTAAAGGACTATTAAGGATCTGAGTTTTAATTACACTGATTTCATCCTAAGTGTCCCTGGATGACAATTGCTCAAAGCCTTAGTTACAGTGGCAAAAGACTGTCACATTACATCTGTGAAGACTGGGCTATTATGACAGCAAATTATGATGACAAAATTCTGTTAGTTCAAGTCTAATGAAACATCACTGCACACCCTGGGATGAATGTTAAATTATTTCTGTGCAGGTCCATGTGCAGGTTAGTACATCAAGATGATGGCAAACTGAAGTTAATGCAAGCCTGCAGAGATGACATTACAAATGGCAAGATGATTGCAAAATGATGCTGCTGCAAGTGAACTGTGATTAAAAAATAGGTTTCTAAACACAAAAATGTGCTAAGGGAATGTAAAAATAAACCTACAGAAAATAAACCAAAGACATTTTACTTAAAGCAAAAGACATACTGGATACAATTAGTGCTGCAGACCAAGTCCCTGCCAAACTGGCCAACATTGATTAGAAGGGCACAAAGCCAGGATGAGACTGCTTTATAAGTAACTGCCAATAAATTCTGAGTAATGGTATCACTAGGACATTTCTTTTCCACTAAAAAGAGGTAATTGACTCTGTAGAAACATAAATAATTTTTGAAAAAGTGCTCAAGATTATTGTCCTATGAAAGAATCTGGTGTTATCATGAAATTCCTTTTCAAATGTAATCATATTGATGTTTTCCTTTCTTGTATTCTGGCAGGGTTACTAGTACATCTCTAGAACCAGATTAATCATTAGGCCCAAAAGAAACTTGTTCACTCTCGGTTAAATTCAAGCACATAAGATCCACAGCACTATAAGATTAAGGAGATTAGATATTCAATATGCACAGTGCTCATAATATTTGAATGTGATTAGATCAGTAACACCAAAGATCTGCTAGTATATTTCCTTAGAGCAATGTTTGATTATTTCTTCTAACATACGAGGAAAAAATAATTCAAAACCTGAGAAAATTCTTCTTTACTTTCTGCATTTGAAGTCTTTCCTTCTTGCTATAATATTTTTATCTACTGGTAAATACAAGAGGTTCACTTCATTTCTATTTTGGCAACAGCAGATACTCTGTCTTTTCAAAAGACAGGTGTATCTATCTATTGTCTGACTCCCTATCTGTAATGTTTCCATCTTATTATCACACAAAATATGTGATACTCAGTTCCTGATGAATTACACTGGTCTTTTTAGGTCCAAAGAGGCATAATTTTAACCTATCTAGTAGAGAAGAAAATGAAAATTTATAAGTTTTTACTGGGCAAATTACACATACTATTCAGCAAAGTAATAAAATGGCAACATCTCACTAAAAATAAATAGATCTTAATAGGGTAATTTATTTCAGAGATAAGTACAGACTGACTCGTGCTTTTTTTCAGATTTGTCTAAATAGTTCCATAGCTAATAAAGTAGTACTTGGAGTGCAGAAGAGGAGATCAAAATGATGGTTCAGGGCTCCAAGTCACTCTGATTACAGACTGGAATGTGTAAGAGCCATTACCACTGCATACATTACATTAAAATTCATGTAGCTTTTCTGGAGACACACACACATTCCACCTGACGGCATGGACTTTTTAGAAGACTGGGAAGTCACTACATCCAGCTCCTCACTAATCTGTCTGTTGGCACCGAACTTCTGCCAAATGAAGTTACCTGTGAATCTGAACTGAGCACTGGAAAGAAACTACAGACTGAAGTAATACAAGATGAACTATACAGTGCTCCCTCTCTCTCTGATGATTTTAATCATACTAAGTACACTCATTCTGGTGAAGATATACACTCTGATGCCAATAAGATGTGCAAAATTTACTGAATTCAGTGATGTTTTATAACACAGGAAAAAAAAACATTATGAGAAAAATTACTATAATTTTTTTAATCGTTAATGAGAAGCAACAGCAAAGTCACTTTATTATAGGAACATAGAGATGGTCCAACTAAGGAATTTGAAACATAAAGAGTCTATTCTCTAAAAAATTATGTCAAATCTTAATTGCCTAAAAATATTTGATTTCTTCAGTACACCAGTTACAGGTTGGTTGCTTAGAGGTTTTTTTAGCCTGTTAGTTGCTTATGTAGGATGTTACAAATGCTGATCACATTAGATCCATGTGTTGACAAAAGTCCAAGGGGATTGTGTGTTTTGGGTTAAACAACCGCTTCCTTAAAAACACTTCATGTAAGTTTAAAAATGTCATTTACATCAAAACTGAAGCAACTTGGTTACTAATATGAAAACCAGAAATTCTTGCAGCCTTCTCTGTTACACCCCCACAAACATCCAGCTAGAGTACCTATTTTCACAGTAGTAAAATGCACCTCAAACTATTTTTATGCAATAAGTCTTGGCTTATGCTTGGTACATAAATACAACTAAATGACATATTAACATTAAAGAAAGTGGGCTAAATATAAAATTCTCAAAAGTTTATCACAACCTGGAAGACAGAGCAACATATTCCATATGGAGGACAACAGCAGCACAAAGATTCAAAGAGGTCACAACCTCTGCAGGTTTTATGTCAGCTGCAGATGACTAAATTTATTCAATATTATTTTAGGTGCTTGGTGGTAATTTGCCTGGCCTATACTCGCTCCTTTTTAAAGGCACAGGTCTTCCATTAATCTTGGGTTAGAACCATCAGCCCCAGCCACAAGTTCCAGTCACTGTAGAACATTTTAAATGGCCTGTGCATAAACACCTGATTTATTCCCTACTAATGCAGAGCAAGTATGACTTCTTATTTCCTTTTTAAAAACAGAAAAAATATTTCAAATTAAAGTACTCTGTCACTCTTTAATCACTCCAATTACTTATTTTTCCAGTTTGATAAATGTATCCATATAAAACTTCTCAAAAGGATATACTTGACCAGAATGCAGATGCATCAATGCCTGCAACTACAACTAAAATAAATATTTCAAGCCAAAATATAAAAATAGACTGAAAATGATTTAATGGTGGTGATACATGTTTCAAGTATAAAATTAATCAGAAAATGCAATAAGTACTTCAGCTGCTATATAAAGCTGTTTCAACATCAGCTAGGTAAAAACTACCAAATGTAATGCCCATTTTTTAAAAACCTCTTCTGGAACTAAAACCCAGTATGTCTAATCATGGTATCAGTCTAATTTTCAGAAATGCAGAAGAATATAATTAGCAGACACAGATATGAGTTAATGGAGACGTGTTTTACAGGGGCAATCACATATCATCTGTCTGGCAGGGCTCTTTGAATGATTCAGTGCACACACTACAGGGAAACCTGGTCTATGCAATTTAAAGAACTCTCAGTATTGCCTCATTAAAGAACTCAGAGAAACAAAGATGACACAGGATAAGCGACCCACTTTCACAAACAAACAAATAATTGAAACACAGAAGTGCTAAAAGCATTCAGCTTTCTCAAATGTGTATGTCACCAGGAGTATCACAGATCAGAACCAGGACTGGTCAACATATAAGGTACAATGATTATCATTACGTGGATCTAGAAAAAGAAGGCAACTCTCAAGTTTCCTAAGAGTGCTAAGGTATTCAGGGAAATAAAAAAGAAAGTTGGCTGCAGAGAGATGCAGAAGAGCCTCAGAGTGTCAACTGGGCAATAAAAAAGACAGATGAAATTCAATATTGAGAATATGGGGAGGAAAAGAAATCTCAAATTTACGTACTCAGCATGAGCTCCAAACTAGTTATTACCACTCAGGAAAGAGATCCTGGAGTTATAAAAGGTCTATGAAAATACCAACTCCATCTCAGAAGCTGTCAAAAAGCAAATCAAATGCTGGCCATTACTATGACAAAAATAGAGAGCAACATACAAAATATCATTATGGTATTATTTAAAGTCTTCAGGTGTTCAACTTTGAATACTGTGGGCTGTTTGGCTTCCCCTATCACTAAAAAGATATAGCAGGAATAGTAAGGACAACAGAAATCATTGAAAGCTAAGGAGAAATGGCTTCCATGTAAAGAATGACTACAGAAGGGGCTCCAAGGTAAGGTGAGGGGAGGGTGAATGAACACACAAGTCCTCTGAACCTGAGAATGAGGAAGAGATTGCCCAGGGGATGCACACCAACCAAAGGAGCATTACGGCCTGAGGGACTAATCACTAAACCATGCTAGAGAGGGGCTGAGGCCCAACAGGCAGGTACAGCTCCCAAAAGAGGGTCCTGGCACCATCCCTGACAGTTTTCCCAAATCATCCTCTCAATGTACAGCGGACAAAAAAAGCTGACCCAATACTGCTCTTCCCCAAGTGTGGTGGGAGCAAATCAGAGGGGTTGGCTGTGCTGCCACAGGAGCCTGTGGTGGGTTCAAGCCTGAAGGGCTGTGCAGGGCTGGCCTCCAGGAGGATGCTGTGGACTTACAGAAGAGCACCTGGAAACAAGCAAGGGGCTGGAGCACACCCAGAGAGCTGGGATGCTTCACTTTGTAGAGGAGAAGGGTCAAGGGAGATAGGACTGAGTCTTGAAAAGCTTGAGGGTGTGAACAAGCTGCACAAGGAAATTATTTACCAAATCTGTAATACAACAATTTGGTATATGATGCACAATTGGTTTAAAAGACAAAAAAAGGAAGTATTTCTTCAGCCAGTGGGCTGCTCACTTCTGGATTTTGCTGCACAAGGAGTTTATGGAGGCAGATGTTTATCAGCTGGTTTAAACCAGAGTTAGACAAATTGATGGAAAGCAAGTCTGTAAACAGAAGATAAAAAGGAATGGGGCCAGAATGTAACCTCTAACATTTTGAGTACGGTGTTCGGAGATGCTGTGGTAAGATGAGAAAATGGATCTCAGAGTGTCCAGGCTCATGTGCTCTCCCTATCCTCTCCTGTGCCATTTTCAGGAGAAATAATCCTTAGCATGATGCACCATTGTTCTGACCCAGCAGGACATTTTGTATGAACTTAAGTGTCATGGTTTTAGACTGGGCACAATGCCAGTACCTCCATGAAAACACATCCACCCTGGTGTCTACTGTGAGATGTGACCAGAAACAGAGCAAGCAAACTCCAGCTTAGGAATAAAGGGGAAAAAAGAACTTTATTAACACACACACACACCACACACACACACACACACACACAAAGAACAGAATGGAAATCTTTCAAACATATTTCTCCTCCCCCTCTCAACCCACATTACAGCATACAGTACAAACTCAAATCTCCCTTCAGTCCCCATCTCCCAGGTTTTAATTCTCAGTCCATTATCCTTCTTCAAACAATCAATACATTCTATTAAAGAGGAAGGAGTCTTCTCCTTGACTAACCCCTTTCCATATTCCATGCTCTCACCATGGAAATGGACCAGAAGATTGCTTTTGGGGATTCTCTTTTTAAGGATACTTTGGTCAGTTCCACAAAACGACAGTCTCTCCATTTTGGGATAACAAAATCCCCCCCATTTCCCCCGGGGCTAGGGCTTCACTACAGAGATCCTCTTCCTCATTCCTGATCTCTGCCCATCACCACTCTTCACTGCCTTTCTTGGGTCTGAGCCATTGCTTTCCCCCCAAAACCGCAGTCTCTGTGTTACAATAGAAAGTTAGTCCGTCCACAGCCGAAAAAAAACCTGCTCCTCCGTTTATCTCTTCCCAAGTAAATTCTTCTCATTGTCTCCACTACTCCCTACTCACACAAACCTCTCATTTCACTTGTCCATTTCTTCTTGTTCTTATCTCTTTCCTCCGGGAGGATCAACGTTTGGAAAGGTTTCCATCATGAAGAAAAAAAAAGTTAAAATCATCTCTAGGTGCCGGACTCTCCCTTCTCACTTTTGGCCGACTTCCCAAGAGCTGCCCAGCGCGTCTTATCTCTTTTCTCTCCTTTCTCTCTCTCTCTCTAGGAAGCGGGGTGAGGGGGGGGGATTTGCTCGGTGCTTTCACTACTTCCACCCCTCCATCCTTTCACTTCCCCCCCCCAGTCTCTCTCTCTCTCCAAGATCCAAGGCCTGTGGCCTACCTCACGCCGCCTCGTGGCCTTTTCCCCTCCCCCACCCGGCCTACAGCCGGAGGGGGAGAGAGAACTGACCTGATCTCTTTGCTCACCGAAAAGCCAGAAAGCCTCGCTTCCTGGGAGTTCTGCTTTTATACCCTGTGTTCTCAGAGGCGGAACCATCTCCTCATTGGCCCAAACAGGTGCCAATATTCACACCTGAGCCCCCACTGGGCTAACCACTGTCTCCAAAAAAAACCCACTTCCTTTCAAACCAGGACATTAAGTTACAGGGAAAAGTCGACTAAAGCTGAACACAACTGGGGTGTACTAAGCTGATGGGTCTTCAGAGAAGATGAACAGAGAACAATTTGTCACTGTCTCTTTTAGCACAAGGGCTGGTAACAAGTGAGAAAAAACAAGAAAGAAAATCAGCAAGTGCCTGGTCCAAAACAAGCAATAAGAAATACCTCTTCACCCTGTAAGTAGCTAAGGGACAGGACTCTGCTGCTGCATGATGTGGATGCCAAGGGTTCAGGTCCCTTGGCTACCCTGGGAGCTAGGTACCAGCAGAAATTACTCCCTGGCACCAGCAGAAATGGTGTGGATGTCAGGTGTCCTCAAACAAGTCCCCTCAGGCACACAGTCATTTCTCAAAGCAAAAAGGAACTGGACACATCCCCTACCTGTGCCCTACTTCAAGCAACACTCTGCAGACAGCATTACAGCAGCTCTTCTCACACCCACGATGCAGTCATTTCTCTATTTCCTCTGCCCCAGAGCCTCTCAGGCAAAATGCTGCTGGTAAGCTTTGATGGGAAGAGTGCAACACAGGTTAAATCACTGGTATTATTCTTATCTTTTGTAGTTACAACCACCTCTGAATTTAATAGTGCTGCGTGTTTTAGTATAGCAGTGTTTGCATGAAAAAATACTAAAGAGCTTTCCACCTTTTTAACATATATCCTGCTTTCAAGGGCTTATAATTTAGCTGAGAAAATGCTCACAGCTGAAGATCAGCATTCAAAGTCTCAGTGTGGAGGCAGCATTTCATTTCAGTTGTGAGAGGGAAAACAGTATGTCATTTTTATAACCATCAATAGAAAGCTTCTGTGGGGTTTTTACTTTCTGGATTTTTTTTCCCTGTTCTAAGACATCTTCCTGTTTTGAGTTAAGCAACTGGATGTATTAATAAGTGACAATCATTGATCACAGCATGAACAAGAAAAGATAACTGTCTTTAAAAAAAAGATGGTACAAAATCAGTGTACATTTTCCACAGCTTTACATGAAACACAAAGATCCACTTCTGTAAAGCATAACTACATAGTCATCACTCCCATGCAGTGCTGACAAAACTGTAAAAGGTTTTAAACATTGAATTCATACTTTTACATTCAGGAGAAAAGACAGATACTAACAGTAGGGACATGTGTAAGACAGTGGAATTCTTTATTTATCATTTTCAAAATCTTGAAAGGAATCAAAAATCTGTTCTTTACTTTAGAGAATTCATGGTTTAAAAGAGCATAACAGCCTTTCCAATTCTCAAGTTTTGTTGGTAGTTTTTTCTAATGTGACTTCAGAAATATTTACTAATTATGTATTCATTATATCAAAGCATCTTGTTTATTAACATAGCATTTTAATTTATTTGCCTTTTTTCCCACCTGCAGAGGTACAGACAACTGGAGTTGTCTGCAGTCCCAAACATGCATCCCACATATATACATCTCTGTGGAATTCAATTCCTGGCATGGGTGAATAAGAGGTTAATTCATTTCCAATATCCATCACCAGAAGTACTGAAATAATAAAATATTCTACTTTACTTAAGCTTGTGTGCCATTCCCTCCTCTCTAGAGGTTCATGAGAATGTGAGAAAGCAGAAGGAAATTACCACACATTGAAAATAACCTTCCCCACAGGTTAAAAAATTCACATTGAACAGAAAAAAAATGATAATTACATTTGGGCACTTACATACATATACACAAAGACAAATATATATATATATATATATATATATATAAAAATATATATATATAAGCAAACTACACAGCTTTAGTATTATTTTAGAGGAGATATATGGACATGGAGAGTGTAAGGAAAGGGTAAGTGGATTCATTGCAACAGGGAGTTTGACAGAAATAGGATAATTGCTATCCCTAGCTCTAGAATGGGCTTTTGGGCAGCTTCGTTCAAATTTTTCTAGAAATAAGGGAAAGCTTAAGACCACCGAATACTTTCATGGAGCCACAATACACAAGAGTAATCCTGGGCTTATTCCACTAGGGGAGCACATCTCCTTCCTGGCTGACAGACTGCACAAACCAGTGCAGAGCTTCCTAAAGCACAGCCATCAGCCCAGACACAATTTGGAGCTGGGTAATGCCAATCACGAGCCACTGTACGAGCTCCTTATGGTGACAGTACTTCATTTCATTTCTAGGGAAACTCCTCATCCATCAGACTTTGAATTGTCTGTGTCTAATCCTTATTCAGGAAATATGCCTTGACATAATCAACTTTACCAATTATTGCACAGTAGCTAATCTCTTGCTACAGAAGAAAGCATTGAGAAGGCATGATGGCATTACTCTGAGAATACTTCACCTGTCCCCTATATCATTTCTAGACTTAATAGCCTCAGAGCTCAATAGAGTTCTGAAATTTCCCTGATGGTCTCCTCTGGGGCATTATTACCAGATTACTCCCATGATCTGATGACAGGATATGTTATAAACATACACAGTTGCTTGAAAGATATTAATTGCAATGTATGCTCTTCTGCAAAGCTCTTGCCTGCAGCAATCTCAAAATTAAATCCCTTCAATGCTGTTTTCATACACACAGATATCATCAGAATATTCTCATGTCAGCCTGTATCAACAGTGGCCTGCTCAGCTTTCAAGTGAATCCTGTTGTCCCTTCCAGTTATCTGGGGGATTGCCTGCATGGGGGAATTTGTGCAAGGAAAGGCTGCATTTGAATTGGCTGCTCAGCAATTACTGCAGACAACCGCTCATGTGCCCCACCTCGTGTGAGGAAGCTCTTCTGCCTTAACTCAGAAAATGGGGTTGCACTTGGGTGCTTTTGAGGCTCAAATAAAAATGCCAGATGAGGGTTAAGCTGTTTTCTCACAGTGGAAATCACACTGATGTTTTTGGTGCGCTTCTCTCCCCTTATAGCTATGCCCTTATAGATTATCTTTCCATATCCTTAAACTGTATTTTCCTTCAGCCTCACCTCCACTATTTAAAACCAAAATCCTGCCATTGTAAAGTAAAGATTTATTGACTCCATCAAAAATATCCCAAGTTGCAAGTTCAAGAGAGGCTGAGGTTTTGATGCATGAAGCTTGGTTTCGCTTGCCTGATCCATTCTGCAAAAAGTCTATCCTAACAATTTCTTTTCATAGCAAAATTCTTAGAAAACAGCTGTAAGCCTTCAGTGTCTTAAAGGCATCTATTAAAAATATTTCCCTCAAAAAGTAAAGCATTGCCAAACACACATCCTCTTATGCACAAATAGTAGCTAGTTCATTTAAATGCAGCTTAAGAACTTCCATGAAAAAGATGCATCCTTGAGACAAACAGGACATGAGATTTCAGAACTAAAAAAAAACCCTTATTTTTAGGGTGATTTTTAACAAAGCTGCATCCATTTGACCACGTTTTCTTTTATTAACTGACAGTTTTAAAATTCTTCCAGGCTCCAGAGAGAAAAACAAACAACAAAAAACCTAAAGAAACAAAAAAGGAATTTTTTCATTACATATGTCTCTTTGGTAAGATGTGGAAGTACTTGAAAAAGGAAGACTCCTTTGCTTCCCTCCCCACCACCCTGCATGCATGCATCTTGTACACAGACACCTACACTGGAATACCTGTTCTAAATTATACAGAGAGACCCTGGAGAGTCAACATTAATGGAACTTTAAAAAGCATGTGAAAAGACAACAGAGAAAACCACAAATATTAAAAACCATGCCCAGGGGTTGAGAGAATCATGATAAGAGATTCCACACTCAGTTCTTCTGTCAGAAACCCCTCCTGGGACAGGGTGGTTTGATGACCCAGGGACTGCCTGCAGCAGTGCATGCCCAGCTGCCCACCAGCCTCATTCCACACCCTGGCTCACCCTCCTGCCACTGGCCCCTTTGTAATTGACTCCTGGAAGACCTTCAGAGGCTTTGTGAGGGGAAATAAATGCTGCCTGGTGGGTGTTGGGGGCTGGATCTTGGGAGGAACATTCCTCTGGGGCCCAAGCCCCTTGAATCCACTCCTGTAAAACCGAGGTGTTACTGTGTGTGCAATGAACCATTTCTGGCACAAGAGCCTGCGTGCAGGGCGATCCCCACAGTCCCTGGGCTATAAACCCCCCAGGAGCAGTAGCCCTCCTCTCATCAGACACGTGCAGCCTGGGCAAAAGCAGTTTGAAGGGTAATAATGAGCCACCAGCCAGCATATTTATAAATCCACACCACTTAGAGCAAATTCTTGTGTGACACAGGATTAGAGAATAAGGTGCAGAGCGTGGCAGCACACAGGTCAAAGTGACCCCACAGGCTCCATCCTGGAGCAAGGAGGAAGAAACCATTAACATCGATGCTGCAGCAAATGATTTGGGGAGGGAGAGGTGAGGGTGTAATGATGCCCTGAATTCACCCTCTCCAGGCTGAAACCTCCTCCCTTGAAATGCAGAGGGGTAACAGAGAAGTGAGCTAACATCAGAGAAAAGGGTGTCTAACAGGAAGGGGGAGTGTACTTAACAACTCCATATATGAGCACAAAGTATCCACTGTCCCGTTCCTGGGATTCTTTCATTAAACTACAAAAGTTAAATTAGATTAAGAAGACCTGATGGCAGGTTTGGCCAGCAGCTCTGCTTCTTCCACCCACAGAAACACTTTGAATGTCAGATCCAGTCTGCAACTTGAGTGCAACAAAAATGTAATGGACTTCTGACAGACCAAAATAGTTAGAAATTCTACAGGTAAACTTGAAACAAGATCATTTAAGAATAATGCATCATAAAAAGAAGAAAAAAAAATCTGGGCCCAAAAGTCAGCCTGATTTGAGGCAATATCTTGTCACAAAGATGGAATTGGTTCCTTGAATAAATGGGAACTTGAATTTTATTGTGTGTCTAAGCACACTTATGAAATTGTGCAAAGAAATCTACATTATCAGTAAGAATGTTGATAGGATGAGAGCCACTGAAAACGTGTCTTGAAAAGCCCTTGTGATTTTTCTGGTATTCTGAAAAAATGCTAGATGGGTAAAATAAGTCACCTCTAGAAGACTACAAGGGCAAGCTGCAGGAACAGGGATTTAACTGGAGGGAAAGATGATATGGCATTAATAACTACTGGGCTCCCAGCCAGTGAATGGGAGGGGCCTGTCAGAGACACCCCAAAACTTAAACCAGTAAATGCTGGTCGATACTATGCAGGATCATCCTTAAAGAAAAGTTAACCAAGGCAACAGTAGAAGAAACAAGACCAGAAAAAGAAATGTTCCCCTGATTCCTTTAAAAAGAATACAGGACTAATTTCCATTATCGAACCAAATGCAAACTGGGAAATAAAAGTAAGATATTTTTTTTCCTCAAACCACCAAGAGCCATGTATTATAAATCTCCTCCCTCTTCTTCCAATCACATAACTGGAAGGTTATTTGCATTTTTTATAAAACACCTGCTGTGCCTTACAGTGTTCAGGCAGAGGTTTACTCAGAGAGGAGGAGGCACACTGGAGCTTGCACTGTCAGATGATGAACCTCTGTCACGTGCTCTGGCTCAGGCATCCCTGCCAGATCAGAGCTGCACTTTGCCATGTAATGAAGCAACTTAGAACTACTTATTCAAAGCCTTGAACTTAATTAGCAGTAGAGCAAGGCAACTAACTTGCAGTGAATAAAATGTCAACTTTGCTTCTTTCTATTCATGAACGTTCTATGATTAGCACAAATTATTCTTATAATTATTCAAATTTAATTCACCATATTATTAAAATAATATTTAGTCTACAGCTCATTCACCAGGAGCATGAATGTTATAAGTGAGTTTATTAATTCTGAATATCTGAGCAGATCACATGGTTCAAGGTGTAAAGATGAGTCAGAGTGTATGGGCAATTACCTACAGCACTGAGTTTTACACTCCTTTCCCTGCTTTATACTCAGATATACCACTGGATAAATGTTGGATGAATTGTCATTGGCTAAGCACTTTTGGGAGAGGAACATAACTGAGGCAAAAGTAATTCATGTGAGTGTTTGTAAGGGGAAGGGAGATACAGGGGAGAAGTTACAGATGGAAAACAAGTCACTAGGGTTTTTCACAAGTTCAAACACCACAGGTCTTGGACTGAAGCTGTTAGCAAGCTCCCAGTTAATAACATTCCTGACAGCAGGACGAGAACTCACAAGAGGAAGCTTCACTCAAAACTGTACTTGTAATAATGCTGATAAATCTAAGTCAGCATTTAATAACCCAGCCCATCCAGTGCAACTCCAGGACAGGTGAATTCATGGTACCTAAAGTACCTAAAACAAGAGTTTGCTGCCTTGTTTCTTGTGCTGCCCTGAACTCCTTCCAAGATCTCTGGGCTTAAATTTCTTTCTTCTTTTCTCCAAAGGATTTATTTCAGAAAATCGACTGCAGTTGTGGCATCCCCCTGTGCCTGCTGCAGTGGGTGAGGGCAGAAATCTGAGTGCTAAGGACATTTTGGATTACGAAATAAATCCTTCCTTCAAAGACAGAGAGAATTTTTACTACAGTTGTAGTGACAAGGGGAAATGCATTTAGGTGTAAAGAGAGTAGCTAAGTTTAGATTGGACAAGAGGAAAAAAATATTCACAATGAGAGTGGTGAGACACTGGAGCAGTGGAGAAGTTGTGGATGCTCCATCTGTGGAAGTGTTCAAGGCCAGGTTGGATGGAGATTTTATGTAGTAAAAGATGCTCCTGCCCATGGACCAGATGATTTTTAATGGCCCTTTCCAACACAAACCATTCTGTGAGTCTGTGAAAAACACCACAGAGATGAAAGGGAAGGATGAGTAGAGGTATGAAACAATTTGCACACTAAAGGAAAATAAAAATAGACTGGGAGTCTTTATGCTTAAGGGAAAAAAAAAAAAAAAGCTTTTGCAAGCAGGTAAGCAGAACTCTTGTGCCAGAGAGAATGGAGACATGTCCTGTCCACCACACCTAAGCCCTGGCCCCCAAGCCCCTGGGGAATCCAGTGACCTACACCATCCTTCTCTATCAGTCATCCTGAGAAAAACCTCTACACACAGCCTGCACTTGGCACCTGGCAAACTCCCACTACACAGCAAGAGTGCTTCAAGCTCAGCCACAGATGTTGATAAAAATCAATGAAGAACACAGAGTAGTGAACATGGTTTATCAGCTGAAACAGTGGAAATAGGGAACTATTGACCAGAAGATCTATAAGGAGAGGAACTGGGGACTTGTTTTCTTCATGATCTTTTTACCTGAGAAAGCAAAGGAGATGGCATTTAAGACACAAAAGAGTCCCTGGTAATAACCAGGAGGCTGGAGAATGTTCCAGCCCAACCCACTCCAGGACACCCTCTGTGAGCACAGGTAGGGCATCCACTGGGGATCTCCTCATGTCTTGATGTCTCTGCCCCCTGAGATGGCTTTCAAGTGAAAGATTTTCCACAGATAACTGTCAAACAGAAGCACAGTATGGCAAAAAATCTTCTGGTCTGACTCAGTGAGCAGTGTCCGTAGTCTTTGGTAATTTTTAACAACTTTTATGCTATATATGTATGTGTTATAGATACCACATGCAGTAGTTTTCTAGCTCAGAACTAACTAATGGAAGCCCCATAAGATATCTTAAAATAAATTTCCCCTAGCTTGAAACTGAAACATTTTTTACAAAAGCATGAACACACTTGGGCATATTGTCTCTTAAAAATCCAGACTGTAGGCAGAGCACGCATGAGATTACATAACGAGGAGTGAGATGCATAAATGCCTTCTTGTTTAGCAAGGCAAACCATACCTTCCCCCTGCCATCCCTCTGCCCCCCTGCAAGTAAAAAACAGGTCAGAGGAAAGAAAAGGTGCTTCTGTTAAGGTGGACTCATTCCAGGGGGCAGGCCCTTTTGTTTGAAGGGACAGGCACACAGCCCATCCTTACTCTGCTACTGTGGTCCTGAGGGTGTCTGCCTCTAAAACCTTTGCAACAGCTCTTGACACCAGTATGCCACCATTACCTTATTAGTCTATTGTTATCAGTGCACCCCAAAATTCCACATCTAGCTGAAACTTTCTTTACACCAGCACCCTATGCATATTCCCTTAATTTGAGTAAAATCTCAAAACATTTAGGACTTGTCAAAGACAAGATTTCTGTATGCTCCAGTCAAACTCTTTTCCAATAAACCAACTTCACATATGGAGCAATATATAACTATTTATGGCCAAATGTATCATGCAAATACTATTTCTGCTAATACAACAATGCAGGATGGCTGTTCAGTTGCCTGTGCAAAATCAGCTGATGGTTGTGATTTAATTTACAGAGGATAAGAGAAAGTACTGTAAGAAATTCTCTTTTTTTAAAAATTTTTTTAATTGGTGGAAGCTGAAAAGCAATGAAAAGTAATCTGCCCTACACTTCCATGGTTCAGGAAATAGCACAAGAGAAAGTCAACTTAAAAAAAAAAATCAAAAAGGGAAAGAGAAAATAGGGTGTAGATGATAGGTGAATAATACACAGACATGACCACAGTGATCTGAATAATTCAGCACACAAAATTAAAGCATGTTTCACATCTGCCACCATAAAAGATAAAACTATCTAGTCTGTTTTAAAAGTATAATGATTACAAGGGAACACTTCTGATTCACACTCAGGTCTAGTTTGTGTGCCAGCCCTGTGGTGTCCACAAAAAAACATCTCAAAGCTCTGGGCTGAAAGAGCTCCAGCTGCAAAGTTTTAATTGACTAGAAACAGCAAAGTTTTAAAGTGCCACCTGTTACCAGTAAAGCCCAGTGGTGCTGACCAGTCTGCCAAGGCCCTGCACCCTTGGGATACTTTCATCCACATGAGATATCCAAAAATGACTGCTGCAGTTATTTCTCTGGCTGCAGTGAGAACAACTTTGTTTCACACACCCTCCTGACACCTCATCCTAGAGGTGCCAAACCTCCTTCTGCACCTTTGTTTGGGGTGCCAACCCAAAAAGCAACCCTTCTAGACTCCTTGACTTTCTGTGTCTGAAGTTTTAACAATACACCATCTGAGGCTACAACTGGTTCCAAATGAACTGTTCTTCCAGCAAATGCTTCTTTTCCAAGTGGAGACAGACCAGCAGCTAAGCACCAAATGGCACCAGTGGGTCCATATGTCTTTCAAATTTTCACCAAGATGCAATGAGAGAGAAAACTCAGCAAGCAGAAAATCCCTTCCTGCTGTGTGAAGATATGTGACAGCCACGCCTTTACTATGCCATCACACCTCACATACTCAACATGATGCAAAACTTTTGGGGGAGCCAAGGGGGGCACGTGGCTGCTGCTGCTGCAAGGAGGCACTGTGGTTCCAGTGACAGCAGAAGAGCCCCTCAGTGCCAGTGACAGCAGTGCCAGCAGCCTGTGCCACTGGCAGGGCTCTGGCTGCTGCGGGCCAGGCGCTGCCCCCGCGCCAGCCTCCCACGGGCCAGCTGGGAGAGATGGCTTAGCCCTCTCCCTGGACAGGCACCAGCCCTGCTCCTGGAGCCTCCCAAACATTCCTCATAAAGCAACAGCACAGTTACACATATCACTGCCTTAGTATTTTATGATGGATCTACTGCAAACAATAATTTTTGTGTTAAATTACTGGTTTTTAAAATGCAGCAAGGTACGGATTCTTCCAGTAGGGAAGTGTTGCTGCCAGCTAGTTTTTCAATGTAAATTCTCTAAAGCCTTGATTGGGCTTTTGGGAAAAACATCTTCTCTTTCATCTAAAAAAGCATCCATGAAATCTGACTCATTGTTTTTATTTTCGAAAGTTACTTATACAGGAGAAAATACACACTAGTTATTAAAACAATCCAAACCAAACCAAAACCTCAAAAAACCATCAACCTCCTCCTTTAATCAGAATATGGAAGTCACTGTGTTTTTCATCACTGAACAAGCAAATCTTTTTTCTTTGGTACCCTGGAGTATTAACAGGTGGCCATAGCCCCTAGCTGCATGAAACTACCATATGCTGCAGAGATCAAAATTAATAAACTAACACTACAATGTGCCAGTTTATTGTGCTTCCTTTTAATTTTAATTTTCTTCTTGGAGTTTTCAACGCTGAAATTACATATTTAATGATTTTTAGCCTTAATATCAATAGCTCCAAATTTAAATTGTTTGTTTTAGCCTCTCGCCAGGTAAGCACAGGTACAGAAATGTATTTCTGACACAACATTTCAAGATACCACTTCATTTGTGCTCCTCTATGACTCTCTATGATAAAGCATTAGCAGTTCCATATACTTTAAGGGCTTTAAGAGTGGAAAATTTAACAAATTTCCTCTGACATAAGATTATGCGCACAATAAAAAATTATCTGAATCTCATTTAACTGTACAAATTCATTTCTTGTTAAATACTAATCAGCCAGAATAAAGCATCACATACAATCTTCTGCTCCCTTCTCTACTTGGCACCTTTAATGGGTCTTTAGAAAATTCTCTTTGTTTTCCTCCACAAAAACTGTTCATAATTGGCAAAGCAACCCACTGATGCAAATACTAGATGAATATGGAAACCACAAAGCATTATTTCATGTGGAGGAAATGAGCAGAGGTGCCTCCAAATATAAACAGGCAATTCTTATCCTACGCCTCAGAGGGTCCCACTGTTGGCTCCTAAATTGAAGTATCTGCCAAAAACTACACAAAATTCTGTGTCCAAAACCAGGAGGAAAACATTGTCCATATTGTAAACCATTTGCATGACAATTATGGCCTTGAATCAGGAACCTTCTATTCATGTGAGTAACCAGTACTCCAGTGAGTGTTTCACTGACTCCTCAGCTGCTGCTTGTACACAGATGCACGGGAGAAGGGTTTTTGTCCTACTGACTGGGGTCACTGCCAAGACTCACAGGGTCCAGCACAAGTTTTATGTTGAAGTTACACCATCTCTGACCATGTGTAAAATTAGGGTCTTGACCCCTCTACAGCATTTCCCAAGAGCAGCCCCAGCTGTCCTCTCTCCAGACATTTCTGGAAGAACTCTGCTCTGTTGTCTAACCTCCTTTCAGCTGCTCATGGGCTGTGCTGCTTCTAGCAAGCAGCTCTGACAACTCTGTGTTCACCCTTTTGACCTTCATCTTGCAGTTTTATTGCCTTGCTCTCAGGGCTGGTGCATCCTGATGCTGGGAAGAGCCTGCTCTGGGTTAGGGGCAGGTTACTCACAACTGCAAGGTAGTGGCAGGGAGTTAAGGTTATCATCTGGCTCCAGGGACATTTCCTTCTGTGTACAACACTGAAACAATGGAAGAAATAGCAGAATACACTGATTTTTTTTCTTTCTACCTTATTCCTACAACCTCCAATCACTGAGAAAAATACAGAGCCCTTTCTGACACACCCTTCCTCAAAGCCTGTTTTCCCCATTCTCAAAGGCTGAGAGAGAGGGAGCAGAGGCAGTGCTGCTAATCCTTCTGTAAAGTGCTGACCGAAACCCACTAAAATCAATGGAAAATCTTCCAGTGATTTTAACAGACTCAGATCAGAGTTCTCAGCAGACATGAGCTGTCTCCAGCACATCATCCTGCAGAAAAAAGATAGGCAGGCAGAAGTGCAGCCTGCTTCCCACTCAGGTAGGGTTGGTGTCAGCTAAATCAGAATTGCTCAGTCCCAGGGACCCCAGGACACACTGGCAACTTCAAAGACATAACACAAAACAAAGAAAAAGGCTCACTTACTAATCTAGTTTGTCAATATGCATGGACTTCATTGAATTTTGTGATTCATGCCTCCAAACACAGGACTTTTTTTTTGTCCCTGAAAGAGATTGTTTTGATGTTTCCTAAATAAAGCATCTTCATTTTTAATTTCCACATGACACTTCAAAGCTAAATGAATTATATCATTGGAAAGCTTTTCCATAAGGAGCTTTTCAAAGGATGCCAATTCTTGATTTTTGCAGGAAGAGAAAATATTACCTTTTTCCACGTTTCTTTTTTTATTGCATGATGCAGCCGGCACATAATTTTGAGTAAATTATTTACATAGATATCATTCCAGTCATTTGGTTAAGATGATGGGAAGACATTTTTTTACCTATGACACATCAAAACTTTTGAGAAAATGCTCCCACTAAAATAGGAACCAAATCCCTTAATCATTACTCAGGAAGAAGTCAAATCAAATGCAAGTTTTACCCCAGAGAAGGCAGAGGAATAAGGCTATAAATTATATTTGGCTTTTGCTCTGTCAAGCCTCTCCTAATTTTTATCCCTTGTTTTCATTTTGCCTTATTCTTAGTTCCACACCTGCTCAGTGAAAGCTTTATTATCATTGACATACACCAGAACGTTCTTATGAATCTGTAAGTTCACAATTCAATTCTACTAATCTAAATATTTTTTCTTATTTAGAACCAGCTTAATGTTCAGTCTGTAAAATAATACCAGTACTAATGGTTAATACAATTCTAATAGCCAAAAGACAATAAAGAAACCCAATTCAATAACATGTTCTGGAGAAAGCATCTTCCAATATTTCAGCTTTGCAGATCTATTTCAATTAACATTTGAGGAGATCTGAGACATCATAAAATAAAAGTAAGTACTAAGTTTCCAAGAAACATAAACTGAACTGTAATTCCATTGCACACGAACATATTCCATCTTCTCGAAGAGCTGAACTGTGGTTTCTAGTATTGGCAGGAGGCACTCTTATAATAACATTATCTGTATACTGTAGTTCCCTTGATGTCTTTCATATTTTTTCATAAACAAAATTACAGTGACAGTGCAGTTCATTACAGGAGATTTCATTAAAGAACTGGTTTATTTTAAGAGAACAGCAGCAAAGAACTGTCTTCAGGGATGGAGCTGAGTAAAAGGCCTGATTATGCCTCTATGAAAATCAGGCAGAAATTATGCAGGATCTTGACACTGTAACACAGGAAAATCCTCTTAAGAGACACAGGGAACAAACTGTTCCTCTGTGACATGCATTAATAAGCAGGTGCAGCCCTGTCAAGTTGTTGCAGGGTGACAAGTTTGGCCCCCCTGAGACCTGGCTTCCCATTATCTTTTAGGGCTGGCAGTGCCCCATCTCCAGCCCTCAGTGCTGGAGGAGGGACCCCAAGGGAGATCCCAGAATGGGTTTCTCTGGAAGGTACCTAAAAGATCATCTACTTCCAACCCCCCTGCCATGGGCAGGAATGCCACTCACTTGATGAGGTGCTCAGGGACCCACCCAGCCTGGCATTGAACACTTCCAGGGATGGGTCATCCACAGCTCCTGTGGGCAACCTGTTCAGTGTCTCACCACACTTAGTAAAGGATTTCTTCTTAATATCTAATCTAAATCTACCTTCTTTCCATTTAAAGCCAGTCTCTCTTGTCCTATCACCACACACTGTTGTAAATAGTCCCTCCCCAGCTCTCTTGATCCCTTTAGGCACCTGAAGGTGCTCTAAGCCTCGTCAGAGCCTTTTCTTCTCCTGACTGAACAACTCCCACCCTATTACAGCAGAGGTGCTCCAGCCTTCTGAACATCTTCACAACCTTCCTCTAGACCTACTCCAACAGTTCTCCATCCTTCTATGTTGGGGGCCCCAGAAATGGACACAGTACCTCAAGTGGGGTCTCATGAGAACAAAACAGAGGAGGAGAAGCTGTGCCAAGGTGCAGCAACTGGGAAACAGGAGCTTTTCCCTTGCTCTACCAGACTGGGTGAAAACCCACCCTGTAGCCCACCCATCTTCTCTTGCCATCAGCCTGCTGCAGCAGGCTCTGCAAAAAGCAGGGAAAAGTGGGGTCTCTCAGCAATTTCTTTATTTCTCCTTCCCATGCCATTGAGACCAGTTCCTAGGAAACACCACTGCTTTCTGAGTGACTGGCAATTTCTGTCATTTTTCTGGGTCTGCCACTTTTCTTTCACCAAAAATAATCTCCAGTTTGGGATTAATCAACTAAAAGGTCACCTTGTTGCTCAGAGTTTTCAAAAATGTAATCCAAATAAATGTGATATGGTAGTTTTTGTAAGTGTGTTTCTCAGTCGAATCAGATATGCTGTCTCCTATTGTTACTGCAATTTACCTCCCTTGTATATGCTGCTAAGAGAAGACACAATCAACACCATCTATGACTTCAGGCAATGGGTTGATGGAAGAGAAATTTCTCATTTTATTTTTTTGTTGACACTATTTTCACTGTACTCTCTGGAATGACAGCTTTGAGGTATCTGTGATAAAGAAATGCAGTCAAGAGCATTACTGGCTCAAAAATACTTTACCCCCAGAAAAATTGGTTCCAGTATTCCAAAAATCCTATTTTTAATCTTTCTCCAGAAGGCAAACATAATTGCCCTTTTCTACTTGGTCTCTGACAAACTATTCAAAGCCACATTCAAAAAGAGCATCTCCCTGCTATCATTTCCCCCTTAGGCAGGGGCAGTGGTTGAGTACAGTGACCTCTCCTCTTGTATGAAATCCAGACACTCTGGGCTGTCTGTAACCAAGCCAGCAGCACAAGACACCAAGCTATTACCCCTGACTTATGACCATAACACCTCTTAAATGTGCACTCCTTCCAGGTTGTTATCTTTCCTTTCAACAACTTCAATGAAAAAGAATAGAGAAGGGCCTTAGGACAGATTTTCATCACTCCATGTGGTTGTCAGACTATTTTCCTTTATTGACACTATGAATACATAACTCACTGTGGTTTCTGAAACATGTTTAATGCATGATATATTAAGAGCTGTAGAAAACACAATATTAAAATTCTAACATGAAAAATTATACCATTATGGCTCATTACATTCTCTGTTGCAGCCATCTGAACTGTGAGAAACGTACTGTCATCTTGTCATCTACTTCTATAAGATCTGTGATCATGTTGTACATGATGTCATTTATTTCACAGATAAAGGAAGATAAAGTCTTCAAATTCTGAAGTGGATCATAAGTGTTTGCTACTGGTCATCTGAGAAGAACACTTATCTCTAGAGCTGCAGAATCAAAAAACCCCAAAGAAACTCAAGTGAAAAATCAAAAACAACCAACCCAAAGCCTTACATACATAATGGGATTTCTATTTCCAATAACAGCAGTTATCTAGTACATTTATTCAAAATACTTATATATTCACACCATTTTTCAAGAAAATGTGGAGTTTTTCCTTGACTCCAGACAGTTCTGGTCACTGGCATTTCTAACAGAGCTTTGAAAACACAGATAGCATCAAAACTCTACCAAGAACCTCATGAGAGTACATCAGAACTTATTTTTCAATGATTTTTTTCCCTGCTGCTACCTTTGCCTACCATTTGATTAAGAAAAGTTCACATATTGCTGGAGGTTTACCGCAGATACAGCTTTTACTTAAAAATGTTCATTGAAAACACCTGTTAGGTATTAAAACGATCCAGCATAATCTGTCAGAAAAGCACAAGTCTGAATTCAAAGTACATGCAAAAAAACCTGGAAATGCCATGGGCTTTCAATGCCTTGGTAAATCATATAAATTTAAATCCCCTACTTAATAAAAATTTTCTGATTTAAAAACCCTTTATTGCCTCTGACCACTCCTACAAAAGCAGTAAAATGCTATGTATTTTAGATATGCTGATGTTGAGAGAGACCTTCCCATTATATTAAAATACTGTAATAAAAATTCCCAGTTTTGCCATAATGGCTTTCAGAAAACAACCTGACATTTTGGTAGCTGCACCATTGCTGCCATTTATTTTGCATCACTGTTTTGTTTTACAGAAGCAAAATTAACTTTGATCCCTAATGGAACTGCCTGAAGACTGTCACCTTCTCCAGTCCAATAGATAATATTAATAAAAGCTGATCACTGAAACCTGCCTAGAATATTTGGCTGACAAAGACAGAGTGAACTGCACATTCTTTGCATATTCTCCCCCTTTCTGGATATCCCAGAGGGGGCTGCCTTAGAATTATGTAATAGTGGTAATCCTCAAGCACATCCTCCCTGCTTTATGGAACCCTCAGACTGTCAGGTCAGGAAAACTACCCACAGTTGGTGTTTTCCCTATTAAAAACAAAACAAAACAAAAACCATCCCTCAGAATCATAATAGATATATTTCATCCCATAAGCAAGAGCCAGGGCTGAAGAGAAGGCTCCAGGAAGACCACACTGGGGCCTTCCAGCATCTAAAGAGGGCTTATGAAAAGGAGGGAGAGGGATTTTATGGATGGGCAGAGAGTGACAGGATATGGGGCAATGGTTTAAAGTAAAAGAGAGTGTCATGTTTAGATTTGACTTTGGAAATAAATTCTTTACTCAGAGGGTGGAGAGGCAGTGGAGGTTGTCCAGAGAAATTGTGGATGCCCCAGCCCTGGAAGTGTCCAAGGTTAGGTTGGATGGAGCCCTGAGCAACTTGACCCAGAGAGTGGCATCCCTACCAAGGGCAAGGGTGTTGGGGTTGGAATTACACAATCTTTAAGGTCCCTTCCAACCCAAGCCTTTCTATTAAAAAAAAAAAAAAAAGCCAAAAAAAACCATACCAACAACAATCACAAACCCCAAACATACAAACAAACACAAAAAAAACCAAAAAAAAGAAACCCACACCACAAAACCACCCTTTTCCTAAAATAGCAGCCTTTGTGTACAACTGTTTTTCTAGCTCCTACAGTGGATAAATCAATTAACTTATTTTGCTTATTTTGCTTTTGCACTATTTTTTTTCCATATGTTAAACTTCTCTGTGGAGGGTAGGCAGTTTTCAGGTAAACCCATGCACACTTGCTGAGGATGCATGGTCACAGCTTCCAGTGGACAACCTGAAGGAGGACACAGAAGCCAACAGTGGCCAGGGAAAGGAACCATTCTGCACATTTGGGCTTTCAGGCTGCCAGTCCTGGCCCCTTTCCTCACTGTCCCCACTGCAGCTTCCTGCCCCAGAGGCAGTCAGCTAAAAAGGACTTTTTATATAAGACACAGAAATCATCATTAAAG
Organism: Serinus canaria; assembly: GCF_022539315.1. Taxonomy (NCBI): domain Eukaryota; kingdom Metazoa; phylum Chordata; class Aves; order Passeriformes; family Fringillidae; genus Serinus; species Serinus canaria. Next base: position 104,784,251 of record NC_066313.1, read on the forward strand.
AACTGCACAAATGTGCCTTCTCAAAAGTTATCTCTAGCTAATGAGACAGGAGTAATTTATTGGGTCAGACTGTACAAAGCAGTTCCCTGCAATTTTGGTATTTTCATGCACTCTTTGGGCTTTCTGGAAGGGTGAGAGGAGGGAAGTGAACTGCTTAAGGCACAACAATACTTGCAACACATTCTTTTTTTATGAATGATAAGCAATATCTTCTCTTAAAACATCACAACCTTTGAAAATCGTTTGAATTAAATTCCAAGTTGGGCTTCCTAAAGTTATTCTTTCCCTGAGACCAACAAATGTTTCAGGTCTGGAGGGCAAACATACAGCACCAGTACGTTTCTGACTCATTAGTTTGCTTTTCTCTAAAGGATTTAGATTGACATCTATTGGCTTAACTTGTGACACAACGACCCAGTTCTTCAAATGTCAGCTCCATCGTCCCTGCTTTGTCAAGCTTCCCCTGGTATAGCAGCTTCAGACTCGGTGTTTTAAAGCAAAATAGTCCAGTTTAACTTCTAAAGCAGAGCCTATGGATGTGAAAGCAACTTTCACATTATTTCCCACTTTTTATTCATAACATATAAAAGATAAAAGCCAAGGATTATGATGTCAGTCTTTAAAAAAGAAAACAAAAATTGAAGAGAAGTAAACTGAGACTTTATGCTGTGTTAGTCAACTGACTCAGGTCAAAGAATTACTGGCATGGACAGTAAAGACACATTTATTTATATGAAATTATTTAGAACATGTTTTTTAATGTTAGTTAAGTTCAATTAAATGAAATTTCCCTATGCTTAGATGGGTACAGATCACATACTCGTACACAGTTGCATATCTTTACTCAACTACCCTTTCTTCCATTTCACCCCCCAAAATTCCTGTATGCAAACTGCAAAGACTGCAAAGCTCCAGGCTATCATAATTACAAGAATGTTCACATCCCTTCCATTGCAGAATAATAGATTCCTATCTCAACATCACTTGAAAAAACCGTGAACCAAACCATGGGTTTGGTTTGGTTTTATTGGGTGCTATTGGCCATAAAATGCAAATAAAGAGCCTTTTACCAGAGATTTGCAATGGTCTAATTTAATTTTTCAAGGCTTAACTTTTAGGAAGAACCTGCAGATAGATCAGTAGTTTATTAATTAGAATAAGCCAATAGGCATAGAAGATGTATTCATGTATATTGCCTTTTCAGACAATCTAAAATGTAATTCTCAAAAAGGTTTACCACTACTAAAATTAGTAGTTCCTTTTTCTAAATCCCAGGGACATGCAACCTTCAAATTTCATTTGGGTCATGTGAAAGGAGCAAAAGGAAATTCAGAAGATTATTTAGAAACAGAGCTCTTCCTTCTTAGCCACCAGCAAATTAGTGTCAAATATGTTTTCTGTCTTTGTTTCCTCTCTGGAGGAGACAGAAGTAATACTTCCACAACCTGACCAAGTTCCTTTAGATTCTGAGTTCATCTTAAAAACCCCAACTTTAAAAGTTAAGGTAAAGATGTAAACACTATATTAAATAATACATTAAACAATGTAATATTAGTTTGCACAATTTTATATCTTCTTATGGACAGAGAACTCCCTTCATCCCTTCCCTTTTGCAAACAGACTGGTCACATATTTTCAGTATCATGAGCTTCAGATAACAACAGGTTCATAAAATCACAATTGTCTCAAAATACATCAGCCTTCTCCTACAACAGCAACCAGTTCAATCCTCTGACTCTCAGGTTCTTATTATCACTGCATTTTGCTCACTTCATGGGTACCCATTATGGCATGCTGTCAAAAGCTGAAGTGTTGTACTAAAAATCTTACAGCCCTTCATATTAAAGGTGCCTCAATGGGGCTTTTACAACCTCTGAGCAGAAGATGGCAACTCCTAATTCAAGAATTTTGGACCCCACTATTCTAGAATCAAATACCTCAGAATAGGATGACCTCATTAACAGAACTGACTGTACCAATTTGTCACAAACTAGGGAAAACAGCTATAAGAAGTGCTTCATTGTTCCATTTAATTTAATTAACTGCTTTCAGATGTGGCTAATGCTGTCATCTTTGGGCTCTTTAAGTTTTAGAGCCAAAGTTATGCTCAGGTTTCTGCTGTATATGACTTAATCATAGTTTCAAGATAAGAAACCCGGTTTCATCTCATTTTTCTATAAAATGCAAGTGGAAGTTGCTACTTTTACTTGAAATAGAGATGATCATCAAAGGGATGATTTTTTATAAAACCCAAGCATGTAGTCATGCAGTCAGTGTCATGCCTACACCTACCATGTGCCATCCATAAAACTGTAATAAGAAGCAGCAGGCTGCTCTCTCTGCCTGACCAACAAGGGGCCTGAACTCGAGGAAGTTTACAATTATTTTGGTTATAGTGTGGTGCTAATAACTCCAGGGTCATGGGTTTGGTTCCCACATGGGCCATTCACTTCAGAGTTAGACTTGATGATCCCTGTGGGAGCCCTTCCAAATCCAAATATTCTGTGTGATTCTGTGAACTGAGCCAACAAACACAAACAAGACCAGGACCCAAACAATTCTAGTCAGACCAGGCAGAGGTGAAACCCTTTCAGCAGTGACCTCCTTGGCTCTCCAAAGTCACTTTAAACAAGCTCCCTGTTCTGTACATCAACACAATGCAGCATTTTATGCCAACACCTCAAACATCAGAAAATCACCATGTTAGGGGCCACATTGCCTTCACTCCTGACTGACACCAACCATGTTTGCCCTGGGTACCAGGGAGAGCCATGGGTCAGCTGGGTCTTCCTAGGCAGGATGGACAGCAGGACCTTGAGGGGAGAGGATTGACCCTCTTACCCCTTAGCCACATCTCTTGAGGACCTTGGAAGAGATGTCAGTTTTCCCCTGGCTTCACTTTATCAGAAAATCTTACTTACATCAGTTTTAACAGTGACACTTAAAAACAGAAACCACTGATGAACATTTTCAAGTAGTAGTACAGAACTGGAGACTTTATTTTTCCTCCCAACAAAATTGTTGCTTCATATGTGAAAATGTACTTTAAGACAAGGCTTTTGCTTGCTTGCTTTTTGTTTCTATTTAATCTTCCTCCTACATCTGTTGGGTCTCACCATCTTTGATGAAAACAAATACATTGTAACACAGTCATAAAGAATAAAACCACAGAGAATAAAACAACTGCAGCAGTGCAAATTTCAAATACTTTAAAAAGAAGTTTTTTCTACCTCTCATTACCAAAAAAACATGCTTCCACTTACTTCCTACTTGATACTCTGTCTGTCCTTAAGATCAAAGTCAAGAATGTTGATCCAGTGGTGCAAGGTGGGAGAGTAAGGAAGAGGGGGCATGAAGAGGCACACGGGAGGCTCAGGCTGGATCTCAGGAGGAGCATCCCTGGGGGCTGCAACACAAGGCTGAAGGCTGAGCACCCAGCCCTGAGCAGCCACTGACCCCTGCTCTGTGAGGCACACACTACTCCAGTTACCCTTCTGGGCTATGATCTTGCCACCACATAACTTCAGTTCTCAAAGTGAAACAACCTTGATCTGGCAGGGTTGACATGTTAATGCCAAGCCCTGCTGTAGGCTCCTCCCTGAAGACACAAGTGAGATGGATTACACCTGTGATTTGTTCATTTCCACAACCATCTTATCATTAATAACCCTCTCTCATCCATTTGCAACACCCAATAAGCACACAAAATTGATTATAATATCCAATTCCTCAGGTAAAATCTTCTGGGATAGTTTTGTGGGCTATTTTTCTTTCAGACTCCCTATCTTCAGATAAGAAGGAGAAAAATCCATTAAGAAAAGCACAACAAATGGGGTTTCAAAAATTAATTAATTTAACAAGAGGTAGAAAAATGTCTAACTTCATCAGGGCTGCTTTGTGCCAGCTTAAGAAATTATGTGGTTGCCTTAGTGCAGGTTCTAATTTACGTATCGAAAAATGCTATATCTCAAAGTAGATTAAGATAGCTACATGTTTCAGCTTTAAGTGCTCATCAAGCCAAGAGATAACAGAACTGATGAATGGGACATTTCAGATCCTTAGAGAAATGAGCACTATTACATAAAAAGTGTGATTTGAATTTATCTTTCTGCTTAGGCTGTGCCTTCCTTACAGAATTTATAAATAGAAACAACTTTAAAAATCAAGAGCTCCCAGAGTGCTTTTTCCTTCATCATCTGATCACAAACTATTGGACTTCCACAAATCCATATATCTTGCATTGAAATAATCTGCATGTTTTAGTCACTCCTCCCCAAATCAATTTATTACTGAATAGAAAATGGTAAATGAAGACATTATTTCAGTCTGACAAAAGTGAGTCTCGTGGTCATTATCTATAAAAACAGAGAGAAACCAATGTCCCTTACCTGTTGAGAAGATTGAACATAAAATAACTCCACTCCAGAGGATGGGAATGCTGTGCCACTAGTATTTAATAAAGTGGTTTCCACAGACTTAGATTTACAGGCTCAGAAATCAACTACTGCTGAATCAATCTGCTTCCCCTGCCAGGATATCAGAACAGGCAGGGCCATTGAAACTGCAGAACCAGACAGCAGTGGCTCTGTTACAGCACAGGTGGATCACTGGGGGACATCAGAGAATATAAACCTTCCTTCAGCCCTGTACCATGTTCTGCAGAGAGTAGTTTTCACTCTTTCCTCGCAGCATTCTTCCATGTGAGTCCCAGCCTGCAGTTCTTCACAAGCTGCTCCCCAGGAGCCTCTCCAACAGGATGCAGTCACCAGGAACAGACTGCTCCAGAACAGGTCCCCTGAGGGGTCACAAGTGCTGCCAGCCAACCTGCTCCAGCACAGGCTTCTCTCTCCATGGGGCCACAGGCTCTGCTCCAGACAGGATTCCAAGGGGCTCCCCTGGGCATCCATCTGCTCTGGTGAGCAGTATTCCATAGGCCACAGGCACATACCTGCTCCACCATGGACCTCCACATCTGCCTCACCATGGTCTTCAACACAGACAGCTCTGGCACCTGGAGCACCTTCTCCCTCTCCTTCTGCACTGACCTTGGTGTCTGCAGGCTGCTGCTCTCACATATTCTCACCCCTCTCTCCTCTGGCTGCAACTGCTTCAGAGCAGTAATTTTTCTTTCCCTTTTAACTACAGCATCCCCAAGGCACTGTTGCTGTGTCCGATGGGGATGCTGTAGTTAATCAAGCACTGTTGCTTGATTAGGGCAGGTCCAGCCTGGAGCCAGCTGGTGTTGGCTCTGTCAGACACCATGGAGGCTTCTGGCAGCTTCTCATAGAAGCCAACCCTATGGCTCCATGCTACCAAAACTTTGCCACACAAACAAGAGACAAGGAAGACAAGGAGAAACTGGAGTGAGTCCAGGAGAGCTCCAGGATGGTCAGGGCAGGAGCAGATGCCCTGTGAGGAACAGCTGGGGGAACCAGACTTGTTTAGCACAGGGAAGGCAACAAAACCAGCAAGAGACTCATTCAAAATGGCAAAACAAACAGAACCTTGTCCATCATGTGAGGACTGAACTGAATTCATATTGCCATGCTCACACACATACAGCAGGCACACTATGCATAACTACCACTTAATCACTCACAAATACTAAGCTCTCAAATCCTATTTCAGCTTGAAATGTATGGAAATTATCTGCTATTTTAAGCATGCTTGTCATAGGCAATTTAACAGTCTCTCAAGGCCAATGTTTTCAGAGTTTATGAGGGGTTCTCAGGTACAACATGTAGAGGAAAACATATGCTACAACTGTTTCTCTGGATGATTTATCCCTGGTTTGTAGAATCTGCTCTGCACAGAAGTAGTTTTAAACAACTCATTTGTGTACTACAAATAGAAAAGATAAACACTTCTTCCATCTATACAAGATAATCTTTCAGGTACAAAGCAATCTGATCTCAGATAAACTGCAGAAGCAGTGCCATAAGCTTGCAGTTATCCAGAATGCTGGCTGAGGTCTACCTGAAGTTTTAGCTTTAACTGCGAAGATAAAATAGACCTTTCAGAAAAAAAACAAACAAAAAAACAACCAAACCAAACCCCTCCCCCCCAAAAAAAAAAAGGAATAAAACCCTCAACAAAATAAAAACAAACAAACAAAACCAAAAGAAAATCAAAACCCAACAGTATTAAAAAACCCAAACAAAACCCCAAAGCAAATCAAAAGAACCAACCCCTCCAATTAAAAAACCTTAAATAAACCAACCAGACAAGAAAAACCTCCATACACAACAGCCCTACCCCTCAAGAACAAACAAAAAACCCACACCACCAAAACCTTTCCTTTACAAATCCTTACTACTTTCAAGGGTAAAAATACTACAAGCTTAGTCTTATGTTGTACTTGGCCACTTGGAATTTCAGGTCTGCCAGAAGTGGAAAATATTTAAAGACCTCAAGATCTGAACTTGATTTCGGTTCTAAAAATAAGGAATTGGCCCAGGTTCAGAATAGATGTAATATAGACCCTTATCAAACCTGGACTAGTTTGCTCAGCAGTAAAATTAATTATTATGACAGCTTTAGTTTACTATCACATTTGTCTGAAAAGCACTCTATCAGTTTGCCTGGAATTCTGCCAGAGATGGTACAGAATTTCTGAATGACAGAGGGTGTTTCTTCATAATAAAAACTGTTTCAGAGCATAAATACAAATAGATACCTATGTCTTCAACCCAATAAACTCACTAACTTAGTGCTTACCAGAGCAGCCAGATTTTCTCATTGAAAGCAAATTATTTTCTTTCACTCAGTTTATCTCAGCACGATTAAAAACCTTAAATAGTTACAAGCTATGACAGAGAATTATTTCCCTGGAAAATACTTGGGCTTCAAGTTTGAGCACTTCTCCACATAAATAGCTATGTATATGAAAAATTCCCCTTATCCTTGAAGGGGTATTTCTGAGATCTGTTCTCAGGATGTGGGACACCAGCACTGCAGTGATTACTAATAGGAAAAGGCAATACACTATTCAGCCCTACTGGAACTAACTAAAAGGATAAATAAAGGCAGGAGCAGTGCCTTAGACAGGAACATGGGCCAAATTAAGTCTCCCATGATAACTCAACAAAACTTTAACACTTCATTCCTACTGTTCCACTGCAACTCATTCTCTCATGCTTAGGAATTAGCCAGAAATTACAGAGAAATAAATACAAATTCAATTTCCTTTTAGAGAACTCAATGTGGGTACTGTTGTAATCTTGTTGCAAACATTATTTTTCAAGTGTTTATTGTTAGCCCATTCATTTTAAATATTACATTTAAAGCATCTGCCCTAAACTGACATTTAGGGTTTTTTTGCTTTAAGTTAGTCTTTTTATTGCTTGCTCCCTGCACATAACACCTTCCTGAAATAATTTATAAAGTACTTGATTGAGGGCTGGGAAAAAAACTAACAGAGCAAAAGAGTCAAAAGTTTTTACTTTTTTGGATTCAATTCTAAAGACTGTGAAGCTTTAGAAATGTTTACTCACAGAAGGCAGCAACACTGGGTTGCAGGCCCTTTATCACTGAGTGATTATTTCCCATTAATGCAAAAGAAAATAACCCTCCATTGCCATTTTGAGATACATTAATTGTTTCAGACATACCAATTCCTTGTTATGCCCTGGACACATGTCTGAAAATCAATTTTAGATACTTCATAAAACCTGCTGTTTAGTTATTAGGTTTTGGGTTGTTTAGTTTTTCTTCATTTAAATTAACTGAATTCTCAATATAGTTGCTTGGCAAAAAGTCTCTCAATTTAGCTACAGTTTCAGAAATAATGGTTGTTTTATTCTGGGAAGGCTTAAGTGAGCATTCCAGGAATAAGAAAATCAGTTGCACATATTGGAAGCTTGTTCATTTTTACTGCATTTACAAGACTTTTCCTCTTTGCAAATTCAATAATCTGACACAACAGTCTCACCAGATATTTATTCAAAGCACACTAAATTAGCTCAGTTTTCACAGAAGTCTAAGGTTTCAATCTCACTAAAAATGTATAGAAGAAGATTCAGTAAACTGCCTTTGCTCTGAATTTCAGTACCTCTGCTGAGAATGCCACTGGGAGGAAAGGTAGTGACATCACTGCTGCAGCCCTCAGCTTTCATCCTCCCCTTCTCAGTTTTTCCTTCACCTTAACAAGCCCAGCCCTAATTACCTAGTGAGAAATTACACATGTTTACACAGGGGGAAGGATGCTGTTGTCTCAGGCAGATTTCTGTGCAGGTCAAGTAATAACTAACTACTCACATGGCTCCTTCGAGGCTGCTCTGTTGCCTCACAGCACACACAGCGTCTTATTCTTTAAAATTAATTCTTAAAATTATATTACCCTCTTTTGTGTTCCTTTACACCACTGAAAATTTTCAGGGAGGTAAAGGCTTAGTACTCCTTGGAATGGGTGAGAAGGACAGTGACTCAGGCTGGAAGGGACCTCTTTAAAGCAGCCTCCGCTACAGGAGGAAGCTGCACAGGTCCAAGGGACAGGATCCCACAGCCTCCCTGGGGCTCTGCCCCTCTGTTTGGGTACCTTCACAGTGAAAAGCATTTTCCTTACCCTGGATCCACATCTCCTGCACTGTAGCTCATGTCTGGTGCCTCTCCTCTTCTCACCATGTAACTCCTGACACGAGCTTGGCTCAGCCTGTTCTACATCTCCCCATCAGGCACAGCAACAAATGCCCTGATCCTTCTCAGCAATTTCTCACCTGCCTTTTAACCCAGCTTGTATTTTACCAGTCTCTGGATGGAAACTGTGGAAGACAAGGTCAGAGGCCTTGGGTAGGCAACAGCACGTGCCCTCCCCTTTCCCACACAGCCAGCCAACCCATGAGAGAAGGCAACCCAAAAGGTTACTCCATGCTGGATGTTACAAATCACTTACTTGATCTTTGTGTTTGGAAATGGTTTCCAGCTGGATCTGCTGCATAACTTTCCCTAGATCCTCTTCCTTGACCTTCTTGAGGCCAGGACCAGTGTTTGTCTCTTTCCCATCATTGTGACCCTTTTTGAAGTTGACAGTGACCCCTCACAGTGACCCCTGTCAGCCTCTCTACTGCAGCCTGTACCCCCACTGGGGATGTCCAGTTGGCCTAAAAGCCATCAGTCTTGATCTTTCTCCACTGGAGCTAACTCTTCACTCCCTCAAGCTTTGCCACTCGGCTCAGAGGCTGAGCTAAGGCCAGAATGTAACAGCAAAAAACAGGAAGACACAGAAAAAGCTGAGGTAACCAATCTGTCAGTGCATCCCCTGCTCCTTTGTGGGGTATCCTTTGTACCCTTCCTTTTCCAGGAGGCTGCGTACAGAAACTTCTACTTTGGTGCTCATATCCTTCCCAGTTTCAGCTTCAGCCAAGCTGTGGCTTTCCTGCACCCCTACTCCATCCATGCAATCTTGGACAATCAGTCTGGGCTCCTCCAGGGTAGCCCAGAGCCTCTACCCCCTTTAGTACACTTGTTTATATATGTGAACTCTGCTTGTGCTGACCTCCTGCCACAACTGCTTGGTTTCCTACAGGATGGAAAGGGATGTCCTTGTGCTCTGAGCCCCTCTGCCCTCCAGGCCAGCTTCCCATGGGATTCTGCCAAGCTCAGATCTGTTTTCCTAGTTCATCTAACTATTTATTGGATTTTACAAAATTCTTTACATTAAACTACTACAGTACTAATTTAACAAAAATGTTGTTTATCATAAAAAGCCCAAACCTTTTCAAAGAGATTAACTACACAAGTTTTTCTGTGGCATATATTAAATTGCCTTGACTTTCTCAGAGCCTCAAATAATCTAGGAATCTGTATTTGTCAGTGACTCAGTAAACAGTGCAGTTTCAAGCAAAGACTCCAACAGGACAGATCTATTAAAAAAAAAAAAAAAAGAGAAAAAACATTATGCTAAGGCTGCTATTTTTGTACCAGCTGTGTGGACATGTGGGCTCATTCTGAACCTTTGACCATTTGATTTAAAATAAAAATAATTCTATGAGATTGTCAAAGTCATTAGTGAAGCTAGGTCCTAAAGTCAAGATTAAATACAGGTTTGTCTGGGGAAAAAAGCCAAATCTTTAAGTCATTCTAACACTTAAAAACTAGTCAATACTTGTATTGGTTTTTCTTTGACCAATCTTCAGTGACTGGTACCCAATTACAAATTTTTGTCCAAACAAACATTCAATTATGCTGCATAAATATTTCCTAAAACTTGACTGGAACTACAGAAGGAAAACAAGTCAATTTGTATACTGGTGGTGCCTCTTACAGTGTGATTTTTCCACATGTCACACAAGCAGACAGAGTTTATACTAAATATAGTCAACGGAAATAGTGTTTTATAAAGGATATAAAAGTGGCCAGAAGACTTGTCACCACTTTCTTGTAACCATCTGGCTTTTTGAAAGACAAACCTGTGTTTGGGATTACTTCTGGACAGAGGCTGCAGGTGGCAAACAAAGGAGAGTCAAGAGTAAGATGGGAACACAGTGGTACTTCTTGCCTCCTTGGGCAGCTTTGCTGTTATCAATACCACCTGTTGTCACTATTATTAAGGAAAATAACTTGTGCATCTGGAAACAAAGTGGGAAAGTTTTTCTGGGTAATTTAATTCATTATTTTTGTCTCAAGGATTTGTACCTACAGATAGAATCGCAGTACGGAAGTTGATGATGTGCTGAACCTTGGTGTCTGTGAAAATTAAGGTTCCCTTTCAGTACTTCCTGCATCCACTGTAAGAAGAAGTTCTGGAGGATTCAGTGCTGAATCTTTCAGGTGGATTTTACAGGGTTGGCTTTAAGTTGTACAGAGATACAGTTGGAGCCCTGTGATCTTCCTATCACACCCAGCTGGAAGCTGCCTGAAACATCAGCCTAATGCAGCTGGAGCCTGCTGCTTACAGCCCATCCCTATATCCATCTATCAGCTGTATGTCCAGATCAATGAGAAAGTGATTTCTCTGCTGGGAAAAAAAAAAGTGATAAAATAATTGTAATAGGCACCTGATGACTAAAACACGCTGATCCACTCTAATGGATGTGCCAGCTTTACAGCAGAACTTCAGCACATAACAAAATGCTGTGGATGATACATAATATCTTGCTAAGTATCCTGGACACAGCAGTTACATGAAAAGAGAAACCATACAAGGCTGTCTCTCTCTCTCCAAAGAAATATCCAGAGGAAAGGAAACATAATGAACATGAAACACTTGCTTTTCCAATAAAAAGTCAAGTCTTATTGAAAGAGTCTACCTCTAGCTAATTTTTAAATTAATGTCTTTAATACCCAGAATATTATTAAAATTGTTTAATAGTAGATTGAAACGTAATGTCTAATTTCACTCAATGTAACCTGAAAGCACTATTAAAAATAATTAAGCTGAAGAAGAAGAAAATATCTCAGATAATCTGCACATGTGAGCAAAGAGCTGCATGAGTCATAGGAGAGAATGACAAAAGCACAAAAGATTGGGATGGAAATTGAGCCAAAACTGAGAGCAGCTTCAGAACCAGAGGACAGAGAAAGAATTGCAAGGAGAGCCAAGCCTGGGGATATGCATGAAGGAACAGTTTGCATTTCTGTCCACAAGCCTAGAAGCAAGCATGTAGTGAAAAATAATTTACAGACATGATAACTAAAAGGCTAATTACTATGTATAACAGGTTAATCAGCCAAACACACAGTAACAGGCTAATCTCATAAAGTATTGTAGAATTACCCAAATAAGGAATTAAAATTATATTTATCCCTACTCATCCTAGGGTTTCTATGGAGTCAGTTTATTTTGCACTTCCTGGGTATTAAACTGTTTGTTAATGTGCATGCTTTCTCCATCTTGCCCTGCAGGACTGACATAAACACTGCATTCATTAACTCACATGTACTCCTTTGCTGTAGTGATTTATCCATTACAGACTAAACAACATCAGCCAATTTATTAACTACTTCAATTCCTTCTGCAATGTAAAACTCAAACATAGACCTGTCTGATGCCAGCATTATCAGGTACTTTGGATAGAGGCAGAGAGAAAGGAGCAGTTTTTCTGACTAACTTCTTTAAGTTTGTATTAGCTGTGTGTTAGTTGCATACGTTCTACTGAGTACCTGTGAATTAACTGGTTTAAATGTTGTTGCCTCTTTAAGTCACTCTATCTGAATCCTCTGATGATCTCATTTTCTCAATACAGGCAGAGTGTTTGAGTGGCACATTTTTTCTTTTCCCTCTCCTTACAAATTAGCTTTTGTGTGCACCAGACCAAAATCTATTCTGCTTTCTAATGCAACCTTCTTTCTTCACACTGTTTAAAAGGGTAAGCAAGGTTACAGAATTACTTAATCATCTCACCTAATTGCCCATCCATGCCTTGCCTTTATGTAGGAAAATTCATTAACTATTCTGCACTGAGCCGGGTGCATCAATGCAAGGCTTTGCCTTCTGTCTGCATCTGGGCTGCTGGAGATAAGGTCTGGGTTTATTTACCTAGAAGCAAAGTCTACACCAAGATGAAACTGAAACCACATGTGTAACGTGGGTGCCCCGGCTGTGTGGTCACAGTCCCTTATCACAGAGCATACCTGCCTCTGCTCTTATCAGTGAGACAGCAGACGTGCCACTGCTGCTACAGGATTCACGTGCTGACACAACTTACATGACAAATGATCTCTTAAATATCCTCAGGTCCATACTCTCTGTGATTCAAGTGAACAAAGTGGAAATTCACTTGAGAGCAATAAGCTTATGCCACAAAGATGGAGCCTTGTGAAGAGGGGCACCTGTGTCACCCAACAAATTAAAGTCACCCTGAGCACAGCAAATGAGAGCCCCTTTGACAACGCTACCCAGCTTAGACAATGAGACTTTGATTCTGCGTTGCTGGAGGATTCAGAAGTGTTCATTAAGGAGCAGAGAGGTGTTCACAGAGCATCACAGCCTCCAGCACCTTCTAGGTAGAACTAATCAAACAGTTGGGTTTCTGATAAAAGAACATCTGACAAAGCGGCGGCTGTGTGTTTGTGTTCCCAGCTACTACTGCAAAAAAAGAGGTTTATTTATAAACATCTTTGGCATATGGAAACAAAAAATGCATTATTTATAACAATACACATGTGGCAACAAAATAAAAATTGGGAAAAATTCTCTTGGTTAATGTTTAATCATCCAGAAACAGCTGGAAAAAAGGAAAAATTTATGAATAATCAAATCATCACAAATTAAAGAATGCGTGTATTAGGTAGATAGAATACTTATATTTGGAAAATTTAGGCTAAAGGAGGGAGAATACCATTGAAACACAAATAAACCATAGCAGTTCATCACATGAGGCCTTCTGTAATCTCATATAAAAGCAAAGGGAGACTTTTTAATATTTATTCATTCTTTTATAAAAAATATTCTGCTGCCTGTAAGTTAGTAATATCTGCAGAATCTACATAATTCATGATTTGATAAATATTTTACTTTTTTTCTGCTTATATTAACAGCTCTTACACAAATAAATTGAAGCTGCAGAGCTGCATTTGCTACACATGTTTGCCCTATCATAACTGTAACTTGAAAAAAGTCCTTCTGGGCAGGCTCTGTGCTCTGCAGGTGCTCCAAAGGCAAACTCCCAGCGAGTGGCAGTGGCAGGGTCTCAGATGCAGGGTCCTAAACCACATGATCACTGACTGACTGATTGATTTGGGGGGTTAGGTGGTGTGGGAGGTGCTTTTACATAATAAACAGGACTAAGGAGTTTCAGAGATTAGAGGCCAAGTCCCTCACTGCTCCCAGTGAGCTTGTATTCTTCAGCCACAAGCTGTCTATTGGTGCCAAAACTGCTAAAATTCCTGAGCATCACAGGCATCTTAAAAGACTGACTTTGTCACAGGACACTGCATCAGCCAAGTAAAATCCTGCACAAGCCACGAGTTCTCTTCTATGCAAGCAGCTACAAACATTCTGGGGAAATAGATACCCAAACCTCACTGCCAGCAGAGGACAACTTCATCTCACAAAGGCAGGACAGATAAAAAAAATTCAAGTTTATACAATTCCAGTTGCCTTTAGTTCCTGCTCTAACTCAGCCCACTACAGTTTTCCTGAACACAAACTTCATGTCTAACTATTTACAGAACACAAGTTGCACACACACATACATGTAGAATGTGTATGTGTGACACATATATATATATATATATATATATATATATATATATACACAGATACATAAAAGCATGACATTATGTCAACTCCTCAAATAAAAACCCCGTGTACCCCCCCCCTAAGCATAAACAGTAATTGTTCACAATCTGTAACACATGTCACTTTTTAGGTCACTGGACAACAGCCCACACAGAGCAGAAGGGATGGAAAATTAGTGCTACTGCTGAAGAGAAAAAATACAAATAAAGCCAAGAAATGAAGAAATAATAATGCTATGAAGACACACTATAGCCTGTTAAACAACAATTCTCACCAGATTTTATTCATTTATTCATTTTTGACTGAACATTTCACTTTCCTCAAATACATTATATGCAAAAAGAAAATTAAATAGCTTCTCATTTGAAAAAAAAAAAAACCACCCTGTTTCTATGGTGGTTTTTCTAAAAGCAGAATTAATTGACATGCTAAATAAAACTAATGCTAGCTTGTATCAAAATCATTACCACTCATTCCCTGTATCAGGGGAGGGCCATTTATACTAATGAAAAGCAAGAACTACCAGCCCTAGCTGGTAAAGCATAGATGTTACATACAAGTTGTGTAAGGGGTTGTTTTGAGGATGGATTTTTTCCTTCTTGTCTCAAGCAGCTATTGAAAGATTATGCTTGGAAAACAACCAGCTGTTACTAGATTTAGTGTTTGGTTTTGTTCTGTGGTGGGGCTTCTGTTTGATTGTTTTTAGGGGTACTCATCGTGCCTAGAATATCTTTCAACCTGCAGTCAAATACTTACCTCTGCTCATAAGCTTCAAAGTGGTTCTTTGAAAACAGAGGCATTAAAGGGTATGCCCTTTAAGAGCTTCTTCTGTAACTGCAGACTGAAACATTTTTGTTTTCCCCACACAGACACAGCACATGGGAACTCACAGACCCATTTTTGCCCAGCTGCCGTTCTCATAGTCTTATCTCCTGCTCTCCCTCTTTTTGTCTCTCGTTTTATGCAGTCCTGAGAGACACAAAATAACACAAGTGGATGGTTTTACCTGAGTTTAGAAGCTAAGCAGAACCTTCTCTGGCACAGCCACTTGGCCTGACTCATCCAGTCCCAGGCAGTGGCTGTGCTCCTGCTGCTGCTCCCAGGGGAGAGGCAGGGAGCTCCCAGAGGTGCTCCCATGGCACCTCCTGCTCCCGATGGAAGCGCCTGGAGCCAGGTGGGATCTGTCACTCCCTCTGCTGTTAGAACACCTCTGCCTCTCCTGTGCTGCTGTGCAGTGCTCCCCCTCCTTCCAGCTGGGCAGGGGTGCTCTGAGCTCCACTGGAGGACGATGCCTCTGGAGCCCAGCCCCTTTTTTAAAGATGGGATGAGCTCCTGTGACACCAGGCCACCAGGCTGGGAGGAGCTCATGACCAGAGAGAACCTCAATACTCCCATGAGAGAAGATGTTAGCACAGGTCCTGCCTCACAGGCACAGCACAGCTCAGACACCAAATGCCAATCAGCTGAAAAGAGGCAGAGCAGCCCCCACTCTCTCCCCCTGGCATCCAGCCACCGCAGCAGGGGCAGTAGCCAAACACACCAGGCAAACGTGGGGCTGCAGCACGGCCACAGACACCTGCCCCCCAGAGAGAGAAGGTGGTGGGAAAGGGCAGAAATCAGGCAGTTGCTGCTTACAGACCCAGTATTAAACTAAAAATATCAACCTCTCACTGTTAGCGCCATTAGAAGAGCGTTCATGATCTCTGTGGGGGGCCATTTTCATCTCTTCTTTGATGTGAGAAAGGGGAAAAGTGATAGTGCATTAGAAACAGGAATGAAAGGGGCAGGTTTGGAATCATTAAGTCAACTCCCCATCTCTTAAAAATGAAACGTTCCTGAATTTATTCAGTTTCTCATCTCATCTGGACACATTAAAGCAAAGTATCCAGGAAGAAAAAGAACTCTTGTGTTTCAGCCTCACTTCACTTTCAGATACACACTGAGTATTCCAGTAGCCTTCAGGTTTGACCAACTGCAGTAGTTTAATTAACCATTGCATCTTTTACAGGGTGTAATTGGTCTCACAGCTAGTTCATTAAATCACAGCAGAATCACTCTGACAGTCCAGCCATGAGCAAGTTCATACAGAGCATTAGCAGTTCAGCTCCCTGCACATTAAACTGGTGAATGTTTTCTGAACAGAGGAGGTGAGATGGTAGCAGCCATCTAGTCCCTGTCAACAATGTACCCAGAAAAATATTCTAAAGAGAGATGACCAGGAGCAAAGAGACAGTCTCACCTCATTACTCCCTGTTCTACTCAAGATATGTCAAGTATTTGCATTAGGCAAACTGACATTTTAGCTTACTGTTGGTCTATCCTGCAAACCTGATATTTATAATGTAGTCATTCTATATCAGGCCCCTGGAGCAGCTGCAGTTAAAGGAAGATGAGTTATTTAAAAAAAAACTCTCCATTTGGTGGCATTTTGTAGGTGGAAGTCTTTTGAGACACTCCTATTACCTGAAATAGTCACTAAATAGTTTTACTTGGCTGGGACTTTGAGGTAATCTGATATATGACACTTTTCTCTCTGCCTTTCAAGGTGAAAATCACAGACTTCACCAAGGTGCAGGCTTCTGCATGGATCTCAATATTCCCAGAGGCAGATTTTTCAGAAGCATGTTCTGCCTATGACTCAAAAAATAACCCTTGTCCACTTCTCTATTACTCTCACTTTCTTCTTTGCTGCACTTCCAGCTTTTCTCCACTTGCCTGCACCTCTCCATCTTCTGACTTCTTTGTCCCATTTTCCCTTTTTAGCTCGCTTACCATTAGGAGAAATTTACAATTCTTTTCTCCAACAAGAACTATTTTTCAGGAATGAACTCCGCTGCCCTTTGTGGTCAGTGGACCTGTTTTTAAATTACTTTTTTCTTAGTGCTGACAGGCAGAGCTCAAGGAAATTCACTTTCTTGAGGTACATCAGCAAAGTCTTCCAAGGCAAACACAACCTCCTGCTGCCTGCTCTCCAGGCACACACAAACTTGTTCTGCCAATGCCCTCAGCCAAATGCAACTTGTACGGCCCTGTTGAGTTGCTGAGCCACTAAAGTGCAAAGAGAGTTGAAAGAAAAGAGTGTTAAAGCCATGTACTAAGCCCAGTAAGATCTATTTATCATTGTGTTTGCAGGCCCAGGTTTTAGAGCATCTGGAGCTTGGTCAGAGTAAACAAATCTGCACTCAGAGTACTGACAAAGGGAGCTCATATCAGCCTGCAAAAGGCAGCACAGGAAGAGGCTGAGGTTATTGGTAACCGTGCTGAAGCTCAACAGGGGCCTATGGGGAAGTCCAAGCCTTGATGGCATATTTATAGTTTTATTCTAACTTTCTCCCAAATAGTATTTTTCTTCAGCAGCAGAGGTTTATTTCCAGAGAAGTTTCTGACCTTTTAACAAAGCCCGCTTCCTAACATTCCTATCTTTTCTCCAAAAATAAAATAATTCCAAAAACCTACACTTAATTACTCTTGATAAAAGAGAATAAGCTGTCAACTTTAATATCACACAATACCTGCACTAAGATTTAAATCACTTCAAGGAACTTGGTCAGCTGTTTCTGTGTTAATGTGGCCCACCTCTGCACAGAGTTTCACAGCTGAACACTTGCTGAGGTGACACCCTCATTACCAAGAACATAATTTGGAAAAATATTTTTAAAACAGAAGGAGTTCCACATACATACTGTAAAAGATGCACAAAGGGCTCTGTTAACACTTTCAAGCATCTTCAATGCTAAAATAATTTTTGAGCCCATTTTGACCACTGTGTCAAAAAATCATACTGAATTATGCCACTCTAAATATAAAAAGGCATGAAAATTATTTGGATAATTAAGCACAGGAATAAAAAAAATGGTTGCTTTATTGGATGCTGTACAGCTTATAGATAAGACTAACACCTTTGTTGTGTAGGTTTTACAAACTCTGTGAGCCTAACTGCCTCAGCACAAGGATTTCTTCTAAAAAAAAAGAAGCATGCACTCTACTCAAAGATCAGAGCACACACTGAGCTTTCATATACTCAGGGGTTTTGCTGATTCAAGTATCAACATGAGCTCTGAGGAGCAGCAGCAAGCAAACTTTGGTCTCCAAAGTCTGGTTAAAGCAGCATCCAGCATCAAAATACAAATTCCAGGAGAAGGAAAGCAAGCAATAATGCTGTCAACCCTATTGGTCATTAAGCTCTCAGATATCAGTGAAATTCTTTGCCAGTCTTTTTTAAATTAAGTGCCCAATTATTAGAATAACTACCAACAAAGCTGTTTATTATAGTAACATGAAGAGGGGGTTTTAATTGTTAATAAAATATTTTTAATTACTAATAAAACTCCATTAACACTTGAAACATGGATACTGGGATGCTAAAATAAGCTTAGAGATTTATGAACAAAGTCTATCTCCAAGACAGACCACCCACATCTCTCTCATGTTTCATTTACCATTGGGATGTGGGAGAAACAATCAATTTAAAAAAAGATGAACAGGATGCAGTGGGCATCAGTAGTGAGTACACACAGAGCTTCAGATTATCTTCTGAAGCTAAAGGAAACTATTTTGAAAAGCTACTTTTCTACAATGAGTTGTAGCAGTAAGAACTATAAAAGCATTTTGTAATACATGGAATTATGAAAAATACCAATGTAAAAGATTCTCAGATTTGTCTCTGTGTGCATGAAAGTAATTCAAATTATGGAGGTGCAAGAATGACTTGGATGCACCTCAAAAGGTGGAGGGAGCCTTGGGCTAATGTGCAGATAGACACTGAAAGACACTATAAGACTATTAATCCAAGACCCATACCTCAAAGTGTAACTCTCCAAGAACAACATCAGTTGGGAATTTTAACATTCATTGAGAAACATGAAAATTCAGATTTTCTGTCATCATAAACCCTTTCCATTCTGTCCTCAAAAGTAAAAACAACCACGAAATGGAGCTGCTTTTACCCACTTCAATCAGTTAGTTACAGGTCACAGTTTCTTGATGAAAAATTGTTTTCAAGTACCAGTTACAAAAGCGTATCTCAAATATGAGGTCTGTAATTTTATTATCATTTGAAGTGTTTGTATGCACAGCTGAAGAGGAGGTGCAAGGCACTGCTCACTGTGTAGCTTACACACAGGGAATGCCAGAGGAGGAGAAGCAATCCACTGCAAAGGGATGGGAACCAGGGAAATACACATTTCAAAAGTGAAGACATTTGAGAAAAGTACTCATGGAAAGATCACAGAAAGATGTTGGCCAAGAACATGCAGAAATCACAGTCATCAAACAACACATCGATTGACAAAGTCAATGAAAGGATGAAGCCAAGCAAAGTCAAGCTACAAATTAAGAATGAGAAGTTTTGTAGTGACAACAGAACCTGCCAGCTGAGCGAGCTGAAAGGCTGAGGCAAGTTTTCAGCTAGGGAAGGCATATTTGTTTAGAAAGGGTGATTAACCAGTACAACCCCACTGCCAAGAGCAGTAACACACACAGATGCTGCTGCTGCCTTCCTGAGTGTCTTCCCGAGAGCTACGCTTCAGCCAAACCAGGATCCAAACCAGGATCAGCAAAGGGGTACCTGTGCAAAATGGGATGATCTGGGTTTCACAGAAGGTCAGATGGAATGATCTAATGGTCTTCCCTGCTGTTAAATTCTCTGACTCACACAGAAGGAGGCTGACAGAGCACAGGAAAAGAACACAGCACTGTGTGAGCCCCCGTCCTGCACATGCAGTGCAGATCAGTGTGCTCCCCCTCAGAAGGAAGAAGAAGAAGAAGAAGAGTGTATTACAGAACACACATTCAGCACCAGGGACCCACTGCAAATGCTGGTGACAGGACACTGAAGACTTGAGGCAAAGATTGTAGAACTTACTGAAATTACTGGTGGTTTCCCTTCAAGAGGAGCCTGTTGAAGGGCTTTTATTTGCTTAAGAAAGTGAATTAATGTAACTGTGAACCTTCTCTCCATATATAGAGAACATCACTGGGAACCAACAGAGAACAGATATTTTTCAATAGAACTGTGGTGACACAGAAAACCCAGACCAGAAAATAGTTAGTAACTGTTCTGACTTCTCCACCATTGTATCATCTTACTTACACCCACAATATTGGGAGAAGATAACAGTATTTTTCTTCACAAATTATATATATTTAGCTTATTTTTTTTGCAGTCAACCACAGCTCAGACAAATCTGATCTTCCCTCCTAGAAGGACTATACTTACTTTTTTTCTAAGACCGAGAATCTTATAGAATACCAATACAACTCAATTATTTAGAAAGGCAGATCTGGAATACATGGTCTTTGTGAAAGCACTAACTCACACCTAAGACAAAAAACATGTTCAACAGTTCAACCCAGTATTTTTTTCTTTTCTACCATCTTTCAAATATTTTTACATATTTTTGGCACTAAAAGCATTGGCTTTTCCCCTAATATATTGCAAAAGAATAACTACCCATGCCTCAAAGACAACATCAGGTTCTCAGGACATTTAGACTCAACAAATATTACAGAGGCCTGTTGTGAGCTATGTATAGCTGGAAAAATCAAATTTCATCTGCCACTCTGTCAGGCTGCATTCCAAAATCATTTTATCACTGCACTGAATACCAAGATATTTATCTTTCCTGGCCAGGTTAATCTTGTTTTTCCTAATTATCATGACTGCTGTAAACACATTCAGTTCTGTTTCTGCACTTGCAAGTGGTGCCAATTTGAGGGGAAGCTGAGCTTAAAGAGGGTTGCTTTTATTTACTTTTAACTTTAAGGCATCAGCAGAAATTAAGAAGTATACTGCATTGGAGATTTATTACTGGACATGTGATGATAGCTTTCCAATTATATTTTTTTAGCCTCAAACTAAATTGCAATCTAATTGCAAGGCTACCACATTCACAGTGTTCCAGGCAGGAAAGGCTCATGAGTACTATGAACATAGTTGGATGGCAGTATCTGTCTGTCTGTGCACTTTCTTAGGATTCCCCCCACACATCCCATTTCCTTTGATGATATGACAAATCCTTAGGATGCAGCATGTTCTGTGTGTCTGCAGGACTGGAAACTTCACCACCCTCCAGTGCAACACAGTTAAACAGTTTGCAGCTCCAGATTTGGCTCATTTGGAGTTGGCATGGCTCTCTTCACTGCACACTGTAGTTGTGCCCTAAAGCAGAGGAAAACATGGCCAGCCAGGGATCTTTCTTACTAGACTGCCATCCCTACTGCAGATTATTAGCACCATTCCTACAAGCATCTGCTCTCCTCCTGCTTTGAGTAGGAGAAGACAAATAGCACCTTTGTCCCTGCTTTCAATGGCAGCAACCACGCAAAATGCAAGGCTCAGAAAAACTGGAGAGACACAGAGAGAAAACAAGGAAAGAACATGACCCTGCCTGGGGACACTGAAGGCTTCTGTGTACTTGTGAAAAGGCCAATCAAGATTAAAACCTTGAACAGTTCCTTATCAAAAGCCAGAGTAGGATGTGTGGAGCTCCAGCAAAAGATTGAAATGTGGGTTTAGAGGGTGGAGCATATCCTTTAGTTCAGAGGATGCAAAAGTTGGAGGAAAAGCCAGACTGCAAACCCCCTAGGTTTTGGTTCCATTTAGCTTGTAGGAAATTTGCATCTCTCACTGCATCACTTAAGAAAAATGAAGGTGAACAGAATAGACTTTAGCTATATTTTGTGGTGTAAGTGCAACCCAAGCAAAAGCTGAAGAAAGTAGTAAGGCTCTGGCTAGTTTGTATTCACAGGGTCAGCAAAGGCATATGGAGTAGGCACAAGAAGCAGGGTTTCCAAACCTTGCTTCTCTCCCTCTTTAGCTCAATATTTTAGAGGGAAACAAGATACAGAAACAGACAGAATACACCCATTAATTGCAAATCACCAGAGTCTTTCAGAGATAAGACATAATATGAAATACAATTATCGTGTAAGAAGAGGGAATACATGTGTATATACATAAGTATTTACATATCAGTGTTCTCTTATTTTGTTTTCCCTAGACTTCCAAAATCTCCATGTAAGTCTTAACATTCCTGGAAGTGTTCAAGGCCTGCTTGTGTTGGGCTTTGAGCAACCTGATCTAGTCAAAGATGTCTCTTTCCATGGCAGAACAGTTGGAACTAGATGTTCTTTAGGGTCCATTCCAATCCAAAGTATTTTGTGATTCTAAAAAAAAAAAAAAATAAATATTCTACTCTTCTAGAAAGTTTAGACAAGCTTCATAGGACTTCACCAGTCAGTAGGGAGAAAAATTGGAGGCTGTAAATCCATGCTCTTATGAGGAGATTGAGACAGTCTGACTTGCAGAGTTCTGGGGCTACATCACAGGAAATGCAAAATGTGCTTAAAAAGCATCACAGTTGAAGTGGATAAAGTCACCTTTGGCTTCTGCTGCAGAAGTGACAATATGGCAAAGTGAAGCAAAAGCCCAGTGCCACAAGCCTCATTAGCATAACTAACAGCAGATTAAGCTGAGAGAATATGACTCAATGACCCACATATTCCCCAGCTGTATTAAAAATAGCTACACAGAAGTAGACAAGATATCATCCAAAAGTGGAAAAAAACCTCCAAAAAAGAAGGTCTTAGGCAATCTAAACCCAAAGAAAACTTTTTTTTTTTTTAAAAACTGCCCTTGGTAACTTGACAATTCAGAATCAAGTAACTACCTCTATGTGTGACAATAGGCAGGACAACTCAAAAAAAAAAAAAACAAACCAAAAAACAAAAAAAAAAACCCAAAAAGCTACGTTAGTGAAGGGCCAAAGAACATGTTCAATTAGAGCTGTGTTTGCTGGAGAGAGTTCTCTGAGAGGGGTAATTCCAGCCAGGCTGTCAGTTGCTGTAATGAGGGCTGATGAGGAGGAGAAGGTGGTTCAGTATGTAATAGAAATTACACAAATTTGAACTCAATCCAAGAGCTAAGGAATGACTAATTTCCACAATTATATTAATAACAAAGTGGATAGGCTGTGGAGACTGGTCAATTTTACAGAGCAGTAAATGCTACCACAGCTATTGAGTGTGGCTGGGAGGTGACCAAGACCACATCCACCGCTTATTTTTCAGTTTAAGCATATCTGACAGAAGAGTCAATGTGGTACACACAGTTCAAAGTGGCAGCAACATACCTGTCCTGTTTGCTTTGCATGGTTTGAATCTAA
Source organism: Serinus canaria (assembly GCF_022539315.1). Taxonomy (NCBI): domain Eukaryota; kingdom Metazoa; phylum Chordata; class Aves; order Passeriformes; family Fringillidae; genus Serinus; species Serinus canaria. The sequence continues at coordinate 104,807,594 of NC_066313.1, forward strand.
TCCTGCACAACTTCAGGTAGGATGACAGTGGCATGCAAAACAAAAGTTGATGTGATGCATGAAATAGGTATGTCACTTTAGCTTTCAACTGAGAGCTTCAACAGCCAAACAATTTCTTCTACATCTCTGGAGAACGATACGCATTAAATTTAACATGAGTGTTAACTACTGACACCTTCAATCTTCAATATCACCTAGAGTTCTCATAAAATACAGCATATAAAACAAATAAAAATAAGACTCAAAGTACATGGAAGATGTAGCAAATATTAAAAAGTAAAAATAAGAGGTGAAAATAATATGAAAGACAAGAACATATCACTAAAAAACATTAAGTATTGATTAACAAAATGAAAATAAAGGATAGTTATACAAAAATAAACAAAACTGATTTAATTTATAAATTTTATAAAGAACCTGGGACCATTAAAATAGTATGTTCAACAAGCTCTAGAAAGAGAACATTGATAAGGTTAAGAATGGTTCTCCATTCTTCTGTAGGAATTGCTTTTCAGGTTTCCTGGATGAAGAACTGATACAGGAAGAAACATACCTACCCTGTAATAATCAATACAAAATTAGTTCACAGAGAAGAGTCATGGTATTCCACCACTAATGCCTAAAGATCCTTGACACGGAAGATCTAGGACGTGAACTTAGATGTAGGAAGTGAACTTAGTAGTTGTAACACTAAGTTAGGTATTAGCTAAACTTGGGGTGAAATTTGGGATGGGGGCTCTTCCCTGTACACCCCAATTTTTCCGGTGTTTCTAAGCAGAGAGCTCAGATTCCCAGTGATGAACCTGGTGACCCTCAGACACTAAACAAGGTGCAAGGCTGCTCCATAAGGTGCTGTGGCACTGTCAGCAGTCCCAGGCACTTGTTTCAGTGGGGCACAGCATCTCCCTTCCTGGGAACAGCGTTCTGCCAATGCTCCTTCTCAGTCCAGCTCCCCACATCAAATCGTGCTGCTTTTCTCAACACTGTAAAGTCTGAATTGCAAGGACTTTTCCCCTGGAGGACATGTAATGTTCAGTGCTCAGAAACACAGAATAAAATACTTGAGTAGGTAAAAAGGAAACAATTAATTCCATTAATTATTTTATTCAAGGTTTTTCGCTCTCCACCTATGCACTCTCCTGAGGGGGAACAGCTCAATCACTCTCATGCTGTTTACTTTCCAGGGTTAACAACATTTACTTTAATATTAAACTTCAGGCTTGATCTTTAATGACTGCAGATAGGTTACAAAGGAGCAAATATTTGAGGGCTCAAATAATTTTTTTTCCCTCTGAGCTGAATTCATGCACCATGATAGAACCATGCTGCAAGTCACTTGAAATGCATGGAGAAAAACAAAAAATTTCTAAATATACACAAAAATGTGTTCTTTGGTGTGTTCTCTAGACCCAAATAACTTTTCTCTCCTTCTGTACTCTTAAGGGACTCATTCTTCAACCAATAGTTACAGAAATAAATAGAAGCTGCTTCATTTTAGGTGTGTCTACTGTGCCCTTATTTTTCATACCAAGAAGAATAATAAAAAAATCTCACTGCTTCTCTACTGTGGCTTCTCTATTCTCTATTGTGACTTAGTCAAGAAGGTCCTTAATGCCCTACTCTTTTCCTGAGATAGCAATATTATTAGCAATATTATTAGCAATATTTTGATTGCTAATAATGTTAGCAATCAAAATATTTGATATTGCAACCTGATAGGAATACAGCATCAAAAAACCTGAAAAAACAAGCAAAAATTTAGGAAAGTATAATAATGTAATTAATGCAATTAATCCTGCTTCATGTATAGATGAGCTTTCTCTTGCTCAGTTTCAGGTTCTGTAGTAACTCACCACATATCTCTTACATTGTTCTTGAGCAATGGAGCTCATTACTTACTACAAGGAATTGGACTATTCCAAAGTACTTGCAAACACTACCACCAAGACAAATTACTTCCAGGTGCAAAGCAACATGCCAGAATGTATAAAGAAACATCACAGATCTAATTTAAAAATGCATCTGCAATAAAGATTAACACTGCATTCCAGTAATGGGTTGGGGTAATTTCATTTCTTTGGTTACAAGGAGAGAAAGTACTGCCAGGCTTCCAGAAATACACTTTGAGTGACCTCCAGAAGGAACAGATGAAGATGTGGACCTGACCCCTTCTAATCAGTTTGCCTACTCGCCATTTCCACTTCAGTAAAGGTAGGAGAGATATCCAAGTAAAGCCAGATTTCCATGGGTGTCTCCACTGAACCCTATTGTTCACCTTGATGTTTAAGCCTGTTCTCTAACTTCCATAAAGAAGCCAGAAATAACATCCACCTCACAAATTTTGGCAAGTGGGCCAAAACCTCTACTGAGCTGTTGTACAATCCAAAAAAAAAACAACAGACTAATAAAAATAAATAACAAAAACTATCTTGGCCCCACAAAAAAGAATTGTGGCTCCTTACATTTTCCAAATCTTTTACATTTGCTTTGTGTTGAGTTAGGCCTTCAGAGACCTACAGCCTCAACAATTAAAATAAGGCTTTTTTAGTTAAATCTTGGAAGAGGAACCACTGCAGTTTTCCAAGATTGTTTCTACCAAGATGTAGAAACAAGTTTGGTGCTATCAGACTGTCAATATTTGAAGCTCAGAGAGTCAACAAACAAAGCTATTTAATTCTAAGTCACAGAGTTGAAATTATTAGTGAATAAAATAAGATGGTCCCAAGGCAATGCATTGCACATATATATGTGTATATGGTCCCAAGGTAATTGCATATATATGTGTGTGTATATATATATATATATATATATATATATATATATATATATATATTTGGGGTTTTTGTTTTTAAAGAGTTAAACAAGTTTGTCCTGTGATACCATCAACACAAGGTTTCTGCTGGGGGCTCCAAAGTGGCTCCTGAACACCTCAGGACACACTCCATCCCACCTCCACTCACCCTGCAAGGGCACAACCTTCCTTTTACAGGCAGCACTTCTACTGAACAACTGCATTGGTTCAAACCTAGATCCTGTTAGCAGTGGTAGAAAGGGACCCCAACCAATCTCCAGAATGCAACCTGTTACAGCAGATAGCTTCCAACACCCTGCAGAGGACATCCTGCTTTTCCCCCATCTGACAGCAGCTCCATAAAACATTTCTTGAAACCTTCTCAACTTGAAGACACAATGTGTTTTTCCTTCACTGATTATCTCAGAATGGTGAAACAATTCAAATACTGTAAAAGCATTTTTTCCCCCCAAACTCTGTTAGGAAAAACAGATATTATCTGTACAACCAGTGTGTTGTAAAATGCTACAGGCACCCATTTGAGTAGCACTTTTCTTAAGGACAAAAACACTTCTGTGATTATTTTTTATGACATATCTTTTTTAATAAAGCTTTTTTCCTCCTTTTTTTACCCTTTTGAATTAATAACCTGTCACAGCCACAGCACCATATCTCTTTCAGTTTTAAGTGCTTAAAAGTGAGGAAACATCCTTAGAATTTGTTAAACTCAGGATTTGATTATATGTTATTAGTACAGCCAAGGAAAAATTTTGATACATAAAATCCCTCTCTAGGAGACAAAAACATTAACAGTGCAAGATATTCTTGGTGTTGCTCAAATAAATTCCTCATGCCCCTAATCTTAGCTCAGGTGTACACAACCTACAGCAGCTTTAAAATAGTAATAATGCCCTTTGCACTATGTATTTTCATCATCTTTTCAGGGCAAGTTCTGGATAAATATCTCTGGAGTGACTCTGCTTCAAATGGAGAGCAGTTTAACTTTACAAACTTTCTTGTTTTACCAAATACCAGCTGTGGTCCACACCCACACACTCTAATGCCAGTTATCCCTAAAAATGACCAACCTTGAGTCATTATGTCCTGTCAATTTGGACAGCTCAGGTGGAGTAATTCTGTTTAACCTAACTGTGGTGGGATGATCTTGGTCAGCAGCCAGACCCTCACCCAGGCTCAACAGGACAGGGGTAGAAAATAGAAGGCAAAATCTTGTGTCAACACACAGAGAGTATTTAGCAACTAAGTCATGGTTAAAATAGGCTCACCTTAAGGGAAAATAATGTAAATTATTGCAAATTAATTTAGATAGTGAAAAGCAAAGACAAAATGACTGAAATAATACCTGCCCTCCAAGTCCTTCTTTTCCCAGGCTCTTACCTCCCAACCCCTTCCCCACCACTCTGACTCTGCAGGACACAGGGTGATGGGCAATGGACACTGTGCTCAGTCTGTAACAGCTCCTCCCTTCTGCTCCATCCTCTTCACGCTTTTCTCCTGGATCCAGCCTGGATCCTCACACAGGCTGCAGCCCTTCAGGAACTACCCACTCCCTCTCTGGGCTCTTCATAGGCTGCAGCTTCCTTTAGGGCAGCCCACCTGTGTCCTCCAGGGACTGCCTTGTGGATATTTGCTCCAGCACAGTCTTCTCCAAGAGCTATGGGGAATCTCTTTCCAGCACTTGGGAGCACCTTCTCCTGTCCTCTGACCCTGGTCCTCCCCCTGCTGTTCCATGCTGTTTTCCCCTCAATTGGTGCAGGGCAGAGCTTTTCCCTTCCTCAAAGAGGTTTTTCCTGAGGCACCACCAGCTTGGCTGTGGGCTCAGCTGTGCCCTGGAGTGGATCCACTGGAGCTGGCTGGAAGCAGGCAGAGGACAGCCCCTGGCCTTCTCTCCTAGAGGCAACCCCTGCAGCCCCTTCCCCTGGGCCATCTTGCCAAGTACATCCACCTAGGAAAGAGGGATCACCACTGCCAAAACCTCTGTGCACTGCTCTCCCTCCACACCTCCATCCAGGGCAGTGCTGATGTGGGTGAGGCCAATGCTTCCCCATCCCATACCTAAACTGGGGCACAAAAAATGGCTTTTCCAGTCCTGTCAATGCAGCTCTGTCCAGCTGCAACTATCAATATGAGTTTATTTTCCCTTTAAACTAACTGGAGAGAGATGGGACCTAATAAAATCCCAGAGAACAAAATAAAACTGACTATTTCAGCACTAAAATACCTCTCAGTAGTTTCTTTGTGGTTTCTCATATTTCTAGAACTTCTGGGGTAAGGTGTTAAACCAGAAAACTGTGCTGCAACACAAACCAAGTACCTTGTGTTTTCTCTCCTGAATTATAATGATGCTGTTCTGAGATTGTTGTTCACTCAGGTAAAAACTTATCTCCTGGCCTGGCAGACCCCAACAAGTTGCATGAAGCAACAGCAGAATAAGTTAGTCCTCTGAATTGGCACCACTGCATCTCCCACATCTAACTGACTGCCTCATTTTTTCTCTCTTTCAATGCAGATGTTTCATGTCCCCCTCTCTGAGTTTCAGTGTTTCTGTGGAAGTACAGGCTGTGGAGGATTCCCAATGACATACCTATCTCGGGCTCACTCACAAACTGCAGTGCCTAATAAGGGTACCTCTGTTTCCATGGCACCTCAGAATCATCAATGGGTGCCTCGTCTCTGCACAACACAATTTTCATTCAGTGTAAAATCCTCAAACTGTGAGTACCAAGAATGCCATAAAATGCAATCCCTTTTCTGCTTGGGGTATTTACAGCTTCACAGCTGGTCAAGGTTTGCAGTCATCATTCTGTGCCTAGTTTTCAGGATACAACGCAGACCCTTCACATTCATTGCATGCTGTTCCCTAGAGCAAAGTCACTTTTCACTATGATTTCTCACATGCCACATACACTGATGTCACAAAATAGATAATAAAGCATCCACATTAGAAAATAATAATTTAATAAATGTTCTGCTGTGTAGGCTTAGGCAGATATACAAAACTGTGTGCTACAGCAACAGAGCTGCTTGGGCTGCTTCTTATTTGATGGGTCAGCCAGGTCACAGAGAATATCACAGTAAATACCATTTTCACTAAGGACTCATTAAGGAAAAATTCATTTGATGGTTGCAGGAGGAATAACCCTAATTGGCTCTCTTCAGCAGTATACAACTTCCCTACTGTTATGGGGCCCTTATCATCTGCACTAACACTTTGTCTAAGGCTGATGATTCAAAGTCACATTTAGGCCCACACAGTTCAGCAAACAGTGCCAGTTAGAAAAGTGTAGGATTAGGTATTTTGACAGACAATCAGATATTATTACTTCGAGCATTTTTCCCTTGCTAAAGAAACCCAACAGGAAATTAAGAACAGATTCTCTGAAGGAAGCAAACCATATTTGATTTTTCACGTTCTGAGGGCATTTGATTGTGCTGGTTTTACCTGGCATACTATGCCAGAGTATGTCAAGAATTTTCAATTTTTGTTTCCTCATTACATGCTTAAATTAGTAGCCTGAGAGTCTCCTCATAACCCTCACTGCCTTAGGATTTGTTTGTTCTTGGTTCAGGTAGCATCCTAACTGATCACTTACCTAATGCTCATTATTTCTGAAGTTCTGAAAAATAACACAGCTTAAGAATAAATATAATTAGGGATTTATCAACATCTGTGATATGCTTTTTGTTCTTGGCTTCTGCAGAAATATCTGAAGAGACACAGATTTAATCACATGGGGCTGGCAATTTATTTCACTGTTCTTGAAATGCTTTGCTAAGTACCAAATTCATTCATAAAATAAAAATCCCTTGTGCCTTTCAGTAGTCCAAAACAAGGCCACTAAGAAATGAGAATTCAGTAATTTTACTCTTAGCTTGAGAGTTATCACAGACACTGAACCATAAACATCTTAAAGTTCTTAATACCCTTAACTTCAATCCTCAGTCACTGAATATTTCAATGGCACCAAAAGTACTTCACTAAAGCACCCTGTTTAAAAAGTTCTTTCCATTAGGACTCAGAAGAAGATAGATATAACATTTTCCATGGACATGAAGTTGTTTAATACCTTTGCTTTTCTGCTTTGTTATCAAACCTGATTCAGTCACAATTCAGGGCCTGCAATCATTACTGAAGACAACAGATTGAGTATTTCATTGTTTGCAGTGAATGGAAACCAGACAGCCTGGGACTGGAAAGTGAAAAGATTTGGGGTGGTTTTTTTGTGTGGTTTTTGGGGTTTTTTTGTTGTTTTGTCAAAACCCTTAATTTAAACAAATTGATGAAATTTCAGTTTGCTCTTTGAAAAAATGGTCTTTGTACCAAGGGATATTTGTTAAATACCATTTGGGATCATTAACATCAAATTACAGAGGAATTCCCATTAAAATTCTATTTTTTAGTAATAAGAAATAAAGAAGTATTAAATTTGAGCATAGTGTGGGGATATTTAAATGACTTTTGTTACAAAAAAAAAAAAAAGAGATAAAATTATGAACTTCTTCCCAGTATCTGTGCTTTATTTTTTGCAAAAGCAAGTGTGACCTGCATAATGGCTGTAAAAAAATAACAAGCTAGTCATAAAAAGAAAGTCTACATAAAGCAGCATGTGGTGGTTTCATTTAGTGTGGCTTTTATGTTTCAGGGAAACAGATCAATATAAGGGATCAAAAGTGAATGCTAAAAAATTTGATGCCATGAAGAAATTCCTCATACGCTTTATTCCTAATTATCAGAAGGACACAAAAAGAGGTGAAGGTGAGACTAGATAAGAAAACACAAGTTTCAAGTAGCTCAATTTTTGCTCAAATTTTGTGTTAACTTTTTCTGATCTTTGGCTTTCCCCAGTTGCGGCAAATTTTGGGCAGGAGAAAATGGAGGGGAAGGAAAATAAAGAAAGACAAAATGAAGGGTCTTGTCAGCATTGGTCAAAACCAACTGTATGTCCTTGACCATTTCAGTATCTTGAGCCTCTGTATCATCAAGCAAGTCAGAGAACAGGTTGTGCTATGTACAGGATCTTCAGGGGAATGTAAATGAAAGAAAGACCTTGTAATGTAAAACACTAAGCTGGGTAACTTGATGATACTAACAAAAAACTGTTTGACTGTTCTTGATTCACTTTTCAGATTTTCCTTTTTTAAGTCTACCATCTATTCTAAAGATAACAAAGGACAAATAAACTGCAGTGCAGCCAGAAGTTCCTAATTTTTACAAACAGGTGCATCTTGCATCCTGATTCTGATGCACAGATGCTCAGACCATAAAGAAAAATTTAAAAAGATGCAAGCAAAACTATTATTACTTCCCTTTTTCCATTTCTGGTAAAGCCCTGATTTTTCTTCTTTCACATCTCCATCAGCTCTGCCTGTTTCATGACTGCATCACTGGATCTATCATGTCCTGGACATTTCTGTAAGAAACAGCTCCTCTGTTCATAGGCTCAGTTCTGCAGTGAATCTCATGGACATGAGATTCTGCAGTGAATCTCATTTTAGAGCTAGTGGCATAGAGGAGGAAAGATCCAACTCCACTGGTACCTTGTAGTTTAAGAAATCATAGAATAGTATGAATTATAAGGGACCTTTTAAAGGTCATCTATTCCAGCCTCAACTAGATTGAGTTGCCCAGAGCACATCCAACTTGAATGTTTCCAGGGATGGGGCAAGCACCACCTTTCTGGAAAACTTGTTCCCATTTTTATTGCTCTCACTCGTTTTTTCATCAAAACTTTTCCTCCTTCAGCTTAAAACAATTCCCCCTTTTCCTATCACTTGCAGAGCCTGGTAAATTGTCCCTCCTCAGCCTTCTTGTAAGTGCCCTGTAGGTACTGGAAAGCTTCTCTGTGGCCTCCCCAGAGCTTTTTCTTCCCCAGGCTGAACAACCCCAGCCCTCTCAGCCTGAAGAGGGAAAGGTGCTCCATCCCTCTAATCATCTTCATGGCCCTCCTCTGGACCCACTCCAGCAGGTTCATGCCTTTTTTGTTTTAGGAGACCCACAGGAGACCCAGTAATCCAGGTGAGATCTCACATGAGCAGAGTAGAGTAAGATGTTAAAATGTATGATTTCAGGATATGTGAATTAATATTCTGTTGGAAAAAACAACAAACAAACAAACAAACAAACAAAACCGAAAACCCCCTAACAACAACACAAACCAACAAACCAACCCAAAAACTCCCAACCTCCAAAAGGGGTAGAGAGAAAGGATACCTTTACCATTTATTATCAAATATGTCCCTCTCCAAATTGTTAGTAATCTTAATTCTGTTACACAGTATGAATAACTAAATTAAAAACCTACAAAATGTGAACCCTGGGTTTTGAAGATATTTCCCTTTTTGCTACTAGCCCTAATTTATTAATACATTTTGCTTAGATACAATATGTCTTGGTATACTGTTTTCTGGCATTACATAACCAGATGCTCACTAACATCCCTTGGACAATTTGACTTCCATATGTGCCTTTCCTTATGCTTTTCTTGCAAGGAAATTACCATTCATTCATCAAATGACTGTCTCATGGAAAACCCAAAGCCCTTTCATTCCTCACCTTATGTGCAACTTCCCCTCCTCCTGCCCTTCTCCTCATTCTAGTGGATTTTTAAAAGGACAGCTTTGACTGACAGAGAGAAGGAGCACAACTTTTTTCTTCTGGCTCAACCTCTCACAACCCTTGCCCAAGACGGTCAGGCACTTCCCCACACTGTGGGTATTTCTCAACTAAAATTTCAACTTTCTTCAGGAGGAAGCACAAACTGACTGAAGCAGCAGGTGACCAGCAGCAGAAAGCCAAGAGCTGCCACACTACACACAACTTCCTTTTGTCAGAAAGAGAATTCAGGACATGTCAGGATGAGTTTGTTCAAAGCTTGTCCTGGGGTGCTGGTGGACAGAAAATGTGCAGAAGCAGATATGGATGTACTGGCAAAATAACATATTTCCAAGGTGTTCCTGGCTAAGACTATCCATTAAAATCAATTAAAAAAATATAATCATGGCCTACCTCCATAAAATATTCAATAATTTGGAAAACTAAGAATCTTTGTCTCCACCATAACTGATCTCCTCCCATGTTTCAGCTGTTGAGCACAAACTGCAGAGCTTGTAACAAAAAAGATCTCTTGGGGTTGACAATGCAGCACTGCGTCTGGCAAGGCTCCTCCAAAAAGAACTAGGTCCATGCACAACTTGATTTTATTATTAACAGGTCCATTCTAACCCTCATGTCACTACTAAAATTATAAGTTTCTATGAATAACATTCAAAAAGGTCAATCTCCAGTCTTCTAAACTTCATTACTCCTGGAGTGTTAGGCGGCTGTCATTTCCCTCCTCCACAAGTCTTCCTCACTAACTTGAGCCTCTCTACCCTAATTCCCTTTTAATACTGTAAGAAAAAGGCATTGGCTGAACTTGCAAGTGCTTCACTTAACAGAAGCTGATGAGAATTGTCATTGTTCTGTCAGACTGCTCCAGCCCACATCCTTAATCTCTGTTTTTGCCTGTCACCTCACACTTCTTATTTCCTGTTTTTTTCCTCTTCAGTTCATGTAACCAAGTATCAACATACACCCTGCCTTTTATGTCTTCTTTGCTGAATTAATATTTTACCACACCTGAGGTACATATCTGTATATCTGTGTGGAAGTGAGTGTATTTTTCTTCTGTTGTCACACTGCCGAGGACTACAGATTTCCTTATCCTTGACTAGGATTAATAACCAGAATTATGTGAAGGAGCACATGCAACCAAATTCCACCTCTGCCAGAAAATAACCTTCCAGAGTTTTCTTAATTATGTCTGGCCAACATATGAGTGACAACTCTCTGTGCCCTTGCACACCTTCTAGAACACCCTCCCAAGAAGAGATTTGAAAACATGCATCCCATATCTAAATATATAGTGAAAGATGGCAGCTCTATAAATTACTTCAGGAAGACAGAACAGAAGGAAGATTTATATGTAAGGATGAGAGAAAATCTGTGTGTGCATCAGGCTAAGGATGTGCAGATAAACACACAACTGGATATCTGCATGTATCTGTAGTAGAAACATCTGCTGGTTCCTATTGCTGCTTCACCTTCTTTTTCTATTTCCGTTCATTTGTTTCCTAGCCCTCTCTATTGAATGTAGATGCTCTTTCCTTATTATTATTTTTCATATTTGATTACAAGCTTCTAAGATAATAAAAGGAAAGGAAAATTAATATATGGTTTCCTCTAATCTCACCAGATCTAAACTTTCATGACTAAGTTTCAACTCAATTCTTAACATTTTAAATTGTTTTTTTTAGTAATAAGCATTATATACCGGAGCTTGCTCATTAGACAGGCCTGTATTACTGTAGATCTATTTATAATCAACAGCTGGCTCCACCTAGTGTCCTATTAATTCATCAGTGAAAGAGAAAGCTAAAACCAAATACTGGAGGGAAAACAGAAACAAACTATAAAATCACTTGTCAGCTGGGTGATGGCCACAGACAGCATGAAGTTACAATTACTGGCATCTCAGGGAAAAGACCATTTTAAGTAACTGCTGCATGATGATTTCCAGCCAGCATTCCAGAGACGTGGAGAGACTAAGCAGCTTCAGGAGTATAAATATAATGTATGCAATCTAAAACAGTTCTGCTGCTACCCTGAAAAGGAGAATCGGATTTAAGCTTTTTATAGGGGTTACCCTCTATGTGGTTTCACCGTGATCTACAATGACAAAGTATTGTTAAATTTAATTGAACTTCTATGAAATAAAATAAAATTTTATTTTCATCAGAACTACAGAACTATTTCTGGTTATTCATACCCCACAGTGATCCTCTCTGTTAATGAGTACATCTCCCCTCCCGGCAGTTACAAAATCATTTAAAATGTCTCTTGTAGATGATCAAAACAGGGAAATGCTCAAGCTAAATAACACTAGCTATTAGTTTTACTAATCCTTACATTCAAACTTTCCAAAGGGTAGTTCACTGCTGTGTATCTAGAAACATCTATCTTTCTAAAACTGTTACAGTTTTACTCAGCAACATTTAGGCTTTAATAGCCTGAACCCTGTTGAGAAGACAGCACAGAGTACAGCCAACAAAGTAATTCAAGATAAAGTCAGAAAAGTGAATATCCAGTTTGACAAGAGATTTCTTGATTACCACCTGTGAAAAAAACTATAAATCTAATGAAGAAAGGAGTTTACATAGAAGAAAGCATTTCATAAAGCAAAATAATCCAAGTAATTTAACATAATCATAGCCTGTGAGATGTCAAGCAGTGTTTGAGTGGTTGTTGAACCTTTGAATAGGAAGAATGTCTTACATTTACAAAGCACTACTTTCACTTCTGTGATCGAGGGCGATCCACTCTGATAGAGCTGACGTCTGTTTTAAACCTGTTCCTATCACCTGTTCAGAGCTGCTTAGCTGTTTCACCCTAGTGGTGATAAAATATATTTCAATATGTACAATATACACTTAATGACTGTTCACTGTGACAGAGAGGGAGAATATATATGTTGTGGGGGGAGAGGTGGACAGGAGGAAGGATCATGCAATTAGACAATACCTACACCAAAGAAAACACCTGTAAATTTTCTCAAACTCTCTCAAAAATATTCAGTTAAAACTTATGTTTGTGACCCATCTAAAGTATTCACAGATAAATTCAATTATTATATGAAAACCTCACAGTGCAACACAGAACATGGTTTTAATAAAATGCACACAGAAATGCTCTATAATGTTTCAAAAATAGGAGAATACTCAAGTTCTCAACAGTTAGGCAGTTACTGTCATTTCTCATTAACAGCTTTCAGAATCCTGTCTGAAACAAGTTGATACAGAGAAATTAAGAACAGTAATCAAGCGAGAAATGACAGACCAGCTGGGTAGGCATCAAGTTGGCAAAACGTGAATACAGTTCAATAGCTGAAACAGATGCTGGAGTTGTTGAGAAACCCTGCAGGAGATATTGATGTATTTTCTTTATATAATTCTGAACAACCGGATAAATGTCAAGAGCTAAAAACTGATGGGGAATAAAACCTGTCGTAAAAACTAACTGTAAAGCAGAGACATGCAATAATATCCTTTCAATATACCAGAGCATTCAGTGCATGCATCTTCATTTCCTTGGAATTCCTCAATATGCCAATATATCAATCAGAGCTTGCTAGTGAATCAGAGAGAGCTTTTCTCAGTCTTGTTTCACGTTTGTTTGTTTCTATCAACCTGAGGCTTCAGAGACTTAGAAAATACTTTATTCTTCAGTCTCATCCTAACAACACTCTCTTTCAAGCAAGCAATTCCCCGAGCTTGCAGGCAAGCAGGAAAGAAAGAGTAACACGAGCATAAATGAAACTGCAAAATCCATTTTGCACGAGGAATTTTGTTTTCAGAGTTTCAAGACCTCAGCAACAAATCCTCTGTCATCAGTGACAGCTCATTCTAGCATATGCTTTGTCATGGTCAGTTTCTAATTACATTCATAATGATGCAATAGCTTTGATAATCCTACCTTCCATGCCAGCTGCTTTTCTTGTCACTCCATCATGCCAATAAGTTGGCTGCCGTAACAAATCAAGATAGTGCAAAACAGCATCTTTCCCCTGCATCTGTCATCTTCCTGAAAGCATTCTATTACTGCCGACTGCTGGGAACCAGAAAGTCTATTTGAATTCCAGCAGCTCCCCTTTCGCATGATTCAAGTTAGGTTAGGTGGGCATGCCTAACATGATTCTCTCCATCATTTATTATGCAGCTGCTACACCGTCGGTGTGGTAACCACTCTGACTTTATCTGATACGTCAGTCTTGCAAACCTCTACCTCCGTGCAAGCCCACGAGCCACAGAAGCATCTTGCATTTAATGAGCATTCTCCCTGCCTAAAGAGAGTGCATCTGTAAATCTGTTTCAAATCCTGCTGCTTGTATTGTCCTCTAAGGCTGATGCAAATGTTTGAAGATTTTCTCTTTTTTTTATTCTTGCGTTTTTTCTCTTCAGAAAGCTCTTCATGTACGCTTGAATAATTCAGCTCCAGCTAAACGTTTGCTGATTTGTGTCCAACCAAACAGCACCTTCCCCTTGAAACTCTCTGCTCGAAAGCTACTTCTGAATAACAGTGCTGTGCGTTCAGGCTCTCAACTCTGTTTCATTTTGATCATGGCTTTTATAGCTACACCTCGAGAAATACATTTAGTTCTTTTCATGCAATGAGTGGCTGTCTAATGAGGGAGCTGTGCATTTTTAAGCAATTTATCTAAGCCTATCTGTAGGTTACACTTGCTTTTTGTTCTTTATACATTTTAACAGTAAGTGGATAGCTCTCTTGCAGCATCGTGATATTCTTAAAGTGGTAAGAACACCACCATAGGCTGCTTTTTGCCAGCCTGTGGGGGACACTTTCAAACACAGAGTTTTCTTAACTGCTTCTGAGTATCGTGAATTAAAGGGATAGGGTTGTTTTGTTGTCTTTCTATTTATATTTTCTGTTGAGTGGGGGAAAAACACGCTGGCGTCAGTGATTTCAAAAGAATATTAATAGAAATTGACATCTACACATCAATCATTCTCCAAGTCAAATTAGCTGTGTCTCCTCCCACCACTTCTTCCTGCAGTTCAGAGTCAAGGCATTTCATCTTTAATGTGTCTGGTTGCTCATAAGCTGAATAAATAACCCCAGCCCCACGGTGGAAAGTTTGAATACCTGTGAGAGAAAAAAGGGACAATTCAATAGAGGCAACAGCCTGGCTTAAACCTGATAGTTAACTGAAGTAGTGAGGGGAGAGCAAGGACTATCACTGAAGTAATACCTACTTTCTCAGCTTTTGTACAATAGCAAAAGAGGAGAGAGGAAGGGGGAAAAAGGCAGAGTCCCCCAGGAAAGCATTCCCTCGCGGCAGCTACCAGCTCAGCATCCCTCACCAGTTCTTGTATTGCTGGCTCAAAAGACTCATGGGGTTTTACTTAAACCTCACTTCTTTACTCAGACTGCATGTGTTGAAATTTTTTGTGGTTTGCCATCCCTCCCCATCCTGATAGCCCCTTCCTCCCCCAAAAGTTTCGAATCTCAGAAAAGTTCCTCAAGGTCTTGGCTGTGAAAAACAAGCCTGAAAACATGAGCTCAGGGGAGATCCAAGTCACAGAAAATAAATGGTGAGGGGGGGGGCAGGAGAATGGGGAAGCCAAATAAACAAAAAACAACCAAACAAAAAAACCCCAAAACAAACAAAAAATCCAAACCAAAAAACCTAAACCCCAAAAACAAACCAGGAAACAAGGTAAGAGGGTTTCCTATTTTGAAAAACAAGTAGCAATCAAAAATCAGAACATCTGATATCCTCCTCTAGGACTCCCACAGGGGTGTTACCAGTGGGTGCCCCCTGCACAGCACTCAGCAGAGACCCTGGGCAGAGGGGCAGGTTGCTGCTGGGCTGCTGAATGTGAGAGAGCTCCCAGCCCTTCTGGGAGGGATCTGACTCCCTGCTCTCGCCCACATCCAAATGGCACAGCTGACACCTGAAGGAGCTAACATAGCATGGCGCCGTTTCTATATGTGATACTGTGTTTATTCCTAGCATGCTGCCAGAAAATGCCTTTTTAGAGATTTCATGTAAATAAAGTAGAATTACTACATCTGTTCCTCTGTCTGTAGCAGCACGTATCAACAAGCTAATTTTGCATTCAAGGCAACAGAGATATAGTTGCAAAGTGCACAACTATAAAGTGCCTATCTGAAAATACTGTCAGCTCCTTCTTGCTCACAGTTCCAGTCATTGCTGAAGTGAAACAAACCAGGCAATGAATGAGGACTGACTTTGAAGTCACCATCAATTCCAAGTACATAAAAGGATATGCTTAATATTTCACACTTTTAGCTGCATTATGATTTTTAAATCATAGACACAGCAAAGAAGGAATTTACATGGTATTTCATGACAGATCAGTTTGAGCACATAGATCATATAACTTGTATTTGCTGGGAAGATATAAAGTATCCAAGAACTCAACATAGGCTTAATTTCTGATTCAATGGATTTTAAAATGTATAAGATTACAGATTAAAATATCCAGGAAAACATTTCATATATTAGTAAGACATACAATAATGAAAAGAGGAGCATCTGATATGGCAAAATATATTTTACCAGAATCCTATCCCACCCTATCTTAGAATGACAAAAAAGGAAGAGGGGGAAATGAGGGAATGATGAAAAGTATTTCCAGACAAATAAGCATGGCATTACAGGGAAGACTCACTGTGGTCTATCATTCAGTATTTCTGCCCTGCAACACAGCACACAGTGGATGAGATACAGTTCAGCCACACAGACATTCCCAGACACACCAATGTCTACTATGGGGAGTAGACATTTTGTTCTGGTGGGAAAAAAAACCAAACAAAAAACCCAAAATATTTTAAATTATCTTTTTTGGAGATGAAGGAAACCATAATACACTAGTGTTTGCATCTTTTGAGTGCACTAGCTGTATAGAAAAACAGCCCAGAGACAAATGGGGAATCTGGGAGGAGAAACCAGTATCAGTCATTCTGTCCACATACTAATAGACCAGATTAATAGCTGGCTTTTGTCTCTAGCTTCTTCTGCATTTTTCTGCAAAAACAACAGCCGTGGTTTCTGCATATTGTAAGTGGATTCAGCATCTGCATAGATATAATTATAGCAACCCACCCATATGGAATGAATTGCTTTAGAGAGAAAGCTCCATGGGTTGCGCTCCCAGAATCTACAATAACACAAATACATAATTTTTTGTCTTATACAGATCTGTCCTCAGTTTGGAAAAAGCAGAAATAAATGACAAGTGGAAAAGCACTCATCAAGTAGTATTCTGCTTTTTACAGTACTGAAAACTCAGTAGGAAAAGAAACTCCAGCCTATTTGGGTGACAACTCTCTTCCTAGTCCATCCACAGCGTATGGCAATGACATAGCTACTTGTTTTAATTGTTTCATTGCTACTAGAGGGACTGATTGGTGCATTTAGGGTGCTTGAGTTCTACTGTGGTGGTGTGTGCACATGACAGTGACAACTAAGGTACCTTGTAGAGCCTCTTCTTGATGCAATTTCTTTTTTTGTTGTTGTTTTGTTTATCTCTTTGGAAGCACCAGTGACTCTGACCAAGCAAGAGTAAATAATGGATCACTGAAAAACAGGAAGCAAGCAGATTGGCCTTGACCTTCAGCTCTACATGATGCTCTGAATAATGCACTCTCTCCAGTATGCAGAAATGAATGCTGATTTTGCTTAGCAAAAATTGTTCATTTGTTTTGCTAATATATCTCCTGAAGAAAGTCAATTTCTCTTCCCTTTTTCCCTGCCTCCCCATTATACTTAGGTACTTCATGCCTCTCCCAGTGAACAACTAATTCAATCGATCAATCATGCAAGAAAATACGTTAATGATATACTGTGCATGTTTAGATTAATAAACGCCTCCAATAAAAGCACTGGGAAGTTTGTTTGGATAACACAGACAGGAATTATTATTTCTTACTGTTAATCATTCTATATTAACTACCTTTCAATTATAGGATTTCTGATGTATAAGAGTAATCTGTGCATAAACTGTCACTTTCCAATATAGTTAGACACATCAGTACTTTCATTTTTTGTGGCAATATTTCAATCATTTGGAGAGGATAAGTCCTGACAATTTCAGCAAATGTAGCTTTGGCTTCTCAAGATTTTAAAAAAATTGCTACAGACAAGTGTACGAAAAAACAAAAATCAAGAATGTATAGATGTCATGGCTCTATAAACCAAAAGGACAGTGCCACCATCCTCTCCACATGGATGCTTGCAAGCTCTTTCCAATGGAAAGGTTCAGAGGCCTCACCATGCAGACAGGACCACGGTGTTGGCCAAAAAGAAGTTTAACATGTGTGTGTCTCAAGTCATCCAGCCAGGAACTTGACAGACAACCCAGGAGCTGAAACTTTCAGGGGGTTAAAAATTTTTGCTCCCCTGCACCATAGCTTATCCAGTTATTTTTGTGCAGAATTCACCTTTGTTTTTTTTTAACTGAACCTCAGGTACATGAAATTCAGCTTGGTTCAGGCATTTGTCATAAGATGAAAGCTCAAAACACACTGATCTCAAAATGTGTTGGAGGACTCATGACCAACCTTTTGAAATAAGATTGGTCATGTTTATGGTAATTTTTTTTTCCAAAATTTTATTACAGATGTACTTACAACAATAATAGGCAGTGATTTCCTCAGCAAGAACAGGATTTCATATTACAGGACATTAAAAAGTTATTCACAAAAAATGCTACAGAAACAGTTCTCTGAGATGCAGAGCACGGCACACTAAAAAGTGGATACTCTACATTAATTCTGAATATTGCTGTGTGATTTAGTCATCTGAACAGTGCTGCAAACGTGGATAAAATAATCTCTCACATGCAGTAACTATTGAGGATTTTTAATGTCAACCTCTGCTTACGTCTACAGATAAGCCAACCCACAGTCTACATTTGGTTCTCACATAGCATATGTATTTCAGTGACACTGAATTTAAAACAGTAGGTTCTAGCAAGAAAAAATAAATCTGGTTAACTCATTCTCCAAATATTTAACACACATCAAGAAGCAGAAACATACAGTTTCTCTATTTAATACTCAGAGAATTAGTGACTTTGAACTCTTCAGCAAATGCTGCTAATCTGCCTCCTTAAGCAAGGAGCCTCCTTGTGTGTTCTGTTAGCACAAAACTGAACAGCGACATGAAGTTCATGCCAATTACATAAAACATGTATTTTGTTCTCTTACAGCTCATTTTAAATCAGACTGACGTGAGATAAACAGCTTTAACCTTCTTCCATTTATACCCTGACTTCTTCAGAAAAATACATAGTTCAGCAGTACTGCGCTTGAAATAATTACTGACTTAAGCACCTTAATTTGTTCATTCTTTCTACAGTTGCAGTCCATGTATAAAATGATGTATAACAGATGTACCAGTAATTAAAAAAATGTCAAAATTAATTAAATTCAAAGGTAAACCAAACCACCCAGATCTAGCACACACCTCACAGCCTGCCCTTCTGTGCAGCCTGTGGGCTAGTGCTCAGCTTGCTGCAGTTTTGACTTCATCAGTGCTCTCATCTGGTATAGCTCTCCAGCAAAGCATTCCATGTTTCCCTCAATTTTCACCAAATGCAGATGATTGTCACACAAGTTAAATTAGGGAACTAGTTCAATAGCAGTTGGTCAATAAATGTTTTGGAGATCACATGCTTTGAAATGTGTTCTATTGGTTACTTCTACTGCTGCTGCAGATATATTCTGCTTTAGTGGTATTTCCAATTCACTGCTTTGGTTTTCTGATGGATCATTAACCAGCTGGCAACATGCATACGACAGCTATATATAACAAAATTAATTAAAGCAAATTCTGCCATATTCCCAATTCTTGTAATAGCTCAAACTTATTTTTTCTTTGATAATTTTTTCACGAATTAATTACTTATGTTGTTTGGGTTGCATTAATATTAAAACCAGATTAATAATGCTGATGAGACTGCAATTGCTAACACAAATCCAAAATCTCCAAAGATGGCAATTTAGAGTTCTTAACAGGCAACACTTCTAAGGTTTTGCTTTTCAGTTGAGGCTTTAAGTTAAAATCCCAGGCAACACTGTGACACATGTTCATTAAACACCAGTAACTGTTTGAGAAAAACCCTAGCCATTCCATCAAATAACAAAGCAAACACCTCAAACACAGAAAACTTATCCAAACCTTTTAATCTGTTAAATATTCCCAAAACCCTCAAAAATATAAGATGAAGAAAGCAAATTCCTTAATACTCAGTGAATAAGCCTGGCCACAGCCTGGGGTTCTGTTGTCTGGATTTCTGTGCATGTCAGCAGTTGACTTTGGAACACTTTCTTCCCGTCCTGGGATAAATACCATAATAAGAGCTCAGAATATTGAAATCTTCACATTTTCTCTTACTGTAATAGGAAATAAAGCTACACAGCAACATTAGAAGATGTTTTAATATATATTCTAAATTAATCAAAATAAAATCCATGGTGGTTGCCTTCCACTTCACAGCAGACCTACTGCCTTAGAAAGGAGAGTTCTCCCTGAGGTGTCCAGGGCTCTTGCCACAATGCAAGTTAGTAGTGGGGGCCACAAAGAAAAACATCTACCTTTCCTACCCTCCCTTGTCAGCAGAAATAACAGACTCCATAGTTTCTATCCCTGCCATGGAATAATCTGTTTTAGCTTTGGATGTTTAAGACTGGATGTCTACTATTTTGTTATACTATGCATAAAATGTAGAAGGACAAACTGGACTAAGCCAGCTTGGTTTCTCTGGAAATTAATGTAAACATAAATAAGCACTTGCAGTCATGGGTTCAGGGGATTTTTGTGTGTGTGTGTGTTTGTTTTTACATGGGATTTGAGATAAAAATCTAAAGGTGAAACAGAAGTTGAATTCACTATCCACAGCTATTTGTGCTCAATAGCTTTCTCGACTTCAGCACAGAGACTTTGAATGCCCATTTTTAAATGAATGTCCTTTATGAGGAAAAGTTTGAAGGAGACACTGTGCATATTTTATTAATTTTTTTTAATCCCCAGGAGAGTCACAGAACAGTGAATTATTTGGGCTGCCCTATAGGCCCTGGTTAAAAGGGCACACAACTGTAACTTAGCAGCCACTTCAGCAAGAACCTTTTCTCCCTCAGCCAGAGCTGCAAGCAGATTTAGGAGAAGGTGAGACCCTTAAAGAGTCAGCTCTCAGGCAGACAGGACCTGGGGAGCCCCATGGCCTCAGCCCTCCCAACCCCACCTGTGGTGGCCTGGAGCCACATGAGACCACGAGCACTTTCCAAACAGACAGGAATGACAGAGGAAGAAGTGACTCTCTGCACTGTGATGGGGTGATTGATGCATAACTCAGAGATTAGTTAAATTAGTAAAACTGGCCTAATTAAAACCTCTCTCCTGCATCTTGTCAAACTTCCAGCATATCTGGGACACTGAATGGCACCAGTGAGCAGGGTGGCAGCTGCCAAGGATCACTTTGCCTGCCAGGCTTCATTTTTAACACTGTTTTGCATAATATCAGAGTGCAATCCATTTTGTATTGTATCAGTACAATAGCTGAGATTTTGATTCTATCAACAAAGTATATAAAATAGCTCAAATTTTAGTTAAAACAATTACAAAAGGTTAATTCCTAAGCCAGGTATTGCACATGGAAGCAAGGTGTTGTGTGAATACATGTTCCCTGAGCAGTTAATAATTTTTTTTAACTGCTTATAATTCAGGGCATATTTACTAAGATTACAAAACATGGTATTACAGCACTTGCTTCAAAGTATTTTTCATTACTGACCCTTTTTATGCAAAAAATGCAGAATTTAACAACTTCATTATCACCAGAAAGTATTTATCTTGCAAATTTCTCAGAAAAATATGAGTTCAGTTGGTACAAACAGAACACCAGTTCCAGTAAAAGTGACAGACACCTGCATCAGCTCCCACTTCAATGGGGTGATGTGCAACATGTGGATGCTGCTGCATGCAGCACCCCTCCAGGTTGTTTTGGAGTTACTAGATCGGTCCAAAGGACAGAAAATTGTACAAAAAGACAAGCAAAACCGTATTCCAGCCAGCAAACAGAGACAATACATAAAGAAAGGTTCACCACACACATGGTACCCTAGCTCCAGCATGCAGTTCAAAAATGTTAACAACAGAAGTGGCAGCCGGGAAGTTTTAGTGCCTTCCTCTCATCCAGATACTCAGGAGTTCCTGATATCTGCCCTTTAGAAAACAGCAAGCACTCAAATTTGTAGTGAAATCAAACCTGCCCAGAATGCCAAGGCCATCACTGTTACTGTGCTTGTCTGTTTGGGGTGGTCATGACAGAGGACTGACAGTTAAACTTCTCTTTATATTCTAATTCATGGTTTTTGCCTACCTTCATAATTCTAGCTTTAAACTCCATGCATTTTTTTTTTATTTGTGTAGTTACCCAAAGACATTTTAGGTTTATTTAGGAAAAACTGGAAAAGTGTTTCAACACCATGGTGCAAAGAAGTTTCCTGTCAAGGAATATGAACTGCCCTTTCCTGTAAGGTCCCACTCACATCTTCTCTCAACAGGAACAACAAAAGCTCAGGAAAGGTGATGCCTTGATGCAAGCACAAAGCTTCTTCATAATCATTTCAGGCTTATCCCCGTCTGACTTTAATATATGCACAGTTGGAATAACAATAGTTGTTGCCATCAATATGTTCCTGAAACTGCCTCCATGTCTGTCAACACTTCCCAATTCAACAGACATGGGTAAAAGCATTCTTCTGCTTCTTCTCTGGCTGGCAAAATGGGGCTACATTATCAGTGAGAAAAACATCCTTTTGAAATCCACCAAGAAACTGTTGTGTGAGCACTTCTGATAGGAACAGAACTCAGCTCTTGACTTCCAAGAACAGTTTTGGCCAAAAGCCTAATTTGGCATTCACTCCAGACAGAAAACTGGGGAGAGGGGAAAGGGAATGAATGTCATAAAGCAACTTCCTTCCTTCAAGTAGAAAAAGGAACTAAGAAATGCTCTGAGGCCTAAATCATGTGTGTAGTTTTACAGCTAGACCCTTCAGCAATATTGAATACTACCAAAGCTCCAAAGGTTCTCTCCATACCTGCACATATTTCCTGTATAATCTTTTCCAAGGATGGTTGCTCAAACAGAGGTCTACACGTGCCTACTAAACCAGAATGAAAAAAAGTCACTTCATTAGTGTAGTATGGCTAAGGCACAACCTGAGTTAAACCAAAGGCAGAAAAACAGTTTTGAAAAGATGTCTTTAATGAAGTAGCTTAGTCTTGTCACAGTTTATCACTCCATGGAAAGTACTGTTCAACTGAATGTATTATGTGAGCACATCAAAAGTTCTCTTAATTTTTAAGCACACTGTGGATTGAGAGTGACTCATTTGCTGTGAGTATTGGAATACTTGATCTTTAAAATGTGTGATGTGAATGGGAAGATATGACAAGATATATAGTTTCTTTTTGCTCTATGGGATAAGTGTAACACAGTCACTAGAACTTTACAAAAAGCCCTAGGGCTCTGAGTCTCTGTGTGAAAGGACTTGAAATTTATGGTGAAGCAACAGATAAAGAGAATCTTGAAAACATTAAGGGAATTTTTTTCTTTTTTTTCTTTTCTGGGATACTTGTATGCTTTGCCCGCGGCATCATTCCAAGAAAAGTTAGGCAGCTGTAAGATTTATTGGCTGGGACCAGAGCTTAAATGCAATTTTCTCCCATCACATTCACACAAAGATATTGCATCTTCCTGTACCTTCCTAGCTAAGAATGGCATATTTAATTGCTTCTGTGACAGGTTCTGGTTGGGGGTTTTGGGAACTCGCTTCTATTTTTGTGTCAAGTAACACCACAGCACTGTGTACAGCTCCACTCCCAGTGTGCATACTAAAGTGTGGAAACCTAAAATTTGTTTACAAGGAGCATTGATGTGAGCAAAATTTGATTGCTTGAATGTTTTCAGAAAGCAAAACACAAAAGTTAGGCTGTGCCTAGAGGAACTGGGTTTAAAATCAAGGAAATAAATCTAAGAATTAGAAAAAACTTCTAGCTTGGGTAAAAATACACAAGTTTGAAATGATTTTTAAACCAAACTCAGTAAATAGTATCAATTATGCCCTAGAACACACTGAGGAATGGCAGTTTATTAAACTGAGGCTGGATATGGCCTGTAGCCACAGGACAAGGAATAGTGGTTTTAAACTAAAAGAAAGAAAATTCAAATTAGATAAAGGAAAACTGTTTTATATAAGGGCAGTGAAACACTGGAATAGCTTGCACAGAGATGTGGTGGATGCCCCATTACTGAAAACATTCAAGGTCAGGTTGGAGGGGCTCTGAGAAAACTGATCTAGTGGAAGATTTCGCTGCTCGTTGCAGGAGGGCCGGACTAGATCACCAATTTGGCCCCTTCCAAACCAAGTAATTTTATGGTTCTATAATTATAATGTTAATTGTTAATAATATACAATTATAATTTTAAATAATTTCATACACATATATACAAATTTAAAATGTCAACATTTCTAAGATGGACACATTTCTCCCTTACCCTTCAGGGCCTTCAGCTTCACTACTGACTAGAGCATGGTTCACAAGAAATGCTGAATTGACAGACCAAAATTCTGACTGGCTTCACCTCCTGGCAACCCAGGACATGGAGTCTCACATTTCTGTTCTTAGTTGACATAATAAAAAAAAAAAAAAAAAAAAAAAAAAAAAAAAAAAGGAATAAATCCAGATGTCTTCATCAAAACTCTGGCAGCAGCCTCCTGACACCCTGACTAATAAAATTCAAATATTAGAGTAAACACAGCTAAGGACTACATCAGGTTGTCAGCCAATGCCTAAGCTATTGGATGTGTTCAATACATTGTCTGAAAGAGGACGGGAGAATTTCTTGAGAATAGAAAACAGTGAATTGCCATGAAAGTTTTACCTAACAGGTTTATTAAAATTTGCCTCTTCCTTCTAACACTGTTCCATGCTTCCCCCACAGATACCAGGTATTATCCAAGAAATTAAGAATCTGCCTTATAACCCAGGCCAATCACTATTTCTGATATTACCTGTTGATCAAAACCCTAAGCATTTAACCCTCCTCCCTACACTTAGTCTCATTCACCTGGAGAGGACATGGGCTGCTGACTGGCCAGGCAGAACCAATGACATTTATACGGTTTCTTCCTCTATTTGTCACATCTGAATGACAGCAATTAAAATTTTATTTTGTAAAATCCCCCAGTATATCTCAAATAAAAAGTTGACTACCAGAAAACACATAATAGGAGGAAGAAATTTATGGATATTATGTTTAATCCTTCATACTTCCTAATACCTTACTGCCTTCCCTGACAAAATAAATCAAAGCAACATCTACAAATTCTGACACAACATCTCTGCAAGATGATATTAAATGTATTTTTTTTTTAATATGGAGTGGTACTATGTCAATAACTGTCCTCTGAAATGGGTGTTTAGGAGATTATTTCCTTGATTGCTAATGAGATGACTATCTCTATATATTCTGATCTGAAAATACCTGTGAGTTATTACCACTGCTGCTGCTGCTCATGCCTTGAGAACAGCCAGCCTGTGCCTGTTGTGCTGCACACCATGAGCACAGGAGTCCTGTGCTTTGCCTTCCTTCAGGAACCACAAAGGAAAATTTGTTTGTTCCAGCCTTTATCTGCATCTTTCCTCCTCTCATGCCAGAGGAGCACATTTTCAGTGAGAACCCTGCAGCCCACACAAAGCTGCCTCCTTAGCAATGCTAAGGAATCACTTGCCACCCAGCTCAAGGCTACCTGTCTTTTTCCCAGTGACACTTTCATGCTCTCAGTGCTCCCACTAGCCCTGATGAAAAGGAGGCTTAAATGAAGTATGGATTTTCCTTCAGAGGTTTTCTGAACAATACCTTCACATATTAGTAAGCGTTTGGGTTTGAAATGGCAATCAGAAAAAAGAAAAACACTATAAAGTAAGGAGCTACACTAGTATTCCTCTTTTAAGGGCAGACACACAGCATGGTTCTGTTTAACTCTACAGGGGAAGAATGTGAAATAATAACAATTTAAAAAAATTATCTTTTCATAGTCATAACACAATAAGAGAATGAGTAATACATTTTCCTTTCCATAACCCTGAGTAGCCAATATATGAAATGCACCTTCTCATTGGCCAGGCACTGGTGATTTTAAATAAGAGGAGAAGGAGAAGAAAAGGCTTGGAAGAGGATGATGCCATGTTGTGCTGTTTCTGATCTGGTTATCTGAGGGGTAATAATGTCTCTATGTGCAGTCACAGCAATGCAGGCAGGAAAAAAAGATTAAGTGGGGTGAAAGAAGAAGGGCCTGGATTAGTTCCTTTTTGTAGCTTCTCCTGGTTGGCACAACCATGGGGCAAATATTGTCTTTGCCATATGAAAACACATCACTACAGGATCTCCATCAGCAGTTATGGAGCACTGTTTGGGTAAATAAATGCAGCCACCTTCAAATCACCTACAG
This sequence comes from Serinus canaria, assembly GCF_022539315.1. Lineage (NCBI taxonomy): Eukaryota > Metazoa > Chordata > Aves > Passeriformes > Fringillidae > Serinus > Serinus canaria. Next base: position 104,833,507 of record NC_066313.1, read on the forward strand.
GGGAGAGCTGCAAGCAAGGACCATTGATGGAATCATGCCCAAAACATTGTACAGGAGAAGCTCAGAACCAGGCTGAAATTAAGCACTGAAGATTTACTAAAGAGAAAAAAAAAAAAAACAAACACCAAAACAAACTAAACAAACAAACAAAAAAAGTCAAAGACTTAAAAGGTCATAGCTGTAAAGAAAATCAGGTACTATTTTAGTAGGTAACAGAAGAAATCAGAGCCTGTTTTCTGAAATGAGCTAGAAGCTAGGTTTTTACAAACCATTCTGAAGGAATTAGGATTACCCTTACTCAATAAAGCTTTTTTTTCCCAGAAAAATACCCCAGGATCAATTCCTGCTTCACAGTTCTAGCAGTGGGATGACAAAAAGGAATGACCACAGACTTTTAAAAGAAAGCATCAAAGACAACTTTGTTTCACTGAAGCACTAATCACATAATAATGAATGCTTATTAGTCTGAAATTCTAGAGCCTAAAGTTTATTCCCATTTAAAACAAAATACTCTCCCACAAACTGCATAATAAATGCACCAAAAAATTATGGGCTTTGAAACTAGAAAGAAGATTCATTGAAACATGAAATAACTCATCTGCCATGGGAAAAATCTAATTGAGATTAGGGAAAAGAAGAGCTGAGTATGAAGTATTGCATTCAGAAAGAAAACAAAAACAAGGAGACAAATCAAGATTGATTAAGGGAAGATAGTCTTCAAATTTATACAATCTCAATTTTTATATGTCTGAGTGTTTTGGTGATCAGATGTGCTCCCACCTTTATAAGAATAACAATTCCATTTTTACCAGAACTAACAATAACCTTTTATGCCTTTTTAAAATACATGTTTCCTGCAAAAAGTAATACACTTAAAAGTACCAACATATTTTCAAAAAACAAAAACAAAGAAATGTTGATTTATCTTGATAGCTAAAAACATTTCTGGAGCTTTTCTTCATGCTTTAACTTGGTAATTTTTCATGTTTCAATGAGAATTTATAAATCTTCAAAATGAGAGTAGGGTGCTGGGTGTTAAAAAAAAAGAGTAAATAGGAGCTTTTAAATTATCAGCCTATCATTTTTTTCTTTTTTTTCTTAAAACATATATACAGGGAAAAACAAAAAAAAACCAAATCCAATACCAAGAAAAGCTCAAAACAAAAGAAACCCTAAATCTTAAAAAAGTAGAGGAAATAAAGATAAATAAATTTCTGACACAACTCTGGGCCTAGTCTGGTCCAGTCACTTCTGTGGAGTAAGAGCTCCAGATGATGTCTGAGTCAGAAAAGCAAAGACAATCCCCTTCCTCCCAAGGTGTTTACAGCTGAAAAATCCTGAACCTGACATTCATAAAGCCATCTCAAAACTAATGGCAGGACATATAAATTTATTCAGATGACAGTTATTACAACAGCATCCTGACAAGATTCATGCTGTCCATAAAATGGCAGCCTCCTTGTAACATAAGCCTGAATAATTGAGTTAAAATACAACACACTGAAATGCATTTCTTTTTTCTACTGTTCAATAAAGGCAATGGATCTAGTGAAACCTGGAAAAAAAAACATAGTTTCATTAAAATGTTTAAATAAATAATAAGACTTTGTAAAATTGAGTGTGTAAAATAAAATACAGACTCTTAAAAGTGGTGGAAGTTTTTTTTAACATTTTTTCCTCTGGAAATATTTTTCTCTACAACAGCAATTATTACATTTTAGCATCTTGCTACATTTTAACTGGAAATATTTTCCTCTACAACAGCAATTGTTTTCTTTAGATGATATAATCACTCTGTCTTTAAGATTTAAGATGTAGATTAATAAATGTTATGTTTTGGTTTTTCCTTTCTCCTTACTCCTGTATATATTTTTGAAATTCTGTGATTACAGCTTACAGAACAAAAATCTTCCTAGGAGAACTATCTAGCACATGAATCAGTGTCTTCTTTGCTACATTAGTTTATGCTAAGGTGAAAATTATGTAGTCTCCTTCTCATCCTGCTGGATAAAGCCCAAACTTGAACCAATTTTAAAATTTAACAAATACAACGTAGACTAGGAAACATACAATGCTTTGTTACTTTTGGAAACATATCCCAGTAGTCACACTGTATTTGCAGGGAATATTTATTATTTTAATTTTTCTTAAACGAGGAATCAGAATTTAAATATAAAATTTACTCAATAGTACTACTAAAAATTTGACTTAGCAACCAAAACCAGATTTTACCCCAGGATTCTTAAGTGTTCCTTCAAATTACAGTGAAATGCCTTTTATATCTGTTCCCTAACAGATATAGCAATCTCAAAGCTATAAACCTGCTGCAAACATAACCATGACACCAGAAGGCAAACTGATTGCATCTTAGGAGACCCACACTTCCATCTAAATGTGTTTCAGTAGCAAAACTCACTTAGGCAAGTCCTGAGCCTATTTCCCCTGTAATTTCTCAGCAGGAATCAGCATAAGCAATGCTTTGATGATCATATTTCTACAAGATTGCCTGCTACAGGCAGTTCCTTTCTTTGCCTCTGGACAAAATAAAATAAATTAACACATTTCTCAGAAAGGCAATTCCAAAGGACTGAAGTATGTCCTGTGTCTCTGTGGGGATCCATGCATTCCTGGGTTTTTCACACGTTAGGTTGTTGCATTTTTCAAACAAACAAAAAGGTAGAAGAGCTCCCCACAGTTTAAGCAACTTTTACCCCTTTGGGGTTTTTTTCATGCATCTTTCTTTTACTACCATCCTTTCATGACAAATTCTGCAGTTATTTTCCATTGCCAAAAATAATTTTAAAAGCTTTCTTCAAGAAGAAATCCTAAATAGTGGATGGCACACAGAGCCTCCATACAGGAACTCTATGATACCATGCACTGTTTTATCAACAAATTCCTCTAAATCTGGAAAGTCATTCTCTGCCTCATCCCAATCTGAGTGGCTCCTTATAGATCCCACTGACTCAAATGGTGATTGCATCCTCTCAGCTCAACCTTCAAACCTACTTTTCTCCCAGACTTTCCCCTGCAGGAATAGCTGAGGTTGAATTAGCCCTTGAAGATCAGGACTGAAGTGGTGATGTCCTTCTCCAACACCAAGGGAAAGCACAGCTCCTGTTCCCTGTTTATGTCACATTTTCATCCTTTTGATTAGCACAAAAACACTAAAATGAACAAAGTCTGTGGGTCATGTGCATGGTAGAAGCAGAAACCCTCCCTCCCCACCGTGCTGGGGGCAGGGACCCTGCTCTGCCAGGGGAGGATCTGCCCCAAGGCTGGCACTGAGCTCCCCAGCCTGGCATCCCTGGGACTGACAGTCAGACTGTAGGGACCCCTCTGATCTGAAAGTATAAATGCCCTCAGAGGATTCATTGATGGCATTTGACCCCTATATTGGCACAATACTGAGAATTGCATATTTTCAGAAAAATCAGACATCATGGAGTTAGAATTCAGTTTGCAGTGTGATATTCACCTTCCTTGAATTATTTAAAAGCATATCTTAGAAATGTCATATTTTTTTTCCCTTTACATGCCCCCATATAAACTCAGAACAATCTTTTGATTAAATTACTGGGAAAATTTGTTCTGTCATGGCAGGAAGTCTCCAACACTAGACTTGATTTTCCATCTCATCGACTGTATTTAAACAGGCATTTAACAAGCTGAGAATACTCTCAGAGAATACAAATCTTTTTTCTTCCCAGGGTACATGAAGCTACATATGAGTACTACCAAAAATAATTTCACTGGGGTTATTTTGGAGTTTGTGCAACTGTTTGTAACTGAAGTTAGATTCCTGTCCACAGAGTGGTTTTAAACATGAACAGATCTGAGGGGCCTTCTACAGGTCCTATTTATCCAAGTTCTACAAAGTGTGAAAATAAATGTTTAGTGAACAAATTCTCAGTACTCATATCTCAAGTTCTTAGTACTAATATCTGAGAAATCTCAATGGCATCATTAACATTCAAAAGCATCTGTTTTCTCATCTCACATAATTAGTACTATATTTGGAATTTTTGAAGTTTCAATTTCACAAGACAGAGATATAACAATGTTAAAGAACAGGTCCTATCTAGGAACAAAATATTAATATAAATTCACATAATATTTTACATATTTTTGGCTTTTCTTTGTAGAATTAAATGATATTGATCAAACATTTTTATGTTTTAGTTTTTAACTAGTTAAAACACTATTTATTATAATGCAGTTCCAAAGTTTTATTGTGCAGACTAACTGCACATATTTAAAATAGTCTTTGCCACTGGGAAAGCAAGTTATAGAAGAAATAATGAAAAAGCCTAACTTGTTATTGAAATTAATTTAAAATATGTTACTCTAAAGATATATGCCATTGTATGGATTTGTTATGAAAGATGTAGCCATCACCAGGACCACTGCTAAACACAATGAAAATTGAACATACACATGGTTTATTCTGTTAGTCAAATCATTTACAAGTGACTTAGAAGGGACAGTAGGATTAGGGAGAATCTGTCATTTAAAAAACAAAACAAAAAAGCAAAAGCCAACAAAAAAAACAAACTAAACCAATGTCAACCAAAACAGGGTACTTGTGCTGCGTTGTCTGTGGACTGAATGGATGGATGATTAGCAAAACACAGTGAGAAAATAGATTGTATTCCTTTTGGATGCAGCAGTTAAATATGACAAAGGAATGTTGGTCAAAAGTGAGGCTGGTTCCAATACCAAAAAAGTGTTCTGAAATCACAAAGATTAAATATTTTCTCAATATACTAATGCCCTCTACTTTGATTGGAAGCACAATGAAATTTGAAACACAAATCATCTGTTATTTTCTTTTTCCCCATGGCTGGCACTGCACAGCTCCTTTTTTTTTACTGAGTTATAATCTCCAAAAAAAAATCTTCTTAGTAAGGACCCAAGTAAAAAAATAGCCCTTTTCCTAAGTATATCATCACAAATTCAGAAACTCAGGTATGTACATGACTTTTGATACTTGAACCTCTACAGTAAATATAGACAGCAAATGCCTATAGCATTGTTGAAATACCTAGCCAGAAGTTATAGGAACTGTAAGTAAATGTAATGTATTTTTCAGAAAGGTTGTTCAGGGATGCAGAAAAAACAAGTCTCAATTTGACTTTTGACTTTAAAAAGTTTAGAGGTTTCATCTATCAGAAAAGTATCAAAACTGAACAAGAACAATCTTATAATTTAACAGACAAAGTTCCACACTTCAGAACAGAACACTCTGGCTATTGCAAAGTATGACTCTAATATCCAATTCAAAAAATCAAGTTTTCAGAATTTCAGGTTTATTTCCTTCTTCCAGCCAGGCTGATCTGAAGCAGCTTTTCTTACATCTTTCTCTGATATGAATGTTTAATTCACATTTCTTTTTAATATCTCCCTTTCAGATAATCCCTTGAACATACATTATATGTCTGAAAGTTTTCCCCTATTTGGTTTTGCCTAAGGTGTTCAAAACCACACAGTTATTTGACTGAGTCTTAAGGAATTTATAGCTACAAAATGATGGAGCCAATTTTTCTGGTCACTTGGCTTAGTTACCACAGCAGCAAAGCAGCAAAGACAGACTGAGCCAAAATTCCTTGGCGCCATCAGAATTTACTCTCAAAGAATTCACATTTTCAGGGCATTAGGATAGCTGGTCTCAGGTTTCTGTAAGGGTTTTGTGTTGGGCATCTCACTAACAGGTCAAGGGGATTGACTCAGGCAGGTTCCCTGATTTCTCTAAGCGAGCAGGGAATAAATGGCTCAGGGATGTGTAAGAGATTTAAATCCACTGACTGTCAGGTTAGTGGTAGATTGGACTGACACAGCTCAATGTTTGTTAGCTTTGTAAGGTTCAGCTCTGCCCAGTCAATGAAATAATTTCAGAAGATCACAAGTTTATTCTGCAAAAAGCAGCAAACAGTATCCCTTACTGCTATCTATCATCACTGTACCAATATCCTTAATGTATTTATCTATTTTACATATTATTTTACCCTAATTACAGTTAATACTTCAGCAGAGAAAGGGCCAACACACGTTCTTCTTTAACCAACTATCCACACCTGCAAGGATCTTCCCTCCCCATCACAACTGCATTTTCATAACAGCCTTTGATTAAGGGGAACTACCTAATTACTTCTGGAAATCCCAGCAAGCTGTATCAAATGAAAAACCTGATTTGATCTAAGAATGAATTCCCTGTTCAAAGCCTCTTCCCTGGAATACTGTATTTCACTTCTGTGTTCCCCTATTCACTGCTTGCTATGGTTTCTCCACATTTGGCATTTCTGCAAAGATCAAAACAGAAGCACTTGAGTCTTCCTATCTCCCTGCTCTGAAGCCAAAATCTATTTGAGTGCAACCCAATTCCTAGCCCAGTAAGTTCTTAATTCTTCCTGATAAGTGCACGTTTATACATCAACCAACCCAAAACCTTACGAAAACCATCACAGAGAGAAATAAAATCCCTGAAAAAGGCCATGAACAAATCTTTGTGAGCTGTGTTACCACCCATTGTATGAAAACACTGAACTAGAAGTGGAACAAATTCTTTGCTCTGCTTGTAGCAATTTTGGGACAATCAAGCAACTCATCCAAACCCTGTAGTGTGCCGTGTTGCCTTCCAGCATTTGTTTGTTCCGTGTAGGCTTCTTGTCCTCCTTGGTCTATAAATAGCTTAAAGAAGGGGACACCTTACAAATAAGCCATGCAGGTATTGTGTGAGCACAGTTTTCAGAAATGGACAGTGATTTTGGATGTCCAAGCTTAGTGGCCTCAGAAAGGACTACTTTTCACATGGCAGGCGCTTAACTTCTTAAAGTCGTTAAGCCGTCTCAAACTGACTTCTGAGACACTCAAACTTACCATTTACTTTCAAAATGTCAGCCTCTGTACTCAGACAGCTTAATGCCACAAAAAAAGGAACCTTTTTGCTTTCTAAAGCAGCTCAGATTAAAGTTATGTAATATAGCAGATAACCATGAGCACTTTGTGAACCAAAAAGCTTTGTAATATTTCAATATACTGTGAATTTTGTTTGCCACTGACACAACTCTGCAGTGCCTTTCACTCTGTTTTCTTTTTTCATTTCTGAAACAATGGTATGACAAATCTCAAATTTTGTTTTAACAGTTTCCTGAAGGCTGAGGTTTTGTCAGTATTGTACCTGATACAGTAGAAATAATCACCATCTAGATATCAAAACAGTTACTTTGCATTATTTTCAATCCATTAAAACTAGGTAATTAAATGAAATCAGATACAAATTGAGAGAATACAGACCAGATGTAATAATTTATCAGTGGATGGTAAGTTGAGAATCAGTCTGAATTTCAGATGTTACACCAGAACTGGGATTCTTTCTAATAACAGAAATGGAAAAAGCAAGTAGAGAAAATAAAAGAAAATGGATTTTTTTTTTTGTTTAAATTGTTAAAAAGTATGGGGAAAATCAAGAGAAATCAAAGTTGTCAAAAGCTGAACTGAACTTATCTGAAAAGCCAAGTAGAGTTACCAGATTTATATAGGACTTGGTTTTGTCAAATGATTTTGATATCCTTAATTCTAATGCCCGAGACAGTCTGCATATCAGCTTTCACTTGAAATATTCCACTCATGAAGATAACTGCTCTGTGGACGAGATTCCACCAAATGTCATTCCTAAAGATGAAGGAATTAGAGGCAAAGTACCTGGAGAAATTCAACAACTGAAGAGCTCATGGGCCAAGCATGCATGACAGAAAGACTGAGTTGTTTTGATTTAGAGGAGAAACACAACAAAACTCTGGCTGCTAGGAAAACATCTTGAGAGAGAAGGAGACACTTTCCATGAGAGCCTGGGAGAACCACCCATGCTGAGAGCTCATTTCCAGTATTGCATCAGGAGGGAAGGGGGAAAAGGATGCCAAGTCCAGATCCAACCAACCACCCCAGACACTTAAGCTGAGATTCCCCAGGGTCCATCCAGGCTTACAGCCTGAACAAAAGCACATTCCTGGCAAGCAACTCATACCTTGAAACTCTGAAAGCAACACTCCATTGTAATCAAGACACAACACTCCTTTTAATCCTCCAGTCTATTAAATTCAATTATTGTGGTATGCTGCACTCTTAAATAAAAAGATCACATACAGTCTGTTTTTATAGGAAATCATGTTACAGGATACAGTATTAATTATCTGTACCAAAATGAAATAAGAAGTGTAATCAGAAGGTTTATACAGATCTGAAAGAGAACTAATTACAGTAAAACCTTGGTATTTTTACTAGTAGTCACAGTCAGGGAAAATGGATATTTATCACAAGTACACTCCTGGCAGGTTATTCAGAGAGAAGACATTCACAAAAGAAACTGTGAAATAATTAATACACAAAGGACCTTTCTGATGATACATAAATAGACTTTATTTTGATGAGATGTTGCATCCAGATTTAGCAGTGGGATACCAGACCAATTTAACATTATCAGCAAAACCTGAGGCTAGATACTAAATTACTGTTGCTTACTCTGAATTAGAGTAGACAATACCTATGCATGTACCTTTACTGAACAGGATACACTATTCCAACACCGCAGCAGCAGGTTTTATTTTTTTTCTTGTGGGCTCTGAAATACAATCTAAACTCTATTTCATCTGTGTTATTAGTTAGGAACAGTTTTCAGCAGTTGATACAAATGGCCATCTACATTTAACTCCTGGCTCCAAGCAGTCATTGGCAAATAACTAAATGGAAGGGTCCATTCTCTCTTCGTCATCAATAAAGATATAGAATTTCCTCCAATAAGGGATTTCTGCTATTCTCACCACTTTTCAAGATATACACCTCCAAGACAGCACACTAATGGTTTCATCAGCACAATTAAACCTTGTATATTGGTTTTGTAATTCTCTCAGCCCTGTGTCTCTCAGGGTTGCATTCATCCTGATCAATACATGGTCCTTTGGTGTAACTCTTGTTTCTTTCTCTGTGCTTCCAAGGTCTCTGCCATGACTGTTCAGGCTGTAACTCATTTTTACCCTACAGACCAGCAGTGGTCCCTGCAACCATATGCACAGAAAACATTCAGCACTTTCTCAGCTATTGCTATCAGTATCTAATTACAGAAGAGCTATTAAAAGAAGTTTGAATCTCTCTCTTTCTGGTTCAAAGTGGGGATATTACTTCTAGAGCATAACAAGCAAGACTGGGGCCACCCATCCCTTCTGCCTGCTCTATGGGACCACTTAAGGCATTAGAAAAACCTTTTTAAATAGGGCACATGATGATTGCCCAAGTCCATAAGGATAGGAGAGGGTGCTTCTATCCCTAATGGCAGCATAATTCCTGTGCAGTAAAAAGAAACATTCAAATAGAGGTCATACTTCTGTTCTCACTGAGTTGCTATGAGACATGGAAATGAAAAAAGAAGCAGAAGCAGCTACTTGTGTGCTCTTTGAACTGGTGAAAGTAAACCACAAAGTCCAAATTCTTGGCCCCAAAAGTCTGTACCTGTCATTTTCTACCTGTGCCATCTGTGCACTCCAACTTTTGCTCCTCCCCAACTCACAGATGTCTCTGGAGCTCTGCCAAGGGGGAGCCCTTCCAGGGCTGGGAACACAGGCTGAGAGGGCTGCAAGTAAATGCCAGGTTAGCAGAAGGGGTTTTGGTCCTCTCAAATTTACCTTCTACTGTAAATAATGTGCAACCTCACCATAAAGTTTTGCTTAAAATTTTCCTATTGCAGGGTAATACTTTCTGATCTCTACTGATATTGGTGGTAGTAGGAAACCAAAACAAACCTTCAGTAACCTTCAGTTACCTTCAGTAACTACCTCCACTAGAAACTAACAGTGTATTTATCTGATGACTGACTCAAGAACAAATGCCAAAATGGGAAAAAAAATTAAATCAGTATTTCCACATGTGCCAAGCAACTTGCTGCATAATTCTTCAAAAAGTCATGACAATACTGCTACATGGGTTATGTCCTCCCTGACCAAAAAAAAAACAAAACAAAACAAAACCAAAAAAACCCTAATGTAAGCTCTATGAGTAAAATCTCACCTAAGTCTTGTTGGAGATGAGTTTTAGTATCAGACCTCAAATACAGCATATTTTATCTCCTTATTCCTCCCCTGAGACCCAGCACAAGCCGTGCTGATGGTCAAATGAGGGATCCTGTACGTGGAGGTAACACCTCAGCAATGCAGCTCAGAGAGCTGCTGAGTGCATGACACCAGCTAAGTACTTACAGCCAGGCAGCACAGGCATTTGCTGCCTACTATTTCTCCTCCCTCCTAGGTTATCTTCTTCAGCACCACTCATTTTTCTCTCTTTTTTTTAACTCCATGAAAAAAACCCATACTAAATGAAGGTATATTGTCTGAAAAAAAAAACCATTAAAGTGTCCTGATCACTTTCTGTCTGTTGTTTGACAGACATAATATTATAACAACTGTTTTGAGACCCTGTCTGGTTTATACTTGTACCTTTTCATGCAAAAGAAAAAACAGGTTTATTGAAGCAGTTAAAACTTTATTTTCACTAAGCCAACTACATAATTAAAAAAAACCCCTAATATCTACAGCAAAATAAAACAAAAAAAATGGCTCTATACAAGTAGTTATATCCAGCTCTCAAAATCACAATGGTTTCATGTCAGGTACTGTCAAGTTGTTCTGATCCACAGCAGACTCTCACATTTTTTACTCCTAAATGGAAACAAATCAAGCAATTACACATGATAAAGCAGTTATAGGTCAGTTTACAGCATAGATGTTTTCTTTGGTTTTAAATGAGGAATGTAAAAAGGGAAGAGGATACTTCAGATTTTCCTGATTATCCCATTCATTTTCTTTGTACTTGAGTTCTAAATTAGGCAGCTGTTCAGATCTCTAATCATAACAATAAAACCTAATCTCCAAACATAAAGCATTCAAAAAGTATTTCAATATCCTATAAAGAAGGTTTCTTGGACATTTTGTATTTTTAAAATCATGAATTACACATCAAAGTAAAAAGAGTTAATTAAATCAATTTATGCTGTCTTCATCAATTATTAATGTGAACCAAGTCATATCAGAACTTTTTTTTTCTTCTCACTATATGCCTTGATTCCACTTACCACTCCTTACACAGCTCCTTTTTGGAATGTATTTTGCTTTTTTGCTTTTATTTTTTTTGTTTACACACTCCATAAGGACTTCCTGAAATTGCAGCTAAGATAAAAACCTATGCAATCTTTAGTTCCCTTTTTCATCTTTCTTTTCCACTATTATTCCAACAAATAACAAATTATAGTGACCATGAAATCAAGATGCTAGAAATAATTGGCCTTTGTAGTGCTTTTAGGTTAATATATACACATATGCATACAAATTTTAAACACATATCATGTACTTGCAGATAAATCACAGGCTTTCTATACTGTACTCACAGAAGAGATGTTTCAGCAGATAATATTTTTATAGCTGCTCTTGCATAATAATAACTATGACAAATATAACGCTTCACTCAGTAATTATTTGCTGCACAGCCAAACACTGTTGCAGTCAAAAACTATTCTTGAGAAATGACAGAAATACCCATCAAAATTCCATGCTCTGGTGTTTCCCTTGCCCTCCTGTTGGTTTTGCTAATTAATCTTTTTTAGCATGCATCTGCAGGAAAAAAACAGAACAGATACTACCAAAGAAACTATTTGATCTGTATCTAAACCAGACATAATTCAGACCATCAAGCACAGTAAGAATTAATGAGATGTTACATTTTGTTTGCAGAATTAACATGAAATAATTATCTATAATATCCTTGATCTAGACAAATATTCACTACCACTTTTCAGTGCAATAAAATAAAGCAAATCCTGAAAACTAGGCTAAGACATTTGTTCTCATAAATGTCCTTAATTGTTCTTTAAAAATTTCATGTTACTGTCAAGCTACCTTTTTTTCTTTTTTTTTTAAACATTCTTCCTGTTCTTATCTGGTTTCAATTGAGAAGGTATTGTGTAGGAATCCATACAGAGCCTTTAGGTTGAATCCCATGTACTCAAAATTTTCCTGCCAACTCCATCAGTCAAGGTACCCCCTTTACCATCTCCATGTGGCTTCCTAATCACCATCATTTCCCTAAGCAAAATCAGGCAACTGACAGACCCTTCACTTTGTTTCTTGGGGAGGTGAACATTGACCTGGCAGTCTGAATAAAGAAAATAAAAAAATAATTGAAGTTATTTCAACAGCTGCATATCACAGTGCTTTTCTGTTCTTTTAGCTTATAAAAAGAATCAACTCAAGATTTTTATCCTGTAAGGTAATTGAGCTCAAGGGCTTTTGTCAATGGTTTTATTTTTCGCTCAAGTTCCCAGAGCTAAGAGCTGTCCTGCTATTTAGTGAGAGAGGATATGGCTCTAAAATAAATAAGCACTTATTTGTAGATCCATTTATATTATTTTGCTATTATGAAATAGTCTTTTTTATTTTTTAAATCCATCAAGATGCCATTTACACAAACATTTTTATCATGCTGTTTCTTCAGAAAAAAAATAAAACAACCAACCATATCCTTTCCATCCCTTCTCTCTTCAACCCAAAAAGCACACAGCCTTCTTCTGAAGCAAACTTAATTTATGGATGAGGTGGACCCCACCCTTGTCCAAAGGTAGAGGAATATCTTCTTCCCAGGACTTGGAGCAGAGGTGCTGTTCCCACCATCTCAATGTGGCATGTACCAAGAAGCACCACAGGGCTCAAAAACCTTCTGCCACCCACAAGTACCAGGGGAAAAAAAATGTGACAAAATAAAAAAATGACAGAATACCCTGCATTGTCCAATTTTACAGCAGAAGTAATCTCTAATTTTATGTACCAAAATTCTAATAAATGCATTAGAGTATTTCCATATTATTCTGTAATTTGTATGTGGTTTGGGGGAGCTTTGTTGTAGGGTTTTTTTGTTTGTTTGTTTGTGTGTTTAGTTTGGAGTCTGTTTTCTGAAAAGATATAGCTGTGACTGTACCCTGCACAGCCCTGTGCAGAATGACTATGTCAGACCCATCTCTGTCTCCACCCTACCAACGCCATTACACTTTTTCAGGAAATGTTATCTATTCAACAACTTGCTCCAGTTATCATAATACACTTAACATTCAATAAAAAATGGGGCATCATTAGATGATAAGATACATGGTTCATTTCCTAGTGTGCATGTAACAGTATCTTATGTGTATGCAACTCTTGCTAATTAGGGCATTCACCTACCTCCATATTTCAGACTCAATAGTTGCCACTTTGAATATTCTACATCTTGGCTTGTCCCATACCCATTTCAAATGTCTCTTTAGTGGCTGCCCAAAAGTAGTTTTTGTACTTAATAGCAATTTAGGCAGGATATATAGCTGATGTCAGTATATTTGTCTGCCATATACCTTTGGCAGCAGGATACCCTTGCAGCACTCATCCTCCTCGCCCTATGGTATTTCTTAGCCCTTCTGACTTTCAGCCAAGTTTACAAGTTTCACTCTCAAGGTTAATGACTCACTCCTGTGCAGTAAATTTTACACCAGGAATTTGTTTATATTTCAAACAGTGGTTCCTGTACACTTAAATAGCATTTTCATTTTTACATTTACCTAGCATTTTCATGGACATGTTAAATCAACTTTTCTTGACTTAGCTTGGATATAGTCTGGGGACAGGATTCAAACTCACACCAGCTTGTTTCAGCAGCAGCATCTCTGAATGCAACACTTCTATTCCTTTCTCAAATATAATCCCTAACATCACAAAGCATCAGCTCAAATGTGCAAATAAATGCCACTTAAATAATATAAAGAATAATTTGAAAGGTCTCATCACCAAGCAAAGAAAAATACATTAAAAAAATTATCACTAACAGTATATTTGGCTATTACTTGACAAATCTTTTTGCTAACATAGAAAAGTAACTAAAGAAACATTAAATTATGCTTGAATGTAATTCTATTTGAATTTCCAGACACTGGGATTTCAGCACTCGTATTGTCTGCTGATATCATCACAGAAGAAGAGACTACCTTTTCCCACCACCACTCCTACAAAATGGATTCCCTTTCCTGGAAACCCAAGTGAACAATTCCAGCAAAAATCACTTACAGTGCCTTTATTGGATGTGGGATTTGGTTTTGTTTTTTTTAGGCAGACCTAAAAATATTGTTTGTTCTCCCTTATTTATTCACAGTGATTCATGAGCAAGACTTTTAAATAACAAAATCAAATTACTGGCATATATAGGTCATGTGGTTCATAAAGCAGCATCAATTAAACATGTAAAAATTATATTTTCTCATTTGCAAGAGAAAATGAATCAATATTAGCTATGCTTTTTGTTTTCTAGATGAAAACACTAGGATTTCACCTTGAATAATGCATAACTGCTTGAATTAAAACAAAGGAAAGCACAGACATGCTTTTTTTTGTGTTCTGTTATCCATTTGGTGTTTTGTAAGGAAATCCCATTGCACCTCACCCAACAAAGGCTGAAATTAATTATAAAACCACATATATCTAAAATGATGCTGAATTTATGCAGGTTTTAAAGAAGACAATATCATGGATCTGTACAGTTAACTACCGGACTTGTACAGTATTTCACTTACTAAGAAATGCTTTTCTAAGAACTTAATCTCTGAATATTGACACTTTTTCTCCTCCCTGATTCATATACAGTTTGGCTGTCAGAAGAACTTTTCATTCCTCCTGAAGTAGTGGAAATTGTCATTTTCTGATACAGTAGTCTATTTTGGGGCATTCACACACAGTCTGTGGCTCTGATGTATACGTGCACATTGGAAAAGTGGAGAGCTGAAAAAAGGTTTTGTGAATCCTCACACATTAAACATTTTCAGCATGATTGCATCCAGTTGTAGGTCATGGGGCAGACAAAACTCTAAGACCCAGGAGTAGAAGGTTCCTATAAGACCCTGAAGGATTCCTAAGCCATCTATATTTTCAAGTACAGGTCTCTTGGA
The DNA here is from genome assembly GCF_022539315.1 of Serinus canaria. Classification (NCBI taxonomy): domain Eukaryota; kingdom Metazoa; phylum Chordata; class Aves; order Passeriformes; family Fringillidae; genus Serinus; species Serinus canaria. Next base: position 104,848,508 of record NC_066313.1, read on the forward strand.
AAAGCATTAATTGACATGAAAAAGCACATGGAAATGATGCACACAAGTAAATACTGCAAATGGTACAATGGTGGATAATTGTAACAACCTCTTAAATGAAATGTTCTGCACATAAAGAGGCTCTAGGCAGCCTCTGTTCCTCTGTTCTCAGAGTTCTTCATTGTTTATTGCTGAAAGCTTGTAAGTGTCATGTACAGCAGTTTCATGTTTATGACACTCTAGACAAGCCACTGAATTCCAACAGAGATTCTTATATCCAGCAGTTTAAAGAAATGTCATGTCACTCCTTATAAATGAGTGAAATAATATTTTCCACATGTCCATTGGCACTTAGAAATTTGCATCTCTGCCTTAAGAAATGCTGTGAGAAAAGATACTATCAACCATCCACTGCCCCATGGTAAAATTTTGATTTTAAAAATACACTAAAACACACATTCAAAAAAAGGGGTCCCAACAATGACAAACTATGCTGCTTATGAATGTAAATCTTAAGTATAAGCCTTTTTAATAAAATCCAAATTAAACATGGCTTGAGTCCTTTGTGCCACAGATTTCAGCAGCCTCTGGCATACCTGCTACAACTCTGCAAGCCACTTACATACACAAAAATCACTCCATGACAGTCAATAAATGTTTTAGTTGTGCTCAAGAGCTTTGGTCCATCCAGCTCCCACTAAATCAAGCCAATCCCTTTGAAGGACCACAGGCCATGGGTAGCCCCACAGCAACATTCACTGCTTGTTCTTCCTGCTGCAGGACAAAAAGGTGGACAAAGCTGCTGCCACTCGAAAAGCTCCTGAAAGGCCACTGAAGCATTCTGGCCTTTTATTGGGTGTTTATTTGTGTAGATCTGGAAGAAGCCAGGCAAATCCCACCCCACTCTGTTCTGTGGCACCTGGGAGGGACAAAGGACCATCCAGCCACCTCCACCTGTAGGGTGGCAACACAAGACTTGCAGAGGACACCACCAGGGTCAGCCTGGACTTTGATGACAGTGAGTCACCACAGCCACCTCCTGGCACATGCACTCTCTGGCCCAACTGGGTTTGAAAGGCTGTCTCTGCTCCAGGACAGCCCCACAGAACCCAGCACAGCACTGACACAGTAGGAGACAATATTCTCTATTTCCTGAGGAGACTTTAACAGATACACAGTAAATGTTACATGTTCCAGATTGCTTTCTTTTTGTTTCCTTCTGAAGGTATTCAAGTTCTCCAAAGCTTCATTTACATCACTGAATTGCAGATTCAAGTTATCTTACGGGATTCAGTGAGTTATCCACAGCCTGATACATGCCTACCTATCCCAAAATGAGATGTGCATTAAATCATGCCCTTTGCAAGACATATTTTATACTTCCATGTAATTTGTACAACTTATTATCAGCCTTACTGTCAGACACAACACAAAAACTGTTCAACTGAGAAAATAATTCATTTTCCCTTGATTCTGAGAGGGAGGAATAGAAGAAGAATATGAAAAAGGTGATAAGCATGTGTTACTGATTTTAAATATTCAAGAAATTTATTCAAGGACTTTGAAATGTCATGGACATCAGGCTGTGAAATTATTATTTTGATACTATATACAGTAAAATATAAAGGTGCATTAGTGCTGTGCTGTATGACATTTCCCAAGCAATTTCTTCCCCATTTTCTATGTCATTTGGGTAACTTTTTGTTAAATATCATTTACAGATTTTGTTTCTTTTGTGTATTTTTAAATGAGAAAGCTATGAGCTCTATTTCTCCAAGTCCATAATGTTCAAACATACTAAACATTTTGATTAAATACATGATTTCCTAAATTTAAAGCATTCTTAGAGAATAGCTTTTTAATGTATTTTCTAAATTGCATCTAAAAGTTTTCAGTCACTAATATAAAGAAGAAAATACAAGTAGAAGGTAATTTTTGAACACATACCAGACAATACCAAAAAATACTTCTACTCATTACAGGGATAGTGCTGCAGAATATGTGAAAAAGAATGAACAGGTCAAAAAAAGAACAGAGTGTTCTGATTTGGTTTGTAGTGTAAGGTGGAGGAGTGGTACAGGCAAGACTCTGAATGAACCATCCTTTAAATGCTCATGGCACAGCAGAAATACTAACAGTGCTACATCTCCACACCTCAGTGAAGACCATTAATGTCCATCCCCTCAGCAAAGCATCTCTTGACCCAGGGGGCTGTCCTGGGAGGCTGTGTCACCCCAGGGGGCAACACCCACCATGGTACCCAGCCCTGCACTGCCACTGACATCCCCCACTCAGGGCCCAGCCCACACAGCCCACTGTCCCCTTAGGTGACATTTAGAGGGGACCACAGATGGATTTGAGCTTCTTGGTCCCTGTTACATCTCTGTTTTTCAGTCTGCAGCTTCTGGCTCCCAGGCTGATGTGATTTTTCAGTCCCATGATTTTCATGGACTCACAGAATGAGTCAGGTTAGAAGGGATCGTGATGGGTCATTTGGTTCAGCCTCCCTGCTCAAGCAAAGTCATCCCAGAGCACATGGCACAGGAGTATGTCCAGTCAGTTCTGAAATATCTCCAGAGACGGAGGCTCCACACCCTCTCTGGACAACCTGTTCACTGCACAGTGAAGAATTTCTTCCTCATGTTCAGGTGGAACTTCCTGGCCATCAGTTTCTGCTGTTCCTCCTGTCCCATTGCTGGGACCATGGAGCAGAGTCTGGTCCATGCCCTGACCCTCCCTGCAGACACTGACAGGGATGAGGGCTCTTCTCTCTGCCCTCTCTTCTCAGGGCTGGAAAGGCCCAGGTCCCTCAGCCTGTCCTCAGTGAGATGCTCCAGTCCCTCCATCACCTTTGTCACCCTCCACTGGACCCACTCGAGGAGCTGCATGTCTGTCCTGTCCTGAGGAGCCCAGAACTGGACACAGCACTCCAGATTTGGCCTTACCACGTCTTAATGGAGGCACAGGATCACTTCCCTCTGCCTGCTGGCAGTGCCCTTCCTAAGGCACCCCAGGACCCCACTGGCCCTCTTGGCCCCAAATGGCAGTGCTGGGCAGCTTGTTATCCCCCAGACCATCGGCTCCTTCTCCCCAGAGCTACTTTCCAGCAGCCAACCCTGGTTCAGGGGGTTGGTTCTTCCCCAGTTGAAGAACCTCACAGCACTTGCCATCGATGAGTTTCAGCCAGCTCTTCTCTTGTCCACGTTTCCAACCCACCAAGGTCCTTCTGGAGCTGCACAGCTCTGGTGTTTCAGCCACTCCTCCCAGCTTTGTGTTCTTTTGTCATGCTTGAGCTCCTGTACGGCCTTTCCTCAACACCTTGCGCTCCTATTTATGGGTTTAATTAAGTAATAAAGGCAAAGAGAATCTTAGACTATGATAAGCTATTTACCAATAGAATATGAGTGCTTTTATTGTGCCGTTATGTAATTTATTATGGAAGTGATTAATATATTCAATATGCATTTCCTCCTAATGAGTGCTTCGTAATTGATTCATAACACTATCACAGTGTTTTCCTGCAAAATGTACGAGAAACAGTGGGGAAATTGACTATTGCAACTGAGCTCTGCAACATGCAATCAGTTAGAACTGCTTTGCCTTCCACTTAGGCAATAAGCAAACACTATATTGTGTAATAAGTCATGCCTGCTGTGTTGCTAGGCACTATACTAATGACTATGCTTAACATACGTGTAAATTATTACACCCTTACTCAGATCCTGCCGTGCCTCATTGCAATTTCTCATTTTTAAGTACAAGTGGAGAAAATACAAATTAAAGGATTTTTTTTACACAAAAACATGGCCTTTGGTTAAAAACCCCCTGAAATAGCAAAAAAAATCCCCAAACTGAAAGTGCTACCACTTTTTATAATTTATGTAAAACCCACAGAATTCAATAAAATAATAATTCAAGTACCTACTGTCAGGATTTCATAACAGCTGTCAGGTTGGGACTCCACTGTGCTAGACACAACTAATGCGTGCAAGGCCTTATAGTCCCTACCACAACATATTAGGAAAAATTTCTACATGGAAAGGGTGCTCAGAGGCATTGGAGAAGGTGCCCAGAGAAGTGGTAGAATCAGTGTTCAAATATGGCTCTTGGGTTTATGATTTACTGGCACACTTGGTGATGGCTGAGTTATTGGTTGGACTCAATTTTGATTTTATCATTCTACCTTGTCAGTCAAGACACAATCTTACAACCAAGCAAAATTAACCTCCTGTGATATTCCACCCTTAAGGGAAAGGGAACACCCAAGATATGTAAAAGGTTGTGGTTAAAAGAATAACAAAAGTCAGAGGATCCACAAAAAACCACAAAGGTTTCATAGTAAATTACACACTTGGCATGGAAATTGGTAAGTTAGTCCCTGAGCTACTATATAAGGGAATGGCAGTGGGTTTTGGATAAAGGGGTAAGATGAAGAAAAAAAGGAAAGAAAAGGGGGGGAAAAAAAGGGAAGAAAGAAAGAAAACAACACCACCAGTCCTTGTGCCAATGTTGGTAAAGCCAACAGTGTCCTGGGGTGCACAGCCAGGCTGGGTGGGGTCCTTGATATATAGGCTTCCCTGCCCTGAAGAGAAGTTTCTTGCTTTTTATGCTAATCAGTTGTCATGTCCATTCTTCCAGACCTTTCTGGAAATGTGTCAGAGGCTTTGAGTGCCTTGGGTGGTCCTGATGACTCTAATAGTCCCAGACCACTTCTCAACCTCATTCCTTCTTTTCTGCTGTACTGTGTTTTGCTCATCTCCAGGAACTAGAACAAGGATGTTTGTCCCAGAAAAGTGTTACCCTACCTCCACATGACCCCTTTCTCCAGGAGCATCCTGCTCTTCCCCATGTATGCAGCATGTTCTTACCAAAAATGTATGTTGCTCCCAACAGAGCTGGTTCCGTGGCCATCCAGCTATCAGGATTTGAAACATGCACATAAACCCCTTATCTTTTGGGATTCCACACCCCCACACTTGCAATGAACACAGGAGCAAATATAACGAGGGATATCAGTTGTTCATCTGGAGTCATTGTTGTTTCACTTGCCCAGATTTTGCTGAATGAAAATTTAAAGAGGTGGGAAACATCAGTAGAAGCCTGCCCAATGTTTTTTTGATGTTAGAAGAGCCTGTTCCACCCCTCAGTATTCATTAATGCTGACAGAGGGAATGCTTGTCACTGAAAGCATTCCCTCTGTCTTTAACTGTTATCTCCTCCACGGTCTAATTAATAAAGCTCAGGCTGGAGTTTATTACTGTCTATAACTGTCTGGAGCAGTGAGACAGCTGTAGAGAGAGTTACTACAGAGGGAAGAAGCAGGGGAGATTTCACCATATCTTTTGAACAAAACAAACCCAAATCACTCCCCCACTCCTCCCCTGCCACACTCAATCTGTTCAGGCACTCAAAACAGGAACGGTCACATCAAAAAATCTACCTTGTCACTTCTATTAACTGGAGCTGTGATGCCGAATAAAGCTGTGTTAAGCACAATGAAAATGAGGCCTGAGAGCTTTGGTGCTTGGGAGATCAATGTGTGAATGCAAGACAGTCAGAAAAATATCTGTACTGCAATGAGAGGGAGCATCATGCATAATGCATCTGTTACCTTTCTGTAACAGCAGATGAAAATTGCTTAAAAAATGCAAAGCTTTCTTCTTACATAACAGGTAAACCACTGGTTTCCAGGAGCTTTCTTAGACTGATTTATTGACACATACAGGGTGCTATTGATAGATTGCAAAAAACCATTAAGACAATCCGTTTCTTTGACTATCAATGTCAAGCTAGAATTCAATTCAGTTAAACACACGCTCATGTATGGCCATTGTTGTGCTGCCATATGGAACCCTTTGAGAAACAGGAAAGAATGCAAGAGCAATAAAGCAAATTACTCCTACAAAGGAACAATAATGGAACAGTACACCTACTTCCTCAGGAAACATCAAACAATGCAAGTGTTGTTTTCTATGATTTTGACTCTCAAACATTTTATTTATTTTACCTCACCAATACATTTGTTGCACTGTATGAGATAAATCAGAATAACTAAAAAAAAACCCACCAAAAACCCCAAAAAATCCAAACTAAAAAAACAACCAACCAAACAAAAAAATTTAAATTGATCTCAAAAGCCTCAAGAAAGTTCAAATAAAGTTATGAAGTAACGTCAACCAAATACTTATCCACAAGAGATAATGAAATATGGAGTTGGTAAGTAGATATCAAATACAGTGGATAAGGATTATTAAGAAATTTTTGGTCAGAATTCAGTACATTGTTTTTGATAATAGAGAATGACTTTTTCTCTGAAAACAGAAAACCACATTAGTCTTTGCTGGAAGAGGTAAAGGAATTCTCTTTTTGTCAAACATGCAGTAAAACACCAGGAACAGAATATTCTCCAGAACACAGAGCTGCTGCAATAAGAAAAAATTAGACTCTGAGGAAAAGAAAACCACCACAAAAATAAAATTAAAAAAGGAAAAAAAAAAAAAAAAAGAGGGGAATACTTAATATGGATCAACACACAGAAGAACAGAAGAGCTATTCTGAAGATGGAAAGCACATGAATATAATCCATTGATGATCAACAGATTTCCTTTGGTGCAAGACCTCTAGGGAAGAGCAAAAAAGCAGAAATTGGCTGATGAAATAAAGACATCTTCAGCAGGAGGCCTATATAAAACATAAACCAGCTTTCATAATATTGAAAACTAAGTATGACTAATGACAGGCATGAAAGATTTCCTCTGTGTGCCTTCTGATGTTCTGATCGTGAAGTTTGTTTCCTACTTGGTAGTAAACAACCTGATTCTGGCAAGAGAGAGGTGCTTCTAAATGGAAGTCCTGTGGGCATTTATCAAAACCACCTCTTAAAGCTAAGACAGGCATCGTAAACCACCCTGAAGTTCCAGCTCAGGTATGTGCCCAAAATGTGTATGTTGAGTCAAACCACTTCCTACTCTCACCAAGTGTTTTTTAAGCTAAATGCCTTTATCTTACATAGTAGAATAATCCTTTATTTTAATGGACTTCATCAGGAGTTAGGGGTTCCCCACAACTTTAAAGATGAAGTGCCCATCACAGAGGGAGTGCCAAACACATCTTTGCCTGCACAGCTCCATCGAGTTGCACGGCAGTGCCAAGCAGCTGCACCAACTCCCCCATCTCCTCATGCTTCACACCTTGCAAAAGCCTCACTGCCCACGCTCAAGAGCACTTCAGCATGTTTTTCTGGGAGTGTTTTTGTCACACAGCATGGACAAGCAGCAGGAGAATCTTAATACATACTCAGCCATTAAGATCATCTAACACACACATGCAGCAAAAAAAAACCAAAAAAAGGAACAATAGTGGGATATTGCTGACTCTCCTCTGCTACAAACTTTTCTTGAAAAATAACAGATTTGTTTCCTTCTGTTGTGTTTGGTGTTGTCATCCCACCAATCTCTTGCTACTTCTAAAAGTGTATATATATTTGTCCTAATAGCTATGGAAAAAAGAGTCATTCTGATAAAGACTTTCTACACAGGCAAGATGTGTTTGTTTTGTTTTGTTTTTTTTTTTAATTTTAATTTTTGTTTAGACAGAGCACTTTGAAAACGTGTCTTTTACATAGTAGACATTTTTTGTCTCTGGAGCCACAAAATTGGACATCAACTTGTCAAATAGTATAAAATGAACTATTGCAAGTACACAAGCTCACAGAGTAGGGAACTTGCTAGAACAATATTTCCTGAGCATTTTGGAAGAGTTCTTTGAAACCAAATATTTCTTGCCACTGAGTTTGCAAAAGGTAGAAGACAGGCTCTAGTCTTCAAATTGAAAACATTAGGTAGAGAAAGTTAAAGTTTTTTTAGGAAGAAATAATAAACTCTTTTCAAATATTTAAGTGCAATATCCTCAGGATATATTTTTGAAATACCTGCAGCCTGTAATTTTAGTTGGCTAGAGTAATTAAAGTTAAATAAAAAGCCCACAATGAATGAAATTTTTCTCACCTTGAATTTAAAAAGGTAAATCATTCAATGTGTTTGTCAAAACAATTTAAGACTTTTCTCACTTTTCTGTATGAGGAAGCACAATGTCACTCTGCACAGAAAAGAAAATCCTACAAAACTGAAAAAAAAACACCTAAAGCTTCTGATTCTGGGAAAGTATTGATGGAAACTTCCTCTTTGCATGCCACTGAAAACTGGGAGGAAAATTAGAAGAAAGAGAAAAGCATGTAACATCACATAACCAGCACTCTTTTTTGCTACAACAGAAATTTCTGTTATTTACATGAACAGAAGCCAGTAACTTCCTATCTGGTTAGCAGAAAAAAAATATTTAAAAAAATAATTTTCCCTAACAATTTTGTAGACTCTTTCAGCCAAAACTGGTTACAAATTACAATTCTAGATGAAAAAGTCAGGAGACAAAGTTCTCTAAGCATATTTTTTTGTGGACAATGGAATTTTGAAAAAAAAAAAAAAAGCTACACTTTGAAAGAAAATGACATTTTTTCTCTCCCCTACCCCACCTTGACAGCTCTAATTCCATGTCTATAAAGCTTTAGAAGTAGTTCTCTTGAATATTGGGACTTTGTAACAATTTTCTTATTTTAAGTTTATTAGGAAGATTCTTTTATTACCTAACTGAGTAAAAAGCTTGAATGCAAGTAGCAAAGACAAAATATTCTAGAACTTTAAAACTCTCTAAACAACAACAAAGAAAAATGATCGCTGGTCATTCTTCAAGTCTTTCCAATCCTTTGTCTAATTTACTCCTGAATTTTATGCCAAAACTTTTTACCATCTCAAATTCCAACACTGTTGCTGAAATCCTTTGTTCAACACCTTAGGATCATGAGCTAGCAAAATTAATTATGCAACATATCAAAAAAGAAAAATAGCAATCAATATAAATATAGATATCGGAGTATCCATATTTTTCATCAATGAATGCTAAATTCAAGAAACAAACTAAACAAAAAATAATTGGCAACAGTTACAGCCTAGTATTTAAAAAAATAAACCTCCAGGGGACTGTGATAACTCCACTGTGGTATAAGAAATATTATTTCTTCAGTTGTCTGAAAACAAGCTAAGAGGGAAATAGCAGTTAATGAGTAGAAATTAGATATGAAGATTTAAATAGCTATAGGTACTGCAGAACAAAACCTTTTCTTTTTTCTGGTAACAGACTGTTTCAGACACCAGCCCCCTGCCCAAGTGTGGTGGCACTTCCCAGCTTCAAGGTTGGATTTCCAGAGGGACTTGGCTGCCCCAGGACAAACTGGGGGCCAGGTAAGCCTGCACTTAAACTCCCTTGGGACAAGTATAGAGAGAGGCTGCACAAGGGAAATGTGGGACTCCCATTCCTCACACACAACAATATTTCCTCACACTTGAAAAATAGGGTGGGGTTCTCCAATTTTGATCAGTAAATCATCTCAAGGTGCAGGTAGAAGGTTCAGCACCAAGATGTGCAGGAACAAACCCCCAGTGCTGTCCATGAGTTCCAGAAAAAGATGCTGCCCATCCTAAACAATGTTTATGACTACCTGTAGAGGATACAGGATGCAAATGAAAATCAGAGCAAGGTGAAAACATACAAATCATTACTACTAATGATGATCATTGGTCTAAACCCACCTTCAAAATATTTCCTGTAAGAATCATGATAAAGTTTCTTGGGAGTGCCAAAGAGAAGGATGGAGTGATCAGTTATGGTCATGTTTTAAGGGTGTTCCCCTTCAGGACAGGGGTAAATACAGGCTTCTGGCTCTTGGCTGTGCCCAGGAAGATGCTGGCAGATGCAAATGGTGACATAGGGTTCAAGGTAGATCTAAAGAGATCTGAAGATCTAAATTAGATCTAAAGATCTAGAATCCATTGTCCAGTTTAGGTAAAGAAGGGAAGTAATTCAGTTACCAGAAACACAGAAGCACTCAGTGACAAGAAGGAAAGATACCCAATGACACATGAGAAATTGTAAAACTTGGGTTTGTTTGACATCGTTTGGGGAAGGTGCTGGTGGTTACTTTGGTTGTGTTTGCTTGTGGGTTTTTTTTGTTTATCTTTGCTTGTTTGCTTTTTTGATTTTTTGGGTGTGCATTTTTTTTTTCATTAACACATTGCTAAATATTTACTTTGAGATGCCCTTTGATGTAAAGATCAATATACATGAGAATGTAAGAACACAATCACAGGAAGACAGATAATTAGTAAATAGCCGTAGAGGAAAATTTAAAAACAGCTTAAAATGTAGGTGAGTGAAAAGCAGGTTTTATAAAAGAACAATAGGTTTCATCTTTGCAAAAGCCCTGATCCTAAAAATGTCTTCTCAGGAGTATGTGCTTGCAAATATTCAGAGCTTTCTACTCAGTACATGTTTTTCCCCAAACTGTAACCAATGAGCTTTAAAAGCAATGCTAATCTTTCTGTATGTCATCTTATTCCTACTGACAGGTGAGAACAGCAACCTGAAACGTTTCCTAACATGTGTCCAATGTTGAGAACAACAGCAAAGCCAACAGAAAGAATGAAGAAAAAAAAAAGTCCCTAAAATTTTAGGAGAGACATGAAAATTAAAGGAGTAAAAAGGATGATCCCTCTTTCATATATCTCTTTCAATTTTTTATGGGTTGTATTAAATCATCACCAGTATTCAAAATATTACAGTTAAGAGATTTCTCTGTTCTTCTGCCATATCCAATTACTAAACAAAAAACTACTGCTATAAAATGCAGTCTGTGCTGAAGACTAGCACATCCCTATGGCATCAAAAGAAATTCCCCTTCCCTCTCTGACAGCTGCTGCTAAGTTAAACCTGTGCTCCTGTGGATCCTGAGTTATATACCCTAATATCAAAGTCAACATTTTTCCTTATGAAGTCAGCAGCTGGAAAATCAATTTATCAATCAACTGTTAAGCCCGTATTACTTTACATATGTATTTTCAGTAGATATTTAAGAGGTGAGGCAAAAAAAACCAAAATTCCCCTGGACAGTTTATACTTCAAAGTGCATTTCACATTATAAGGAATACATAATCTGCTTACAGTTTTTTAGAGTCAGAAACGTTCAAATCACTTCATGGAGATTTTTCACTCTCCTTTACTCACTTTTTAGGCCATCACAAGTATGATGACATGAAACCTACCAAGCACTGCTATCCTGAGCCAGCTGAATTCCCAGTCACCTGCAATGCCAGCAATTAATTCCAGTGACATGAACTAAAGTGATTTTAATTGTCACATTGAAAGTGAATACAGGACTAAATGCCTGTGAAGCACATAGAACAAGCTGCTGGAGACTTCAATCAATGTTAATATGTTCTGTTAGAATCACAGAGGGAGAGTAATAAAGACAGTGCAGCACACAAAAGGTGCAGAGTACTAAATTAAAAGCAGAAACTTGAGCTCAAGACAAATCTGATCAAGGTTACAAACACTGCATGAGGCCCGGAGACCAACAAGTAAGAAAAAGTATCAGAGATGTGACAAACATGAGAAAGAAAACCACCTTTTTAGGTGTAAGATGTAGCTGCTGTACATCTTATTCTAATATGCTTCATCATCTTGTTTCATGAAATTCATGGTGATTTAATGCATTCTCAACATTCTGCCTGTCTGCTGATTTGCACTACACTTCTTATTAAAAACACGAAACCTGTACAAATCGTGTCCATCCCAATATTATCCAAATGGCCATTCCCTTCACTGCTCTGAGGAGATGCTAAGGAAAAATGCTCAAGGCAGTATCCCTGCCATTTCTAATACATCTGAGAGAGATATATTAGATAGAGCCTTTCTAATATATCTGACACTTTGCTAGTTCAACATAATGACAAGTAATTACCTCGCAAGCAAGTCTCCTACTCCTCCCATCTCTCTGGGTGACAGAACAATGCTCTCCTGTCTGCAGTGGTTCCTGTCCAAGAGCCCCATCCACATTATTTGCCAGATTTCACCTGAAGACATTTTCATAGAGATTAAATTATTTATTTCTTTCTAAAGCAGAATCTTCAGGGACCAGGATCTGTCAACACTTCATGCAACAGCAGAGTAACATTAAATCTGGAAAGCTTAATGCAATCACAATATTTTCTTCATTAAAAAAGTCAGTCTGGAAAACTCAGATGAATTATTGTTGAGGAGGCAGCTAGAGGGTTTAACTGTAAGGAATGCATAGCACTCTCTGTATATTGTTTTAGCACAGAAGGTCAGTGTTTCATGGTTTTTAGATTTTAGTCAAAAACTCTCATAGAAAAAAAATTCTCCAACTATGAACTGAAACTCCTCAAAAAAAATGCTGTTATTTGGAGATCACTCGCCTACATTAATGTATGCAAAGAATCAGACTGTAGCTTCCATTTATGTCACAGCCAGTAGGAGAGTCAATACTCAAAATAAACAAAAAACATTCAAAACTCCTTGAATTTTGCCATCATCATTCATTAGACCACTACTCATACTCTGAGAAGCGCCGTAGGCAGGTGGTTACTCCTCCAGTGCTTTAAGCACAATGGAAAGACCCTGGGATTAGCTCAGCTGGTCAGAGTGTGGTGCTAACCCTGCCCAGGTTGTGGGCTCAATCCCCATATGGGCCATCTGCTGAAGAGCTGGGCTTGATGATCCTTCTGGGTCCCTTCCAACTCAGACTGCTCAGTGATTCTGTGGGAATAATTGGTACTGGGCAAACTGGCAAAGTGCTGATGTCCCACACAGATGGCAAGGGAATTCTCATTAAAAAAAAAATAGAAATAAAACTAAAAAAAACCCCAGTGGCACAGGTACTCAACTGCATCCATATATTACACCCAGTTATTACCCACCAGAGAGGGAAAATAAGCTAAGTGACACAAGCACTTACAGCATTCCCAGTCAGTAGTCCCTCTGCCCTGTGATTAATAACTCAGGTATTTATCATGTTATCCCTTTGTTCTGCCCATCCTTACATTACCAAGTTCATAAAACAGGTCCTAGAATGCTGGCTGGGAACATTTTTATTTTGCTTACGAGTCCCCTGCAGAAGCAGACCTGCCCTGCTGCAGCCTGCTCCTGGCAGGAAGCCCCAGGACTGATGAAGGGGCAGCACAGAGCAGCAGCTCCTGGTCCTTAGGCCAGTGTCATGGGGGTCCCACCTGGATTTAATGGGCAAACCCAGGAGCAACTTCTGCCCTATTTCATTTCTACTGACTTCCATGAATTTTCAAAATGGACCAAATCTAGGCTTAGTCTGCAGCTGCAGCTTAAGCCTCCAGTACTAAAATGGAAAAGATTACAACAAACCCCCCTGCCTCACCTGTTGAAATGACACCACAAACTTGAGAAGATTTTATGGCAGATCAAACCCACAGATCTTCAGTTTATACCCAGCTTGCACAACTGATGTGCACTGAAATATGCATTCCTCAAAATCTCTCTAAAAACAGCCAATCTTAAAAGCATAAGGAGGGGAGAGAGCAGCAAGAAGGGGACAGTTCATAGGGAGAAGAGCACAGCCATGCTGCACGGATTAAATTCAAGTTTATGGCATTCCCTGAATTATGTGAAGAAGCTGGAAAAACAACTGACCTGCAGCACCACCCAAACATCCTCTCCTTGCCTTGGGGGCTTCCATCAGGCTGCACAGCCTACAACACTTTCTAAATAAATATTAGGACACTTTGATGAAAGGAAAATTAATCTCTCTTGAACATAGTAGAGTTGGAAGCATGGCTACTCACAAGATTTCACATTGGACAAAATAAGTCACAGATAATAAGAAGGGGAAAGCAATAGATGACCTAAAGGTTAACTTTACATTTTTTACTTTTCATTAATTCATCCACTTCTCTTACTACCTCTTTAGTTAATATGTTCAGTGCTCTGAAAGTGTTTAATAAAGTTCTTTTGCATTATTATTATTATTATTATTATTATTATTAGTGTTGTTGTTGTTGAAGTTGTTAACACAGGGAAAGAGGAGGGCAAATGACAAGGCAGTCAGGACAGATTACTTGTGTAGATAAACCTGAAATTTAGCAAAGATAAACTTAATAAATTACAAAGAGCCCAGAAATAAGCAGAAGCAAGAGGCTGGGAAGCTTTGCCCTGCTGATGGGAACCTGTGTGGGCAGGGGTCCAGTTTGGGGACTGCTGGTGGGGCTGGCACTGGGGTCAGTCACTGGTGACTGCCCTGGGGTCACTTCAGCTCAGCCTTTGGCCATGAGAGAAGTGCCCAACAGCAAGGGACACCTTCCCCAAGCCCTACTCCACTGCTCCTGCCACGAGAGACCAGGGCAGGAGCTGCAAAAGCAATGAGTCACTTACACCAGGCACACCAAGCACATCACGTGCTGCTGCATAAGGCAGGGATGTGAGTAGATCTGAGAATGCAGTTATTTCAGGCTACCACCCACCTGGATTGTTTTAGAAGCAGCAGCTCAGAGGCTGGAAAAAAAAATACAATAGAATACAATTTGTGCCTCGTACTTTAAAGGAGAACACCTAGAAAAGTACACACAGAGAAAAAATGTAATTAAATACTAATTTCTATTATGCCCAGCACCTTAATTTTTTTATTATTATAATTTGGGGGGATGTGGGGTGTGATTGGAAGGTTTTTGTTTCTTTCTTCTACTTCCTTGAGACACCATGTACTTCCATATCCCTACTGAAAAAAAAAAAAAATGATACTACTTTTTACCACTATGCAAAATGCTCTTTTTTTCAGTGATTTGCACTGTTGTGTTTACAGTTGGATGTGATGACCTTAACTGTTTTTCTGAATTTTTTTTACTAAATTATGGCCAGAGGAGCCTCAAACATTTTTTCTCTTAAACTGTGAACCCTCTTTTTCATTTAAAAAACAGTCAAGATTTACTTCATGTTAATCAATACACAGATGTTAGTAGTATCAATGTTTTTCTCCTGCAATATATTCAATTATTCTTTCTTATTCTTTCTTAATACCCAAGGGACCTTTCCCTCCCCAAGTGGATTTATTTAAACTCCCATGATCACTTCAACTCCTCCACCACCTGAGAGGACACATTCTTAGTTAACCCTGATACCTATGACTATGAATGATTCAGAGTTCCCTTTTTCTTTCTGAAAAACATTAATCACCCTCATTTTTAGGGTGGGGGGAGGGGGGAAGTTTTCTTTAAACTTCAAGAAATACTACATGGAGAAAAATTATCTCTTGTTCTTATCATTAAATAAAAAAAAATTATATTCTCATAACATTCCTACACCCAAATAGCCTTATTCACTACCATGCCAAGACACTGCTTAGATTCCTCATATTTTAAAGTATTTTTGAGGTGGAACCAATTCAAGCCCCTCCTGCATGTTCCTGCACATGAGGCATTGCAGAGTGTGCAGCAAGAACAGCAGAGAAGCACACGGTGCCTGCAAGACACATTGCTGGTCCTCAGGAGGTTTCCTTTCCTACAGAAGGCTGCAGAGAGCAGCTCCTGTGAATGTCTGGGCTCAGGGGCACCTGCTGCTCTAGGGTGGCATCTTTGCACCCCACTGGGGAGGGCACAGAGAAGGGAGAAGCTGGCCAAGAGTCAGCAGGGAGATGCATGGATGTGAAGCAAGATGATTCAAAAGATATTACAAATGTTTTTTGGCACCAACAGGCAAAGTGGATATGTAGTGGGAACACTGGCATAGTTAATTTCATTATTTTATTTGTCTTACACATAACAAAGTCCATATTTTTTTATAAAATAAGCAACGCAGGGATGTCTTTAACTGGATCCCTTCTAGTATAATTTTAGACACATATACAGATTAAAGTTATCTTCTCAGAAAATAAGGCCATATAAAAGTCCTCTGGTGAATAAAATAAAGTGCACCAGTTTAAATACAAAATTTTGATCTAATCACCTCCACCTAGCCTTATACGTGTGCTGCTATTAAAAGGAAAACCCAGCTGAAAACTAAAATTCAGCCCAGAGAAACTGTATCAGCAGAAACACAACTCTGGAGAACAAAAATTTACAGCTAAAGTCAATGACCTTTCTAGAATGTATCAAGAAACCAACATAAAGAAAGCAGCAATAGATTTTCTATTATTCTTTGTAGTTTAAGTCTTTAAATCAATTTTTCACCTAGTTTGGTATTTCTTCTCCAAAACACTACACAAAGAAAATGAACCATTATAAATAATAGACTAATTAATTGAGTTTTAAAAGTCAGTCCCTGTAGATTATCTGGCAGATAAGTATCAAGAGAAATACGTTACTTAAGACAATTAGTGAAAGGTTCAAAAGTTCATTCCTGCTTTGAAACAGCATTTAGCACTCTCCAAACCATTTCCATCAAAACTGGTTGGCTTATAAATCCATTTCTTAGTGATTTCCCATAAGGACACTAACACTGCACTGTTGTTGGGTCCCCAGAATGAGGTGAAAGATGAGAATCTGACTCCAAGTTCTCAAAAGGCTGATTTGTTATTTTATTAAATGATATTATATTAAAAGAAATTATATACTAAAACTATACTAAAGAAAGAGAAAGGAGACATCAGAAGGCTAAACAAGAATTATAATAAAAACTCATGACTGACCCAAGTCCTGACACAGCTGGACTGGGATTGGTCATTAGTTAAAAACAATTCACATGGAACCAATTAAAGATGCACCTGTGGGTAAGCAACCTCCAGACCACATTCCAAGCAAACAGATAATTATTGTTTACATTTCTTTTCTGAGGCTTCTCAGCTTCTCAGGAGAAAAATCCTGGTGAAGAAAATATCATGGTGACACTGCACCTCAGTTTAGAAGGGGCTAAACTGAGCATGTTTCACCTCCACCATGGCCCACCTGTGCATTGGGAGGAGGAAAAACACATCCCAAGCACCTCCCAGCTCCTGTCTGTCACAGCCTTGGTCCCCCTAAAGGAAACCATGGTTGAAGGACCTTGAGGCTCCTCAGGACCCAGAGTGGTCCCTGGCACCCAGCTGCTGTCCAGGACATCACAGCCAGGATGAGAAACCATGGTACTCTGATCCTTCATTTCCACAGGATCCAGAAAAAAGTAGGTGAGGAAAATGGGAGAGTAAACAGAAAATATGGCTAAAAAATGACCTGACCACAGTACAGGCTGGATGCTATTTCAGCCAATCCTTCCTGTGCCTGCATGAGCAGCCTTTCCCCAGCAATGGATTCCAGCACCTGCTAGTTCCAGCAATAAAGGCAGTGATCCCATTCTGTTAGAGCAGGAGACCAGATAAATGTCCAGGTTTTCAGATAGGAATATTCATACATGCACATCTATTCTTGCATAGGGTTGCATTCAATGGTCAATTAGAAAGTGCAACAGCAGGATCAAGGTATGATGATAGTTCTGATTTTAAGAGTTCCACGAACACATGAGGTGAAAGGTATAGAAGTGCTTTTTGCTAAAAGCCAAGAAAACTGATGCTATATAAAATGCCAGAAACATTCAAGGATACTTAATACTTCAGAGGTCTGACCATTAGCTTCCATTTGAAAGTGAATGCTTTGAGAGCAACAATTTAATGTGCATTTGTAAATCCCACTGGGTATCTTCCCAAGTTCCTTGGAAAATTTTGGCCAAGTGTGCTTATGGATCAGGAGCTTTTGATTGAGCACAATATTTCTAGCACCTCAAAGAGGCACTTCACTGCTGAGTGGAATCTACAGCATCTAGACTCTACTGCTCATTGATTTCTTTAACTGCCTCTGCATAGCTTTAAAGTGTCTGTGGTATTGTTTTCCTTTTGATGCCCATGGATTTAAAATCAGGATCTTTAAAGATGATCCATCTGGACTAAAGTAACAATTTTGTATTTTATAAATTATATGTATCAAAGGCTGATACATATAATTGATACTAGGTTGAACATAGATATACCATTTTGCTTCTTTTCATATTTAACACTGGTTATTCAAGAAATACACAAGTTACATGAATAAAACAACAGCAGAAATAACCCTCTGCTGAAGAGCTTACAAGCATGGATTCTGCAGAGAAAACAACACACAAAATTTTCAGTGTAAGCTAATCTCACAGTGATGACATTAAAATACAAAGTTACACTCAGACATGACACTGTAGGAGAGTAAAAATATAACAATAAATGCTTGTATGATTTTTGGGGAGAAGAGGTAAGAATGAGAGCACTTTCAACCACCCCTCTTGACAGCACACAATGGGAGCAAGTTGCTCCCATGTCTGACATTCCCATGGTTTGTCCACAAAGCACAGAGCACTGGACAAAATTGGATAGTACATCTTCAATGCTCTCTATTTTAATTGGGTGTGTGCAGTGCAGCCTAGAGCCCTTGACACGGTGTCCCACGGCACAGACAGAAGGGATCTCAGCCCCCAGGGTCTTGACCCACAGATCTGCTCCTGCTGGGCTGCCCTTTGTGTTCAGGTAGGCACTGCCTCACATCCCCTGTCACGGCAAGGGAAGAAGATTGTCTGCACATTTTAATGGGAAATCTATTGTTAAAATCCCCTAAGCCTTATAAGCAATCTGTAAGAAGCTTTTAGAAAGAAAAAATAATTGTTTTCTCCATACCTCCCCAAAGAAAGTGTTGGCTTCAGCAGTCCATTAACAGAAGTGACTGCAGGTGCCTTTCCTGCTAAAATTAAAAAGCTTTATGCTTACTCCTAATTCTATTATTTTTCATCGTAAACATTATCTCTCTAATCCTGAATTGTTCTATCTCTCAGTATCCTAATAGCAGCTCACTTTTTCTCTGCTACACATTTTTTCCTCAAGGTCCAGGATTTTCTTATCTGGTGATTAAAACTGTTTAACCAATTTAACTACTTTTCATAGTAGCAGCACATCAATAAAGGGGAGAATATTGTTTTTCGGGCTCCTACTGAGAAGATAAAACCCAGCAGTATCTCAATACAATAAAGATAAAACACACAGTATCACTCAGGCCAGAATGCTGCAGAAGAAATTTGTATTTCATGCCTTTCACAAACTCTGAGAAGTTTCTGCCCAGGGTCGCACACCCAGGAGCTGTCACTGTTAGCAAGGGCACATCTGGAAAGCCACACATCATCAGGAGGCAGTGACTGCTAGGAAATCTGCAGTCAGTGTGGAGAACCTTGAGCATCAAGGACTTCCTGCAATCTGCCCTACAGATTATGGCCATGGTCATCCAGATTACAGGGAAATGTGACCAGGGAAGCCACAAAGAGGATTAGTACTTCAACCATAGTGGAAAGATGACATAGCTCAGAATGGAAGTTTAAACACAGGCAGGGAAGGAAAAAAATCTACTTAGTTATACAACCCATAGAATCACTTATGAAAAAGAGTGAAGGGCAGAAAAGCAAAGGTCCGGGAAGTTGCTGGGTGGGTGATGTTTATATTCAGCTCCCTTGAGAAGCTCAGACAATTGTAATAGCAGCCAAGCATTTCAGAAACAGCCATCTGAATCCAAGGAAGCCTATAAACTCACAGTGAATTTACAGCACACTCCTGGACTAAGATGATTTCTTTTAACCATGTCTATGGAACTCTTCTCAGTCAGTTATTTTGAGAGACAACTGTAAATACATCGCTAAGAGGAACACTGCCATAAATCCTGGTGCTGTATATCCAGGCATCCACTACCCAACTCTCTGCCAGGCAAATATCAGTCATATCCTACACTTAAAAACAGGAGAAAGATGTGAAGGAAAAATTTTTTCTGCCAGAACTTGTTCGTTAGGAGGTCCACAATGTCAATTAATGAAGAAGCCTCACCAATGGTGAAGTACAAACTGGTATTTCCTAGAGGCAACCTTTCTCCACTGTAACCCAGAACTAAGGCTGGCAAAATAAACTCCACAGTGAAAAACAGGCAAGAAGATGGGTGTGAGACTCACCAAGACAATGGGAAAGTCTAAACTCAAAACCAGAAGAAAAACCAATTTTTTCTGTATTTTCTGTAATTTAATAAGAAGTTACATGAGTTGAAGCTTCAAAGAAGACTATTTATTATATACGTATACATACATCTTTAAAATATATATAAATACAATACTTTTATTTTCTTTATTCCATAGACAGCTCTCAAAACATGGAATGGGTTGAGTTTTTTCTTTTCAAATTTAAATTTACTACCTTTCAGTTGTTATTGGCCATTAGACTGAGAACTTCAGAAATCAATACACTTTGCCTAATATATCAGAAAGAATGAAAGCATTCCACTCAAACAGAAAGAGGATTAAATAAAATAAAGCATGCCTAATTAACAATAAATTTGTTTCAGGGTTTTATATTTTTTTAATGTGGAAATCAAAGCTGCATAACGGAAATAATTTTCAAACATGCAAAACAATAATGAAAACAGCAAGGGGAGAAAATAAAAAATAATTTACTTAATATTATTGTTTATCAAGCTAATAACACTTATCTCTCTGGGACACAATGAATACAAGTTAATGTTTATATAACTCATGGAAGCTGAGAGGTGCTATTTGAAGTAGCAGGTATTAAAATATAGGTGTAGCTAATTCTTATTTTAATTTTCCATTTACATGATAATTCTTTTTTATCACTGCTCCATCCAAATAGTCTCATAAAAAGCTGAATTTGAAGCAAAAGAAAAATCTTTTTGTTCAAAAAAGGACTGTTGGCTATGCTCAGTTTAAATTGCCCTACTGCTAAACTGACCTATTCCACAGGAAGGTGCCAAATAAGAAGCCAAGACATTTCTTTCCTGCTTGTTTACATAGACTACAGCCATGCCCTGCAGGTGTTCACTCTTCACACTTTGGGTTTTCATTTTTTTCTTCTGCATGTACACAAACTCCTCTGGAAGGGCTTGTGTCCTGAGGGCTAAGAAAAATGGCAGCCTTTTCAAAATAATCTGTAGCAGACTTTGGAGGGGTGAGGGCATGAGGGAAGCCTGCAATTCCAGCTGCAGGGAATGTTTGTCCCAAAAAGCACATGCTCCTTCCACTTTCTGAGACAGAACAGAGCAGGGAAGTCTGCAGAAGTCCTTGTCTTCCAAAAACACATTTATCAAGTCTCACACAGAAGCTCTCCTCCTAGTACATCAGACACCATTACATTTGGACAATGACTGAGTTGGCAATATTTAATATCTCTGCATCTTATTTGCCATTTTTCTAACTACACCATCTTACACGCGCTACTCCAGTGTCAATGTCCTCTTGGTTCTGCTGCCCAGGCTCTCTTGGAAACCAAGTTCTCAAGAGCAATCATTTAATTAATTCCTCCCCACCAACAGTGGGGAGGAATTAGCTTTACACACCAGCAAACTACAGCAGAGTTTACCTGCTAAGAAAAGTTTCTAGACCTAAATACAACAAGCAAACAAATAAAACCCAAGATCTGTCCCTCAACTAGTCCTCCCAAACAGCCTGTCTCTCATCTCAGGCTCCCACCACAATCTGCTGGAAATCCTCAGCTCAAGACATCGTGCTAGTTTTGATAAGAGCTGCCTTTGGAAAACTTATTTTACACATCAAGTCATTCTCTGTTTATCTGCTTACCTTTATTTTCTCTGTCCATCAGTGTTTGTTTCATATTGCTGTTGAGATGGTAGCAAAAGGTCAAAGGTTGTATCACTTCCCAGCTTTCCATCCCTCCTTTAGGAAGAGAAACCACATCTCTAGTTCTGGGTGGTATTTCCAGTGCCACACTAAGTCTGGCTGTGCCATGTGGAATAGCTCCCATTTTTCAGCTCACTCAGAGCTTGGGAAGGGTCTCCTGCCACTGCCACAGAGCTGGCAGGCACCACCTTCCCCCTGCCCATCCTGCCACAGCCTGCAGAGGGAGACTGCTCTGTCCTCTGGCCTTTGACTCGGGCAAAAACCACCCCAAAAACATCACCTGCCTTTCTTGACCTGCAAAGGCGTGACAATAATAAACACCTAAGACCACCAAAGGAAATTGGGCAGGCTCTGTGAAAGCAGAGCTGACACAGACATCTGTTGTCACCCATGATAAATCAGACAGAAGTATTCAGAAGCAGGTAGTGACTCACATTATTCACCCAAACCAAATAAAATGAAAACTTGCCAAGGAACAGGATAACCTTTAGTTTAAGGACACAACCATAAATCACAAAATGAAGATTTCTTTTTAGAAAGATATTTCCAAATTTTCTGGCTCACCTTAAGCCTTTTGTATGGCAATCACTTGTGGACTGAGAGGAGAGGGTAGAGAATTCATTCTTCTGTATTCTTATAAACACAACCATCTAAATTTTTGAAAGATCTTGGAGTTACCAAGACGGTGAGATATGTTTCATTATTAAATCTGATTTGCCTCACATTGACCATGAGTGCCAAGGGGAATTTAAACTTCTACCTTGCAAAATAAACCATCAAACACAGAAGTTACTTTTCTTGTGTTTACAACAGAGAAATACCAAGGCTTTCAAAAAAGTAGACTTTCTACCTATTTTACTTTTCATCAGAGTTTCTAAAATTAAATTTTACAGTCGGAACATAGCAGTCCAGATCTGGGCAAAGGCTGGATATTAAATCTGCCAGCTCAGCCCAGGACCAACAGTAGCTCAGTAGCTCAATTCAGAAAATGAGGATTAGAATATATATCACCACAGGAGAAATCTGAAGAAACTAGAAATCAAGATATTCTCATGGTGCCAGTTTGGGAATATGTGTATGGGTACAGGAAAAATTGCCCAGAACCCAGATAAGACTTTTTTTTTTTTTCCCTTTTCCCAGTAACTCAATTGACATAATCACGGTATTTCTGACCTGACACAGAATCAACAGGATGTGGATTAAAAACAAAACAAATTAACAACCAGCCACAAACAAAACAAAAGAAAAAAACCAAAACCAAGAATAAACAACAAAAACAGTGATTTTGTTTCTGTACAAACTAAGGTCTCCACACAGGCTGAATAAGCAGCAAAGCACATGGATGCCTAACAATGGCAGGTGGGATTTTTATTCTTTTGTTCCCAACACAAGTTAGCCTGGTTAGCTTTCTGCAGGAACAAGCCTGCAGAAATCACAGCAGCCTAGGAGAACTCTTGGGTCAAACAGGCATTGTTTGCATCAGGAGTGAAATAACTCAAAGTACAATCAAAGCTACAAAGAAAACTGCAGAAAGTACAAATATGTCCTGCAGTTTAAAAAATGCCTTTTACCACAGAACCAGAATGGATCAAAGAGAGGATGTTTTATTCTCTCTCCTCTCTCTTTGAGGATATAATAAAAGAGTCAAGTACAAAAAACCCATTGGGAAACTCTGCACATTCAAAATTATTCTACTTCAAGTCACAATGTGTACTACTGAGGTGCTTAGCTTGATAAAGGTGAAATCTTGTCTCTAAAACTCTGCCTGTTCTTCAGACCCAATCTTATTTTAAAGTAATTGACTGAAACTTAATCTCTGGATTCAGTCATGTAGAAAATAAGTTTGGACTACTAAAATTAGCAGCAAGTCTTCCCAGAGCCTAATGTCTTAAAATATTTTAACAAAAGTTTTTGATATTTCATCTCAGTATCATTTCCAACGCTACTTTCTAATAAAAATTAACATACATTCTTATCCACAGCATTATAAGTAAAAGGTCCACATATTCAGATTACTTGCGCCAGAAAAAAGACAGAATAATATGTAGTTTTTCCTTTCCTTTAGCCATAATACAGCAAATGATATTCAAACCAAAATGATATTCAATGGGTAGATTATTGTACCTGAAGGGGCATATATGACACCAGGAAAAAACCAAATCATGTTATTTATTAGTAAGTACTTTTTTTTCTTACATACTAAAATAAAAATAATTAAACGTTCTTGTACCTTAGAGGTTTTCTTCCCTTAGGAAAGTTATTATCTTCAGCTGTTTATAAAGGAGTTATGAGATCAGCCTAAAGATAATGTAAAAAAACAATGTAAATTAAAAATTCAAGGCATTATAATTGAGTTGATAAGTTTATCACTCATCCTTGCTATCAGAAAAAATAATTTAAAAAATGGCATGGTGGTTTAGTCCAGAAGGACACCACTTCCCTAGCCTGAACAAGTTAATGAACATTTCCTCTCCCCAAAAAACAACCCCAAACCACCAAAACAAAACCAACCAAACAAAACTCCAACCCCCCCAACATATTTTTACCTATATGTTAATTTAAAAGAAGAATAGAAATGACACAATGAAGGTATTATGATAACCAAAACAGAGGAAGTGCTGGAGCTCTGGAAGGCTTGCTTGGGTGGAAGAGCAGGAGCAGAAGGAGCCTGAGCTTGGCTCCTTCCCAGGCATGCAGCCCCTCCTGGAGCCTGGTTCTGCGAGACAGACCCTGCCCAGCGCCCGTGAGAACAGACCTCGCCATCAGATTTCCGAAAGCCATGGGAAATCGAGCCTAAGTAAAAATTACAGCACTAAATCAATTACTTTTCAAGCAATTCCGCATCTTTGGAGAAAACCAGACGCAGCTCTAAGTCAAAAGACTGAAACAAATCAAGTTATTCGGCATAAACCAGTGACCTGGAGAAAACCGATTATTTATGCTCTGTTATACTCTCCGTGCTATTAAAATTTCTTGCGTTATTATTTGTAACACCTGCATCCCCCGCGGCAGGAGCTGCTCGCTCTCTTCAGCATCTCCGACAGGTGGCGTCCGGAATGCCACGGCACAATTCCACCGAAAACTTGGGAGTAATCAAAAGCTTCTTAGGCAAAGAAATTATTTAAATTATTTTTACTGCTTGCGTGCTGGAACTGCTCTGGCCAAGCTGTCTAACCACACAGAGCAGATGACATGAATGGACACAGAACAGAAATGTACATCTTAGGGAGGCTCAAAAACATACAAGTGCATGCATGCATTACTGAAAAACAAATACACAGAATAATTATAGATTTAAAAAGGAATTAGAACTACCAGGCAAGAAATAAGTAGCCAAAAACGGAATAAATAATTTTACTTTGAAATTTCAGACAGACTCTTTTTATTCTTGTACTAAATTCAAATACATAATTTTTTTAAATAACATTAAGAAAAAAAACATAGAACCCCCCCAATAAAATCTGGTTTTTTAAAAACACTTCCAGCTTTTGTTTTTCCTCTGGTAAAGTAATAAACTTTTTTTTTTTTTTGACCCTGTGCCAATGGAGTATAGTAAACAAAGGTAACAATATCTACAAGCCTAATTTCATTTCACATTAAAATTTTATTGTGCTTCGGTTTATTACACAATTCTGCAAGCAAGACCTGCTGTGAATGAATGAAAAGAAAAAAGAGGAAGAAGAAAATAGTTCCAGGACTTGGTGTATGCAGAGTCTTGTGGACTTGCTACCTGTTACACCACCACTCTCCAGGGAGAGGTAACTCAGAGCAATCTCTGCAGCACAGAAAGCAAGCACACATGTCCAGCAGCTTCCCCAAAGGCACACAGCAAAGCAGGGAAAGACCCAACTAGAAAACACTGTATTCAACTTCCCAGCATTATGCACAGACTTGGAGATTACAGCTTCTCTTCTCTGCATTTTCCCTAAAACCTGTTTGAAATGCTGTATGCAATTTTTCTTACTCTGAGTATAGTTTTTGAAAACTATACTATGAATAATGAAGCCAGTTATTATCCTTCAGAACTACAGAACCTCATAGATTTCAGTAGCTGTGGGTGCTTGAAAGCTTCAAGTTTGTTCATCTACATCTAGTTTTAAAAGAGTAGGAGAAACAACACTGGTTACAACCATTTAGTAGAGCAAGATCATCAAAGGAACAATTTAATTCCAGCTCCAGCGAGAGCAATACAAACATTATGCTCTTACTTTGCTGGGAGAGGTGATGAGCAGCAGAGGAGTGATTCCACAGGCCAGCAGGTTTCAGAAGCATGCAGAGATATGCATTTCTAGTCTGCCACTGTTTGTATTCTAACACCTTGGATTTCTAGATTATTTTGGAATTGGTACCACAAAACCTACTGCGGGAATGATAAGGCAAAACAGAGGAAGGAGCCAGCTTAGGGGAAAGCCAGCCAGGGTTGAGCACATCTTTACAGTTCATGACCATCCCAGAGAAGCCTATTTTCAATTCCTTCTGGAAGAATTTTTAGAACCAGCAACATGAAATCTCTCACTACAGTGCTTCAAAACTCTTTATGTGTTTTGAACAACAACTGTGAAGAGGAAGAAACCACAGTCATGCTAATTGGAATGCACTGCTCTACCAGCACCTTGCTGTGCCCATTCAGGAGAGACTTGAAATTTCTCAATCAGCATTTAAATCAAGAAATCTCTGCATGTTTTGATAAAATATATGTAATTCTCATTCAAAATAGGACATTATGAAGAGCACAACAAATTTTTCTAGCATGGAGTTCAGCTAATGACAAATTTTTTTGCTTATATCAAAAAAGCAATATAGAATAAAATAACCCATTAATTAGAAATTAGTGTGTACCAGGAAAAAAACCTGATATTTCCCCAAATATCATTGCCAGAACTCAAGAAATACAATTCAGGAGGAAAGAAAAATTAAAACTTTCTCTGTATAGAAGCAAAATTCATGATTTTTTCATTAGTAACCACATCTTGGAGCTGTTTTTTTTTCCAAACACCTTCCATTCATTCCTTGAGCTACCATTCTAACATTATCATGTGTAAATAAAAAAAGGAGCAGCACTGAACAGTAAATATAGTCTCACTGAAACATGGTCACACTTTTGGAGCATAAGCCTGGGTGCAAAACATTTCATCATGTGGCTTTAAGGAAAAGCAGTCATCAAAGCACCTTAGGAGCAGCATTCTAGGAGAGGGATTCATGTGTCACATGCATGGAGGACCAGGATGGGTGGTTCTAGGCTGTTTCATAAAGAAAGGCAAGGAAGAAGAGCAGTTGTTGCATTCTGTGCTAAGGAGAACCTTCAGTGTATAAAAGTTAATTATGGCAATTGTGGGAGCCCTTACCAAACACCTCTGGGTCAAGATCAGAGGGGTCATGTCCAAGGAAAAACTTAATACTGCAGATTGCTCAGAACTCCATTGGGAGGGACTCCATGGAATCTTTCATGGAGGCATAAGGAGCTGGTGAGTGCTGGGAGTTTTTCAGGAATTCTCCTGTGGAAACACTAAAACATCTCATCCCCTTTAAGTGGAGCACCCCCTTGGCTTCAGTGCAAGCTTCAGTCTGCTCAAAACCAAAGGAGAACTGTTCCAGACATGGAAAAGCAGACAGATATCCACGGGGAACTACAAGGGCATCCACCAGTACATGCAGAGATCAGAGGATCTAGGCAATTAGAGGCCCATCAGTCCTCTTTCAGTCCCTAGGAAAGTTATGGAACAAATCCCTCTTGGGGGCTATCACCAGTCAGAGGAAGCACATGATTGGAAACGACAACATGGATTCACCAAGGGCAAACTGTGCTTGACAAACCTCATCACCTCATGTAACAAACCTGCTCAGTGGATGTGGGGTGAGACATGGACATCATCTACCTGGACTTCCCCAGAGCTTTTGATGCTGTTTCCCACAGTCCCTTCCTAAAAGAGCTGATGTGTTGTGGCTTGGACAAGTTCTCCACGTGGTGGGTAGGAAACTGACTCACTGGTCACACCCAGAGGGTGGTGACAAACAGCTCCTTTTCCAAATGGCAGTCTGTCACCAGTCACATCTGGATGTGGACCCCTCTTGTCTAAGCTGTATTTTACCAAAAAATTTGGACCAGATCATCCCTAAGGTCCCTTCCAACCTGCTATTCTATAACCAAAGCCAGCTCTGTAGATGACCTCAGGTTCTGAGCAGGCGCCTGACAGAGAGCAGCAACAAAGAAATTATTCATTAGGCTTGGCATCATCTCTCAACAGCAACATAATGAAAAAAGACTGTGGGTTACTCAATATAATACATTCTCTACAAAGCTCTTTTTTTTTTTTGGTGTTCTTATTGGGGAGCAATATTCCATTTATTATTAATCATTAATTATATGATCCATTAAATAACACACAGTTGTCTTGGTCAATAAGACATTTTTTATTGTTAGCTGCTTATGGTGAATCCTATGTATTTGATGCAGGCATTGAGAATCAAACAAATTCACATCAAATTTTGTATAAGAAATCCCTCAAACTCTAATTTTTTTTGACAGTCTTGTGACACAGTCAAAATTTTAAACACATTTATTTATGCAAATAAACTCTGTGCTCTTAATTATAAAATTACTTCTTAATAGAATGTTAAAATAAGGCATTAATTGAGTAAAATATTTCTAAATTCCTCACAGAAAATTTTACTAAATTGTATTCTCTGAGGACATTTCAAATGGAGCCAGATGGGAATTTTAAGTATTTAGAGGTAAGGTGTTTGTCATAAGGAATATATTTTCCAGTCACTTCAACATTTCCAGCTTTGTTATGCCTCACTGCCTGCAAAGTCAGTCAGCTTCTAACCCTCAAACATCACTTTTAAAGCTAAAGATCTATACATTATGAAGTGTTTTCCCACTTAATTGGTAAGATCCCGTGTGTATGCCTTTCCAACTCAACCAAAAACCACAGACTTCTACAGAGGGAAAAAAAAAAAGGTTTAAAGTGATTTTATTTTTCCCCCCTTTCAGTTTCAAGCTGTCTTTAGAATTACACTCATTTTTTCCCAGGGCCTGATCCAAAGCTCAGTGAATTCAAGGGAGAGACTGATCATCTTCAATATCATGGGAGCAGGCTCATAACACACCATATGCCAACTATGAAAGTATCCATCTGTCACTGATCCATATCTTGTTATTGTTATGTGCATTACAACAAGGGATTACTTTTCTAAGAGCTGAAGCTTGTAAAGGAGTTGCTGGAGGTATTTCTGAACAACAGCCTCTGAACACGTAAGCACCCCGGAGTGCAGGCACACATCCCCCAGCCACCAGCTGTGTCTGACAGCATTTGGTGTTCACCTCCACGGCTGAGCAGAGAAAGAGCACTAAAATCTACAGGCTCAGGCCTCTTTTGGCTTTTGGGCTGCCAATAAGTTTATAACTGATGGATATTTCACTGCAAGCGAGAGCCAAGCAAAAATCTTTGTGACCTTTGTGCCCAGGGACAGAGGCTGCAGCAGAGCCATGTGACTGCCATCAGGATCCTTCAGTGGTACCACTGTCAGTCAGCACTGGTGTCACAGGGGCATCAACACCCCATCACATTGTATTGAACTGTCTGCCCTTATTTTGCCTGAAAAAGCAGGAAACAGTATTTTCCCTAGCCACAGAAGTGTGATGGCACAAGTCATTTTTAAAAACATGCTGACAGAAGTATAAAGACCCCTGCAATTAAGGATCTTGCTTGCTTAATTAATTGTCCTTTTAAACATTACCCTACATCTTGGCAAACATTCATAACCCTCAAAAAAAGAGAGCAGAAGGCAGGCACTAATTCTAAGATCACTTCATCACCTTCTTTTTCTCCAAGATGAATCAGTTGCATTTAAGAACATGCTGAAAATTCTTTTTGCTAACCCAATCACCTTTGCTCACTAAGTGAAATAAGCGGAAGCAACTCTGCTCATGGTGGTCATGCTGAGTGGGCTCCTATATTTAGGTGCTCACCCAAACCATGGTAAGTCCCAAAAAATTACCTTGTGAGCATCTCGCCCCAAAAACCCACTTCCTCTCACAGCCTTCTCTCAGAACAGCCCCCACAGCCAGCTGGCACCAAACTCGTCCGTAGAGCCTCCTCCTCCAGGTGCCAGGAGCTGCTAGCCAGCAGCCTGTGTGCACATCTCCATTATTCTCCCCAGCACCTCCTAAAAACCACCTGTGCCCCACTCCCACTCTGTCCTCCACTCCCCACTGTGCCAGCCCTTCCTCCTCACTCCTTTCTCCCGGTCTTGCACTCCTGCATACTCCCTGCTGTCACCCCAGTGGCACATCCCCACACGTCCCCATTCACTGTTTACTCTTTTAGTCACTGTTTTTTTAACTGCTTAATCCTACCTAACCTTTGCTAAATTCCAGTTTCTGCTGCAGGAACACAATGCACATGCAAAACCCAAACACCTTTCCTGGCACAGGCAGCCATCACACTCGGGAGGACATTTAAGAAAGCAGGTCTGATTAAAACAGCCTTCACAGTAACACAGCTTGCCTGGGGATGCAACTTGTCACCAACTTGAAACTGTTTTTTGAGCTTGGTTCCAGTTATTTGAAACACTGTTCTGTGTTTCACCTTTGGCAACCTGTCCAACTTAGCTGAACCAGTGGGCATAGATTAATATTTGGAGTCATGTCTTTTCCAAATCCATCTAAATAAAACAGAAATGTTCTTATGATAAAATCTATTTCATACTGTAGCTCAACAGCCTTCTCAAACACTATCCTACATATCTAACACAAGAGATTAACAAATCAGAACTTTCAAGCTGTTGAAGGTTCACAAAATCTTGCTTTGCAATATACCAACACCAAATTTATTTAGTGCTTGGTCAAAAAGCAGCAGTTTAGATCTAAGTTGTTAAAGACATTGGGATGTGTATGTCACTAACATACAACCTTTCAACATGTAATAGTTTAATACAGGCAAAAAATAGAAAAAATATATTTTTCTTTTTTTTAAATATGGCAACTAACCAAACAAGATACCCTGGACCATTTTCACCAGTAATGCAGACAGAAAATCTACAGTATTACACAGGTCAGCAATGATGAAGGCACCTGAATGATTGAAGAGGAATTTATGCACTAAGCAGGTTTCAGCAATGCATGATGAAGAGAGGTGCTAACCTTACAGAGTAGAATAAAAAGTTAAAAGCCTGTTCAAGGATTTCACAATGCTGCCTCACTAAAAAAAAAAAAAAACACCTCCAAAGAGACACAAGATATTCTCAGTATATTTTCCTACTGTGCTGCTCATCCACATAAAAGAAACCACCTCCAGGCAATTCTGTCCCTAAAGAACTGGAAGCTATATGTGCTTTTTCACTACATGTTATCCTGCAAGCCTCCTTCATCTACCAGATTAAGGACTTAAAATTAACATTACACACAACAGCTCACTCTTCCCCCTATTTCTCAAAACTGCACAAAGACTTTTGTTGTTGTTTTGAGGATACAAAATTTTGCTCTGCCAGGCTGACATTTGAGCTCCTTGGAATTACAGTGATTAATTTCATTAGTCATTACAAGAGTGGGGTTCCCCCTCTTTGGTTCTTAGGGGAACCATGTAGCTTACACAAAACCCAAACCAAGGTCAGAATTAATTTCTTGTCCAACAATGGAATTAACTCTTCCCTTGCTTTCTTGGTTTTAACAAGCAAACTGACCATGTGCCACTCATTTAGAATAAATATTACCACCTATTCTCCTCCTGAAAACTTAAGCCTTCCTTCCTACAGGAACATTCACTTGAAAGGAGTGTTACCTTTCAGTGCAGAAAAAGGCACTGGAGCTGTCAGTGCACATGTGGGTTGTCCTTACTGGAGATTACTTCAAAAGGCTTAGGAAACTCAACACAAAGCTCAGGACTGTTTGAATTCTACAACCTGGCTGGAGGTAAGGAGAACACTCTTTAAAAACCCAAAAACTGAACAAGAACTGCCAAAGGTATCTTGAAAGCCTTTGTTTTATTCATGTTTCTATAATTCCTACACCCACCTCCCACAATTCAGAAAATTACTTTGAAGTCTATTATTACTGAATAACTGATCTTACTGAAATTATGGACCCAATGGGTGACATTATTTCACCAAACACATCTGTCACTGGCATCACTGACTGGATCTCTGTTACAAGGTCAGAAATGTAATTTTATTACAGAACTGGTTGCCAGTACTTAATAATTCTATTTGTCTTCCAATGGGTGACCTGTGATCAGTGAGCTGCAAGATACAAGGATAGCACCGACTTCATTTTTCAAATGGTCCCATGGACATCCACTCACCAGCATGTGAAAGACAAAAAACAATTAATGTTTGCTTGTGTTTCTCAGCAGGGCTGATACAGAACAAATCCAAACATTTCAACTTCTCTGTATAGCATCATAAAAGTCATTGATATTTTGTTGAATTGAATCTTTTTTTTTTCTATTTTCAGAAGCATACTTTATAAACTGCATTTATTATTCATATAGAAGTCCTGGCTCAAAACTCACTGTGCTAGTCTTCTACAAAACACTGATGAAAGATGGTTCTGGATCGCAGAATTTACAGTCTACAAGACAGATGAAAGATGAATATAAAGAAGCCTGTACCGAGGAACATGACTGCTCAGAGTGCCAGAAATTGTCACAAAGCAGTGATTGCTAAAGAGGTTAAACCAGTCCCCATGCTCATTTCACCTCATTTTTAAGTGAGAACCTCACTGAGTGCCAGGTTTTTCATATGGAGAATACGTTCCTTAAAACTGCACCTGGGATACACCCATCTCAACAAAAGTCCCCAAAATCAGTAGTTTAAGCTGCTAATTAGCCTTCAGAATGAAATTATGGTAGTCACTTCCCAGCTCATTTAGATTCAAATTGGTGATAGAGGAGAAAAGAAGTGTAAGTGATAAGTGAGTTACACTACTTACCTGACAAATTACCTAGAAATGCTGGGTGTTGTTTTGGGTTTTTTTTTTTTTTTTCTGAACCATTCAGTTAAAACCTCCCAACAGATTATTCTATATGAGAATATTCCTGGATGAATGATGGATGCCTTAGTTTTGTTTTTCCTTTTGTTTGCTCTTTGAAGCTCCTGTTAGTTTTATAGATGGAAACCAACACTGCTAATCTATGTCATTGCCTTCTAGAATTTCTATCTGGATCCAATAAAAAATATTTGATTGTTATGAAGTGGATTTCTTTTCCATGCCCTCATGCTTTCTGTAGTGTTAGACAAAATTATGATAAATCTAAGGGCGGTAATTATGTTATTGAAGTTATATATTAAGCCTCCAATGGTAGTCACAGAGGACAGAGACAGAACAATAGAGACTCATTACTGTAACCCTTTTCTTTTCCTCCTTTTATCTCAGAAGAAAGCCTCTGCAATAAGTTATTCACCTTACTATTTAATTAAGCTATGAAGTCAGTATTTAGCTACAGTTTGCATTTAGCACTATTCAGCTCTTTATTCCTTCAGCAATTTTAAATCAACATCTGGACGATCAGTCTGAGTGGTTGGTACTGTACCAGAGCAATTACAGTTCAAAGGTTTAAAAAAAAAAAAAGTGGGTGTGTGGATATGCACAAACTCCCACTGGTCAGCTCCCTCTTGAAAATGAGCAAATTCTGCCAGGAAGTAAATATCTCCCCCACTGACATACCAGTTCCTTCCTCATTTTTCAAGATAATTAAATTTCATAGGCATCTTTATTCCCCAAACAGTTCTCCAGGAGAACAGAGGCACTACATAATCTATGGTTTTGTTATGACACACACTGAATATTTAGTTCACTTTCTTGCTTTTCTTCTCTTTCAGCAATACCTTTTACCAATTTCCCTGTGGCTGTATCCCTGGGCAATCAAACCCCTAAAATTTATAGAAAAGGTTTACAGGGGAACTAGACATACAAGGCAGTGCAATTTGGGTATAAATTAGGACTTACAGGTACAAAAAGACCTCAAAGAAACACAAAATTCCTGATTTACCAGACCATTTCCAGAGCACTTACCTCCACTTCTTCAAAAGGGAAGGGGGAGGTACACAGAGGAGATGGCAAGGGGGAAAAAATTACCATAAAACCAAGGGGAAAAAAAAACAAGAAACCCAAAAACACAGTCCAAATAAAAATCAAAGGAAAAAAACCTCTCCACAAAACACACAAAGAAACACCAAAACTTGGTGTCAGACCAGCCTACTAAGAGAGGCAGCTTTTTTAAGCTCAGTTTTTCCCTGAAACTTTATAAGACAACTAAACGTGAAGGAAAAAAAAAAAAGAAAGAAAAGAAAAAGGAGACATTTTATTACATCCTAAAGCTTTGCCTGAAGCAAGGTAAAGGGTGATAATGAGAAACATCTTCATGGCTGCATTCTCAGTGAAACCACTCTTGAAAATGGCTATTGGGAAAAGCAAGGTCTCCACTACTGTATACTGCTCAAAATATTCTTTCTACAGTACCATTTCCTATGATACTAAAATTTCTAATAATATAATGACCAAATAAATGCCACTAAAAATCAAACTTTTTGTAAATGACATTATGAGATCTTTCACACATAATTGAAACTGGTTAAAACAGGAGTAACATCCACTTACACAAATATTTCTGCTTCTAGTAGAAAATTGTGGGGAGAAATAAAAAAAGAGCTAAAACAATAACAAGCAATAAATCTATTTAAAGTAAAACATAAACCCACTACAAGATCTTTCTAGTAATATTGTCTGTCTTCACCTCCCTGGTAGTGACAGCCCACGGCATCCAGAACATGTCTGAAGTGATAACTGAAGATTTCTGTTTCCCTTGAAACACAGATATATAAATTGTGTACATTGTGAATATGCATAAGGCACAGCCTAAGGTCTCCAACACTTTTGGGTTCCTTTCCATTGGAAATAGGAAATCAGTGTTAATCTCAAATGTGGACAATTATTTGAGCTTACATTCTCAGTAGTTTTGCAAAGTAATTTCTCATTTCTTCTTCTTTTCTCTCACACAATGAACTTTTTCAGACAAAAAGTTATTTTTGTCTGAAAAAACTTATTTTCCATTGATAATGTCAGGTTTAAAATATGCAAGACACTTCAGCAGAGCAAAACAAAAGTATTCAGGCATATATTGTAAAAAGAAATTGCTCTTGTTTGTTTCTTTCTGCATGGAAAATCATCCACATTTCAGCCTGCTTTTTACAAGAAGTAAACCATGGTAAGCTTGGAGAGAGGCTGAAAGAACTTAGCTGTTCTCCCCTTTGCTGAATCTCACCGCTTTGAGATGCTCATGTAAAGATGGCATTTTAACATTTAAAAGCTGCTACCCCACCTTCCAGTGGTAGAATCACGTGTAAAGAACCACTTGGACATGGTTTTCCAGAAGATTCTAAGAAATCTATACATACATCTGTGCTTCTCGTGAGGAAGTTTGTGTTTTAATAAACTGAACACACATCAAGCCCCTGATCACGCCTCTGTAAATCAGATACCTTGTTGCAGGCTCAGTTGCTTAGATACAGAGTAATCAGGGTAAGTGAATAAATCAAATTATCAATAACATACACGATTGCATCCTATTATTGAAACAGTAAACTGAAGTAATTTTTAGATTAGTAAGAAAAGAGACATTTGAAATTTACTGGACAATATGAGATGCAAAATAATAAACAAACACTAGCAGACATTTAAAGATTTGGTCCTTGCAGACACATTGGAAGCATCATTGTTCTCTTTACAACAATAATTGCAGGAACTACTCATGTAAAGTATCCCTGAAATAAACAGTCAACTAAATGCTTCACAAATTGTTATTCTTAATACAAGGTAAACCCTTATGAAATGAACTTAAAATGTAACCATCTGAAACCACTCAGCTTGCATTGATTTTACTGCATTTGACAACAATGCAAGACTGAAAAGATGGGGAAAGTTCAGCTTACAGCAGAGATGATTAATAGGAGACAGAATAAAGGTGCACAACATAACATATGGAAGAGAAAACACAAATTAGGCACTTCTAATTGCTCTGCCTCCTAATGCAAGAGCAAAGGGCAATCAATGAATCTGAAAAGCAGACATTTTAAATTAATGAAGGAAATCTTTTTACACAAGCTATAATTAATCTTTGAAAATCACTTCCACAAAGTAGAAAACCTCACAGCTTATTGAAAAAAGATATAGATAATGAGAACATATATTTGTATTTAATAGGATGATAAATAAAATAAATTGATTATTGATTGGTTGGACATATAAAGGGGCCTAAAGGAAACTACTTTTTAAGAAGAACAACTTATTCTGTCCTAATCAAATAAAAGAATGGCTATGTTCCTCTTGGAGCTCTCTTAGAGCTTTCTATTGACAGCTATTAGAGTGTATAGGTAATAACTCTAAGTTGATACAACAGTTTGAGTTCACAGCCTTCCAGAAAGTATCTATGATGTCATTAATCTCATTGACTCTCCCTCGATCTCACTAAATAATTCTAGGGACTTTGCTGCAAGATCTGTAATGGCAATGACATCTACTGTCCTTTCAGAGAGAACTGTGATCTCCAGAAATAAATGAGGACCTGCCTTTTTCCTTTTTCTTTTTTAACTCTCAGATTCTAGAGTTTCTGAAGCATATTGGTGATAATTTCCTGACATGCTGAGAATGAATCCAACAAGAAGAGGCACTCTGCTGGACATGATAATTAAAAGCAAGGAAGAATATATTGAGAATGTGAAAGCTGGGGCAGTGACCATGACATGGTGAGGTTCCTGTGAGAAATGCAGAATCCAAATAACCAGACCACAACCCTGGTACTGAGTAAAGCAGACCTTGACTTGTCCAGGAACCTGTTTGGAAGAATGCCACATGCCCAAAAAGAATAGGGCTTCAAGAAAACCAGTTGATTTTCAAGGATTACCTTTCCTAACTCAAGAGCCATCCATCCCAACAAACAGGAATAAAAGCAGAAGAGATATGTAAAGATTAAAAAGGACCCCCTGACAAGACCCAGGCATAAAAGAGAATTGTAGAGAAGTGGAAGCAGGGGAAAATAACCCAGGAAAATGCAGATGCTGCCTGAATATGCAGGGACAATGTTAGGGAAACCAGCCCAGAGCTGGATCTGGTAGGAGACAAAGGGCAACAAGAAAGGTTTTTTTGGTACAGCAAGCACCAAATGGAAGACTGGGGAAAATGCAGGTCTGCTGCTGAATGGAACAGGTGACCCAGTGGCAAAGGACACAGAGAGAACACTGCCCAAGACTTTTCTCACTTCTGTCTTCACTGGTAGCTGTGGCATTCAGTAATCACAGGTCTCTAAGATAAGTTGGGAAGTCCAGAATAAGGAAGACTTACTCTTGATGGAAAAGAATCAAGTTAGAAAACCATTTAGACCAGACAAAGAGATAAAAGTTCATAGGACTGCATGGGTGTCACTCATGAGTGACACAGGCCAATGTCATTTCAAAGCCTTCTGCATAGTCCTTGACAGACCTTGCTGGCCAGAAGAGGTTTCTAAGAAAGAAATCATATACTGCTTCTGAATTCCACAGTGGCAGGGAGGATGATGACTGTAAGCTACTCAGTTTCACCTTGATCCTTGGGACAAACATGGAGTGACAATCCTGAAATCCATCACCAAACACATTTGAAAGACAGGGACAAGAAGGATGCAGGCAGCAAATATTCATGAAGAGAACACAATGCTTTAGGAACCCAATAGCCTTCTGTGGTGAGATGACTGGTTAACTGGATGAGAGGGAACAGCAGATGTTTATCTTCATTCTGGCACAGCTTTCAACACTGCTAACACACTTAGAGATGACCTACTGAGGTACAGACCAGATAAATGAAATGAAGTTGACTGAAAAGGGACTTAAATTCCAGGTCAAAGGGCTGTGACCAGCAGCACAATGTTCAGCTGCAACCCACCATCAGTGGTGCATCCCAGGGGTTGATACTGGGCATAGCATTATTTAATACTTTTGGTAGTGACTGGATGAGGGGTGGAGAGCTCCCACATCAAGTCTGTAGGTGACAAATGGAGGGAAGATAGGAGCCATGTAAATACCTGACAGAGGGAGTAAACGTGATGGACACAAACTTCCCAGAAAACCCAGAAACAGGACCAGTGGTAACAAGCACAAACAGAAACACAGAATGCTCCATTTTTAATTTTCTTTTTTTTTTAAATACAGTGAAGGTAGTTTAGCACTAGATTTAAGACATTCAAAAGACAAGTGGACATGGCCCTGACTGCCCTGCTCTTGGCTGACTCTGCTCTTTGCAAAGAGTTGGATCAGAAGATCTGCAGTGGTGCCCTCCTGCTCCTGCAAGACTGTGCTTTCAGGTTAATTGTAACAGAGCACCCAGGACCATTCACAATATTGGAAGCCACAGTGTGCTGAAAATATGGAAAAAAGTGACAGCAAGGACTGCTGGTGAAGCCCCAGATCAGAAATGAGTGTAAGTGTTTCCCTCAAGGAAAGGGAGACACCCTTGAAGGCCCAGGAACCTCCCATGATTACATCAGGTTCAAGCTTGTGTGACTTTACTGAAACCCTAACAGATAATTACAATGAAATAAAAATCAAACCATTCAGAAAAGTTGGCCTTTTTAAATCCACCCTGAGATGCAGAGATACCAATTACCAAGCTACCACAGACAAGCTGCACTGTGCTTTCATTTCAGAACAGGATACATCAACCAAACCTCTCAAGGGCAAGAGAAAAGATATTTCCATCTCTTGAGCTCTGCCAAAGACTAACTGCTTCACAGTAAATGCCTCTTGCTTTCCTGTATTTTCAGCTACCTCAGCCTAGGATGGAAGCCAGAGGAAGCACTTCTCCCATGTACCAGGGAGCACACAAAGGGGCACTCTCTCCCCCCAGGCTCAGCACAGCTCTATCCTGCTCTTGGGTACGCCTGTGATAACCAGGCACAGCAGACCACAGAGACAATACAGCTAATTTGACATGTCCTCTAAAAACCAGGTCAGAGTGCCTTTAAGCTGAATAAACCATGTTCTGCTGATCTCATTAAAAAATGGCCTTAGCTTTTAGGCACTGAAAGTAATTCCTCTCAAATGACTAAATGCTTTTGCTTAAAATACAGGTCTTCTTCAAGACTTTTCAGGAACAATAGAAATATTAACAAAACACAGTCCTACTAGCAATTAAACTCTGGGAGGATTAAAAAGCATGTATGTAATTTTTTTTTTACTCCACAGTCTACAATAGCTACCTTTTGGGCCATGGTCTAATTAAAAGCAATTTCCATTTCATTAGAGATTATGAAGCAAGTAGGTTTTATTCTTTTTACTTTGTTTTGACAGCTTACTCTAACACACTTCTTTACCTTAGTATATTTTATCACAGCTCTATAATTAAGGAATAAAGAAAACACAGTAAGACTACCTCCTCTCTCTTCATGTCACCACTAATCAAAATACCTATGTACACACACTTAATTATTTGCATAAATTCTGGAGTAAGCATGGTGATTTGGGGAATTCCCAGGGCTTTGAAACTATAATTTATCTGGCTTTTCAAGGATATGGTAGGTATCTCCCAAGGGAGATAGTTGTCTTACTAAACAAAGGAAAAAACATGTTTCTAAAATTATCCCTGTTAGATATAACGGAAGAAATATGTGTTAAAAAAGCTTTCTCAGCACCTGCAGCCATTGAAAGGTTTAATACTGGTTTGGCTGAAGGCCAACATGACAACAGATGTCTTAAAACAATGTTTAATTGATGAGGATACACAGGTGAATAAAAGCAGACAATCGGATCAATTTAAGCATCCAGCTGAATTTTTATTACTTTAACAGGCTGAGCAATAATGCATCTCTAGTGTGTAGAGGTGAGAGTATGACTGATATATGACTCATAAACACAACAAATCCATTAGATATAATTTTCCTTACCAACAGGAAAACCTCCCCTGAGAGAGCAGGAGATTGCTTAACTCAGAGCTACAAGGATTTCAGATGTCCCCTTTCCCCCAGGCAGGCTAATCCACCAATAAAATCCCAGCTTTCTTCTTTCTGAAAACTATTCTTGAGACCTTTGTATTTAAACTGGTCCTTCAGCTATTCCCTTACCTGCCATCCAGGCAGTATTGCAGGCATAAGGAGCTGGGCAACACAAAAAGGATTTGCCAATACCCCACCAGCTATTCTGGCACTCAGTCTCCCATCCCTTTAGTAAAATAGGGTAGGCTTGGTAGAAGTGGATAGCAAGCACTTTTCCAAGTTCTCATGTGGAAGTGATGCCTACATGTTCAAGTACCTGGGGAACCTGGAAGAACTAAAGGAGTGGGTGCTGGGTTGGTATTTGATTCTAGCCAAACAAGAGAATCCCAACAGGTAATGCATTATAGAACAAAAGGTAGAATGCAGACTGGAAAAGTCTTTTCATGTTTTGTATTTCTTCTCTCTATAGAACTAGTGATACAAAATGAAATGTCTAAAAAACCCTAAATAAAATGAAGAACAAATAAACAAAATGTACCTGCAAGTATTTTATTAACCATTTCTGCAACCCCCAGAAACAGCTGTCTCATTTCTTCACAGACAGCAACACCACCTCTATCCACCTCATTGAAACAAGGGAGTTGACTGCACAGTTCAAACAGGAATAAGACCATGCTGAATGAAGATAAAAAACTTCATTGCTGGTAATACTACTGAACAGCTACAACTGCACCCAAAATTAACATGTATCAATCACTTGTAGCCTGGAGTAGAGGAACCATTTGACTTTTCCATGTATTACGCTTTCCTTTGCTCCTAGGCAAGGAAGGAAAACAACTCAAAAATTATTGACTGACAAGACAAAAAAAAAACAGGATGCCACCACTTTTCTAATGCAATTCTCCCTTCTTGGACAAAAAAGGGTCATGATTAGAAGATGATGTCAAGCTGTGCATGTCTCACTGTT
Organism: Serinus canaria; assembly: GCF_022539315.1. NCBI lineage: Eukaryota > Metazoa > Chordata > Aves > Passeriformes > Fringillidae > Serinus > Serinus canaria. The sequence goes on from NC_066313.1 coordinate 104,888,954, forward strand.
ATAAAGTAGGATGAAATTCCTTTATTTTACAGGCAATGGCTACATACAACAGCAGCTGCAAGACTGTCAGACAAATAATGTGTTACTGTATTAGGCAACTAAAATTCAAGTGAGTTTGTCCTTCAACATCAGTGAAGTCAGCTTATAACTTTTATTCTTTGAAGTAACTGAGATCTCTTTTGATTTTTTTTTCATCTCTTCCACCTAGATGAGATATAGTGTGTTAACATCCTTGGATAATGTCATTATTATCAATTGCTTTCAGAGAGCAACTGTGATTAAAATAATGAAAATTATCCTGTAAGATTTTGAATGAGATAAATATTTTCAAATGCTTATTCAGGAGGGTATAGCTATATTTCAGTCTGGCTTTGGAAAACAGAGTTGCTTCAATTAAGAAGATACAGGTATGGTTTTGAGCAATAATCTTTAAGGATTGCTGCTACCCCATCTCCCCAAGATAAACTGTTCAGAGTGAGAAAACTGAAAGGAGTAGTTTTAAAATATTATAAAAAAGTTTCATGTTCATAAGATAAAGATCTAAGATAGAGAAATAGCATGCATTTTTAAAGTGAACCATTCATTATTGAACAATACAGTAAACACAAGAATGATTTAAAAGACATCACAAGTAAGTGCATGAGGTAAAACAATAACATTTCTGTAGAATCTTTTTTGAAATAAAAAATAAACATTGTGTCCCACTCTCAAATCTGAGCTCTGTTTTAAGGAATTATGCTAACATGCTTTATTTGCACCTTATTAATGTATTTGATCATTGTATTTTCAAGCAGCTGCAGAGGATGAATTCATCAGGAATGGTAGACTTTGACAGGGCAAATGACAAACACTTTCTACTTTTTATGAATACAATTTATTATTTTCAGCTATTTACCCATTTTTATTGAACGCCAACCTACTTTCAAGAAAAACCAGCAATTCAAACTCTGAAACACATAATCTGACTATAGACATCAGAAAAGTATTAATTATCAGTTACTTTTTTCTACCAAACATTACTCAAATTAAATGTCCATGATTTTATCATTTTTTTTCCCCCTAGGTCAACCTGGTGTTAACACAGAGAAATCCTTCTCTCATATCACACAGTAGGCTCAAGGTGTCCTAAGGACACATGCTCCTGCCAAACAGCAGCTTTTATCAAATGACTGAAGCCTGATATGAAGAACCATCAGTTATCCTTATGGGACAACCACAAACAGAACAGATAAAGAAACAACATATTTCTTAATTTACAATCTGTTACCATAATATGGATGCATTATGAACAGGCAGTAGCTTTACAAGATGGCATATTACTTATTCATTAGACCATTAGATCTTCATAAAAGCCATGCTCTGAAAGCTGCTGCTCTATTTGCCATGTCATGCTCAATAGAAAGAAACAAATGTTAGTTTATGGGAAATCCAAAGAATTAAGTTTGGGGTTTTTTTTTTAGAAGATATTTCATTTCTTGTTTGAGTACTGATTTTGCCATAAAGTTCCAAAACAGTCCAAAATTAATTTTTTCCTTCACTTTTACTCAGGCAGAGTGCCTTGTGCTAACAATACATTTAAAAGGGCTCTCAGAAGTGGAACTTAAGCCCTAAATATGCCACAGGAAGAAAAAGACTTGGCACCATCATTCAGTAAATTATTGTCTCACCTCACAGAGTAATTTGGGCAAAGAAATCAACAGTTACTTTAAGCTTTCATTTGCTTCCAATGAAACAGCATTTAGATGCTTTTGCTTAAGAACTGCCCCAAATTGGATAAAACCAGCCAAAGTGGATTACAGTCTTCATTGTCCTTTATGTGCAGAATATATTTACTCACCAGAAAAATCCCATCATTTATCTTCAAGACATTTCCTATGGGTTTATCCCATTTTGGAACAGCATTTTCTAGCTCCTTGTACTAAATACACCAATGAAGGGTTTTCCTACTGGAGATACCATTTTATTTTCACAAATACACAAAAAATGGCTATGCTAGAGTAGTTGGTGAGCAACAAAAGTACACGGTCCCTACAGAACTTGATTTGGATGTATTCCAAATATGCAACTCAAAACATACTGGTACAAACAACTATGTTAACTTGTGCTTAAAAGGAAACTAAAACAACATTATTCCACTTTCAAGTTAAAAAACAACAGTAACCAGGTTTGTTACTATTTTTTAATCTTTATGACCAGAGAAGCCATTTTCTTTTTATTTTTAATTATTATAATATTTAGCCTAGTGATAAACTGAACAGTTCCTTTCAGAGGTACAGTATTTTTAGGTCTATCACATGCAATTAAAATGTTACATGTACAAGACTCTTGGTTTGTTTTACAAAAAAATGTCCAACTCTTATATATGAACTTCCATTAAAATTATTGACTCATTTAAACATTGGATTTATCTCTACGAAATTGCTCGCAATAAATTGAATTAAGTAATATTTTGCAATTTGTGTCTAGACAATTACATCTGAAGTAGTGTTCTTAATTTAAAAAAAAAAATCTATCAGAGAGAAACTAAATGCCAACAGGTTGAGAAGAAACAATCAGGATTTAATTTATGCCACTGCAGAAATTACATCAAATTTTTATATTCTTTCATTAGTGTAACAGCAAGTGTACTATAAGTAGCAGAAAGAGGATAAGGTACTGCAGTGTATAAGTTATAGAGTGTTTCCAAGTTTTACACATCACATTTGAAAACCACTGGCTAAGGTCCATTACCAAGAACTGTAATTCTGTAAAATTCACAATACATTAGATGCCTTCAGAAAGAGACCATGGTCTGAGAGCATCACAGAAGAAATCAAGATTCCATTCACTCAAGGCAAAGAAACCAGACAAGTGCTTCTTTCCATCACACTGCTGCTCTTCAGCTCAGCCTGCTAATTGACTCTGAGCATGCCTAACATACTGAGGGAACTAGGATCCACTCACAGAAAAGCCTTGCAGTTCCCTTTTCAAAAGGCTGCTTCAGACTGTTAGAAAACCTTCATTAGGGAGCCTCAGCTCCCCACAGGGACTCAGCCTCTGTCTCCCTCCATTCAGGTCACTGGGGACACTCACCCTTCCTCTGTGGCAGCATCACACCCTCAAAGAGGAGAAATAAGTTTCATCTGGAGTTGGAGGCAAGATGAATAAAATAAAAGTACAAATCAACAGGCAAAGACAGGAGGATCAATAAAAACCACAGCTGCTCTAAGGGCCTGCTCCCTAGGACTGTGCACATTTTGAGTGCATGGGTCACGGGATTAAATTCCCTTCATTGTTCAGATATTCCAGAAGCAATCCTTATGCACTCTAGGTAACAAAATATGGCATCACACAAGCACAGGCCACTTCTGCTGCCACAGAAGTGTACACCTGCACAAGGTGTAGCCATCTCCCTCTGTTTGGCTCCACCTTCCCTCAGGCTTTTGCAAAGTTTTCAGAGCGATAATTTCAAAAGACAATTATGGATTGAGAAAGCAGGCAATGCCACTAGACACAGTCAAGGAAACTAATCAAAAGAATAATTATTCTCTCCAGTCCTTTTTCAGGATCATTCAAGTGATGGTGCTTCACTATTCACATTAAAGACTACAGTAAGTCAGCTGTAGAGTTTGCTTGGTTTTTAAAACAATGTTTTTTGCTACTCAGTTCCATCTCATGCTTCTAGTTTCACTTTTTCAAAACTCAAATTATCTATTTAAAAAGTGAACCTCACAAATCAAACAATAAAAATGCTCTTTTATTTTTTTCAGAAAAGGTAAGGAACTACAGGAACAAATATGAAAAAATACAAGCCATTAAATAATCTAAATTAATGAAGACAGAAAAGCATATCAGCAGAACAGCCCTATGACCATCTCACCCAAAGTCACTGGTGAGGAACAAACCCAGAGCAGAAAAGCTCTCAGTTCATTAAGGCAGTGCAATAAAAACCAGAGGTCTCATTAACATTAGTCCTGTAACTCCCACCCTTTTACAAGTGTCAGAGACAGATTGGATACTGACAGATTTCACTGTGTGTTGCTTTATCAAACCAGTTACATTCCTAGTACCTTTTATTGCTGGTACCTCTGAAAATAGATTCTTTTTTCTATGTTAGACTATAGAAGTAAAAACTGCTCTCCAGACAAATAAAACAAGCTACTTTATGGAAAAATCAATTTGCCCTGATATGAAACAGTATACATGGTGGCATTGGAGGCTTACACTTGAAGAACCCAGGGATAGTTTTCAAATCCTTTCAGAAGCTACATCTCATTTTCAAATCTATACACACTATATTACTGACAAAATCTCTTACTTTCTATTTTCTTCCATTCATATATTCTCCCAGTCTGAGCTGGTCTGAAATTCTGAGTTGATACAATAAGAATTTTATAACAAGAAATCCAATGTTTTGTCAAAAAAGGGGGATTTTACACACAAAGAGCAGTCTTGAAAGGCATTAGGATTTCTGTCCTCACTTCCCAACAGCCAAACAAAACTAGCTAATTTTGTTTTAAAAATCTGATTACCAGAAATGAAGTGGCACACTTGTAGTATATAATGAAACAGATTTGTAATACGATTGCTATTTTTGGATACAAAGTCAGCTTTAATTAGAGTGCCCTAAATTTAGGGTCTCAAATTACAGACATTTTTATGGTCCTCTTCCCAATAGATTTTTAGCACTTATCTTTTTCAAATACTCTAATGTCCATGCCTGTAATGTACATGGAAATTTAGCTGGCCTCTTTTTAAATTGTGATGAAATTGCCTCATCAAGATTGAGAGAGCCCTCACCTCTTCTAAAGCAATTTATTCACTAAATATGGCTTTTGAACCTTAATTCCTCCATGTTAAATTAAATCTTCTAAATTAACAGTGATCAGGTCTTTGCAAACACTTCAGTAATGATAGTGCAGATGAGCTGTGTTGATTTTCAATTCCGATGTTATCTTGAGCAGTCCATGGACAAGAGAGTATCCATGGATACAAAGGGCCACCATCTCCCTCCCTACCTAAGTAAACTCTTTAAAAGTTACATCTCACTTGCTTAATTAGTAAAAAACCTCATAAAAAGCCATCTTACCACAGAAGAGGAAAAGTGGCAACTTGGAGTTGAAAGCTGAGTTAGAGGCACACCAAACTGCAAGGCAGCATTTATCGCTTGTAGCCACCAGTAATTTTCTTAAGAGCAGAACAAACTAATTTTGCAGGCAGAAAAAGAGGGTGGTTTACAAATATATTTTTACAAATATAAAATATAATCTGAATTAATGAAGAGAACTGCTGTAATGGAAGAGAAACATAAGAAAAGCAATGGCAATGCAGAGATTAGCAGTGGCTCCTGCATGGTAACAGCTGCATTAAACTCAAGAAGAAACAGGCAGGAACATACTATCAATTTAAAAATAACTTTCCACAGGAAGAAAGAGTAGAATTTGGCATCTGACACTTTAATGAACCCCCACTGGGAGGGGCTGTTCATATTTTTTAAGAATTAAGTCTTGACAGATACAAGGAAATGCCCTGGAAAGAACTATTGAAGTGAATTCAATTTAAAAGATTCAAAATATAAATGCCAAATGTAAAATATCTGGTGGTTAACTGCATGAGACCACAAATCCAGGTTTGATTCAGCATTATTTTTGCTGCCACAAAATCCAACAAGAATCTTTTCTAGCCCTTAAATGACAAATTGTGCAGTTCTATTTTTGCCAACCTCTATGATTCTACTCAAAGGCATTCTCCTAGAAAGTTACTGTGTTAAAAGCAACAGCACCAGCTTGTAAATACATTGGAGACTTCATTTTCTATAGAAGTCTGTAGAGCAGCACTATAACTGCTCTATAAAGACTGGCTCCATCCCTGAGCACAGACTGGGTTAAAGATAAGAGGCACCTCTGTAGATGAGCTGCATTCACCATCCAGGGGTACCTTTCTCTCTGCTCTCCTGTGACAGAAACTCTTCAGCCCATTCAACAACCACACTTCCAGTTTAGACTGTGGATTCTCTGATACATCTCTTACCACTTTGATCACAGAAGCCTGGATGCATCTAATACACAACTATTTAGCTTGTCCCAGTCAAAGCTTGTTTCTCACCTATTTCCAGGATACTTGAGACACACAAACAGAGGAGAAACAATTATTGGGAAGTTGTGATATTTTAACTGATACCTTGAAATCCTACTCCGGTTTCCAGTAGCATCATCATCACCCTTTCTTGTAAAAATTCATGTCATAAAAAATGTCAAAACTTTACCAGGTAAAAAGCCACCACACACAGTGTATTCTCTCCTGTGAGAGAAAATAGGGCAATTCCCACCTCTCAACAGCTTTCTGCTTTCATTTTGTTTAAGAAAATGAAAAATAAAACCCACATTACATAGAACAAACTGTTATCCAGAAGTTATGGGCTTCGAGGACTGCACTCTGTAACAAATCTCTGATCATAATGAGAGATCCCATGAATATCAGGCAGCAGGTGTACATATCTCCTCCTGGATACATGTTAACTGATTCACACATTATTTTTTTAATTGCTACTTATTATCCTCCCTCTGGATTGGCAGCTAAAGAAAATTCTCTAATAGTTGAAGAAATAAATGAATTTTAGATTTCAGGTAGTATTTACATGCTTTCTCAAGTGAAGACTTAAAAATATTTTGTTATCTCCAAGTCAGTCTTCTTCCAAATAGCATTTTAAATAAAAGGCAGCTGAGAATTCAGCCGTGAACTAAACCTTTGTTGCACTGAACTTCATTTTACCATAGATATTGCACATGTACATAATAATGAACAGTGATGTGTAGAACACAGTTTAAATTCCCAAAACAGGCAGACTGAGCTCAGGAGAGAGAATATACAGACATTTGTCTCTAAGGGTGAATTGCAAAATAAACACGTTCAAGTTGGAAGAAACATAAAAAGCTTATAAGAAGTCATGTAGCCAGGTAGCACTTGTTTTTACATGGTGTCCTTCTGGGAGATGTTGAGCATTTCTTAAAGGTACCAGACAACTTAAACTTCCCTTAACATCAGTTGAAAACAAGGACAATGACATCATGCTAGGTCAGGGAGGTGTAAGAACTCCTCTCCCAGCAGATCATAAAAAAGATGATTAACAACTCAATTTTCTATAATGTTCCTTAGAAATACTGCATTTCCAACTCGGAATGGTTTTGGTTCTTTTTTTTCATTGAAATCCAACATCATATAAAGAAGTAAGTCTCATTTGCTTTCCTCATCTCAAAATAAATTATGACAGGTATTTAATAGCCCCAGATTTACAAATATTAACACCCACCAAGATCCAAGACCACATGGATCACAGATACGTTTAGATGTTCAATACTGAAGGAAACAAATTGACCTCAAATTCTAAAAGCAGAGAAATCACAATTGCTGAGTGCTTTCAAATAAATCATAACCTAAGCCAAATTGTTTGGTGTTCATATATTTTGTCCTAAGGTTCAGGGATGCTGTAGAACAGACTTCAAAAAAAGATAAAAAGATCGGAAAAAACCATAAAATTACAGTTTAGAAATTATTCTGAAAGAGTTAATTAAAAGTTTTTTGCCCACTTCATTTAACTAGGGTTTGGTTTATTGCTGTGGTAGATCAATGAAGACTGCAAAATACAATTAGGAAAGTAAATGGACTCCAACGCACATAATAATGGAAAGAATAACAGACTGTACTTAGTAATGTCACTGCAATTTTTTTCCACCATATCCTTTACTATGCAAAAACATTTAGTTCCACTACAAAATTTGAAAGGAGAGATTTTGTATATTTTTTTTAGTATGAAAATAACTTGTTAAATAGTTAAAACCCACAGAAAACACACAATTTTATGTAACTGGTTCCTTCTAGCCTTCCCACATTTTATACAACTCTGGTATAATTATTCCTGAGGACTTAGGGCAGTGCTGGAGCCGAAGCAAACAGATTTCTGCTGGGAGAAACTGAGTGACTGAGACTGATAAAGCCAAAAGAAAACAGACTCTGCTGGGACTAGGCTTGAATCTTTAAGATTTTCTGGCAAAGGATCACTGACTAAAATTTTCATCTCATCTTTCACCAGCTTAATGAGACTGTCCAGGGCTGTTTTCTGCTCTTTATTTTTTTAGTCTGTTTTTAAATTGACCAAGACTATAAATTAAACATTAGTTAACTGTGCACCAGCACAGAGAAGACTTGCATTAGGCATACAAGCAATATTATTTGAAGGGTATACAAACAATCAAGCATAAAAATACGTCTTGCTGTTCTAGAACAAACACTTAATTTGCCTACAAAATAGGTGGGGGAGTTTTTATATACAATAAAGAAAAACAACTTTAAGGAGCTTAATGCAGCATAGTCCTAGTGTTAGCAGTGATTTAAAAAATACTTGCTTAGCTAAATTGTTCTTAGTAGGACAAGAACATCACACAATTAAGGTCTCCAACCCCTCTGTCCTAAGAGCTTCACAAACACTTAGTGAGGAGCATTGCTACAGCTGAATGGGGCAAACTGAAAGACAAAAGAAGTCTAATATGTTCAACAGTCAGCAGGGTTTCTTTGGCTTTGGAGTGATTCTTTGCAGATTGACAAATGCACGTATAAACAAACACATAACTCATGGGATACATTTGGAGTAAAATTATGACAGATATAAACATGACAGAGAAGAACAGAAGCGAGGGCTGAGAAAAAAGTAAATATACAAGTAGAGCAGCAAGCCAGCAACCTATCCAAAAGGTAAAGACAACATTCCACTGAAAAATGAACATGCTTGAGTGCAAAACAAAACAACAGGCACGAAAAGGCCACAGGATAATATTGTGTCTCCTCTTACTCTGAGCAGTACTTTGTAGTGATGCAATTCTACCTTACAGCTTCAGGTGGATCTAAGCATTGAAACCCTACAAACACAGTGGCCCTACAGCCCATAAAGAGACAGCCTCCAGTACACCACTGAGGTCCAAGGAGATGAAAAGAATCCCCATGGCCCATTTACATTTCCAGAGATGCTACAGGACAGGCAGGTTTTGGCTTCTCCTTTGCCAGCCACTGAACAGCAGCTGGTGCTGGCTTTTATCACAGGAAGGAGGCACAAGGTGCACAGTGACAGAGTGGGTTTGCATTCTGCTCTCTTTCTCCCCAGCTCTGTACATCTCAAGGTCAGAGAACAAATGCCTGTTTGATTAAGGGCATGAAATTATAGGAAGCTTTTGATTGCACACTATTGGGTGATGAACTATATTTTCATCTGAAGAAATCTACTAAAGAACGACATAAGATCTGCACAGTGGACATCAGAACCCAAAGACTGTTGATAAAAAGGGTCAGCTCAGCACATAGGTTGCTTTCACAGAGACATTAATTAAAGCACAGAATTTCAGAGATGAAGAATACTAGGAGTTTGTGGATATTACCATTTTAAAGTGAAGAGTATTTGCTTTTTCTCTTCTCTTCCTCATCCTTCATGTTTATAAGTGAATTACAAGTTTAAACAAAGTCTTTGGAACAACCATATGAAGCTGAACAAGGGGAAGTGCTGGATTCTGTACCTGGGACAGGGCAACCAGAATGTACAGACAGGCTGTGGAAGGAGATACAGGAATGCACTGCCATGGAAATGGACTTGAGGGTCCTGAACAAAGGCAATTTGGATGTGAGCCAGCAGCGCCCTGGCAGCCAGGAGGGACATCCCTGTCCCAGGGGCATCAGCCCCAGCATTGCCAGCCAGGAGGGGAGGGGATTGTCCTGCTCTGCTCTGGGGCAGCCTCACCTCCAGTGCTGGGGGCAGTTTTGGGTGCCACAACATAAAAAAAATCCCTAAGCTATTAGAGAGCATCCAAAGGAGGGCACTGGGGATGCAGAAGAGCCTTGAGGGGAAGCTGTGTGAGGACCAGCTGAGGTCTCTTGGTGTGTTCAGCCTGGAGGAGACTGAGGGGAGACCTCACTGCAGTTACAGCTTCCTGCTGAGAGGAACAGGAGTGTCAGGCACTGATCTCTGCTCTGCAGTGACAGAATCTGAGGGAATGGCCTAAAGTTGTGTCAGGACAGGTTCAGGTTGGATATCAGGAAAAAGCTCTTCCCTCTGAGGATGGCTGGATATCTAGTGGCCCACAGTGACACCAGGGAACACCCTTCTGAGAACACAAAACACAGAGCCAGTCACTACTTCCCATTCCCACTGTACTTCACACTTCCTTACTTATTCCCCAGCACAACTTCGTTGCTCTCTAAGCCCAGGACCAAAGGCAGTACAGAAATTTCTTCCCCTTTTCTGTGTGCAGTCCTGCCCTCAAATGCTTCTTATTCACACTATGGGCAAGAACTGCTGTGGTAAAAAAAAAAAAAAAGGTGTTCAAACATAAAAATACAAATGCAAGTTTCAGCTAGAGACTGAAGGAATAAAAAAAGAGAGAACTCAAGATGATAGGAAGGATTTCAGAGAAGGGCAGAAAGTGAAAGAAGAGAGGTATAAACTTGACTAGAAATAGGGGAAAGAACAAACTTGCCTCGACTGCCACCCAGCTTGATGACTACAGGAATAGCTGAAGCATCTCTGCAAGGCACTTCCTTAGAAAATAAATTGGGCTTAAATCCAAGAAATCCCATTGCTAAGATGAACAGAGGGGTAACTTTTAAGCAACACCTGTAATATACTTGTGTTTGTATCCATAAATAAACTGAAACTAAACTAGAGGCAAAGAAAGATGTATTTCAGCACAACACACTGTGGGCAGAGAGTAAAGCCAAAAAAAAAAAAAAAAACCATGAAGGTATAAAGCAAGGCAGAAGGAGCAACAGAAAAGAAATTGAAATTGTTCAAAGATAAATTCAGCTATGCTTCTGGCAAGCAGCAATAAAGGCAGTAACACTGAGCAAAGACCAATGTAGGTAAACAGGAAAGTAGAGCAAATAATCAAGATGGGCATAGGCATAGCATAAAAACATTGAATATACAAGAAAAAACACACAAATATACACACAAAAAGAGGAGAAATACACATACAAAAGAGATTGCAAAATGACAGTTGAAAAGATAGATCACAAAAGTACACTTGCTTGACAGGTTTTGACGATAAATGTTTTTTCAAATTACTTTAACTACAGCAAGTTGGAAAGAAAGGATCTATGAAAGTAAGGCTTGAAGGTTGGAAAAATTGGCTTGGGCAGAAGAAGCAAAAACAGTTATTTCCCCTCTCAAAAGGATGAAGATACCAGGTGTGGGACTGCACATAGATACCTGTATCTATCCAGTCAAATTTTATTGGCATGTGTAGATTGAGTGCTATGGAATATTCCAATGCTGCTCATTTTTACTGGCTTCCTTTCCACTTAATATATTGTGATTGCACAAACACACGCACCCCTTATTGAGTGGCACACTCCAAACATCAAAATATTGAACTGGATTTTTGACATTTACCAGAAGTATTTCTGGACTATTTCTGGAAAGGACAATATAATTAGTTCTGGACTTAATTTAATCCTGCCCTGATAATGATAATGTCATGGTAATGACCTTCAGTCATAGCTGTCAGCTTTCCAGTGATATCAGTACTTTGTTATTTGTCATCTACTCACCTTCCCCCACTTTCACCTTGGGTGAAAGAAGCTTTTCTGATGTGATATATTGGCTTGGAACTACAGAGCACAGAGTTATCAGATTTTCTTTTTATTGTATTAATTCATTCTTTATTTGGGATTAAATCTTTCTAACTTTCTAAACAAGCAGTCCCTCCAATATCATCAAGCCAAAGCTAATTGCATCAAGTCCTTAAATGCAGTTCATGACTAGTTTTTATAAACCTCTACCAGGTTACAAGAGCAAGGAATGTACTGATTCTCCTCTAATAGGTTGTTTTGTTTTGGTTTTAAAATACAAAAGCCCTACACATCCCTCATTAAATAAACACTATTTTCTTCAGAGCAAGTTGATGCCCACCAAGGCAATTCTCAAAAGCATCAGAACATTAGCAGCACATTTGGAAGATTCATACATGGCATACTCACAGCATTAAGGAAGAACACATAATTGGTGGCAAAAAACTTGTGAAAATGAAATAATTCAGATCAATTTCTGAGAAGCAAAACAGATAAATTCTGATTTCCTGCCAATGTAAAATATTCATTTCAATATCTCTGATTCTTGTCCATCTTTGCAGACTCTCTGTTTCAGCTACCTGAGAACCTGGAGTTTATTTCTCTCCATGGTAAAATGTGCTTATAACAACATCCTTGAAGGATTTACAGTTTTCAAGTGTTCCATTAACAGAATTTCTTTAGATTGAAAGAATATGAATTTGCATTTGTGAACTAATATTTGAAATTATATTTCAATTACATCTGAAGCATTCACTTTTTGTCCTCAGACAGCTTTGAAGCCTATTTGTCAAAGCATCCACTGAAGGTGGGTTGCAGACACAAGCAACAGGCATTTAAATTTAATGTTTGTAAGATTTCCCATCTCTGTAAGACCTGTCTACATGCTCTGCCCACCTGCCTGACTATCCTGCTGTCTGTTAATGGGCAGGATCAGACTCATGGCTTTCACTGCTGTCCAAGATAATTAGCCAAGGGCACATCCAATCCTGTCCCAAGCAGTTGACACATCTCCTATGAGCTGATACCAGCATTTCTTTAAAGGTTTACTGCTGGATGTCTCAGTGCCAGATGGAGGAGGCAAGGTAGAAGTATTTTTGGACAGTTGTCTATAGATAATAAACATCCTGGGTTTGCTTTTCTTTTTTAGTCTGGCATAAAAAACTGAATCACAGAATAAGATGAGTTGGAAGGGACACACAAGGATCATGGAGTCCCATCCCAGCACTACAAAGAACCATTCCCAAGAGTCACCCCATGTGCCTGACAGCACTGTCTGAACACTTCTTGAGCTCTGCCAGGCTGGTGCTGTGACCGCTGCCACGGGGAGCCTGTTCCATGCCCAGCCACCCTCTGAGTGAAGAACCTTTTCCAGATACCCAACCTAAACCTGTCCTGACACAACTTCAGGCCATTCCTTCAGGTCCTGTCACTGCCACCACAGAGCAGAGATCAGTGCCTGCCTACAGCCCCTCAGGAGGAAGCTGTAACTGCAGTGAGGTCTCCCCTCAGACTCCTCCAGGCTGCACAGACCAAGGGACCTCAGCCCCTCCTCATACAGCTTCTCCTCCAGGCCCTTCTCCATTTTGGTTGCATTTGGATATTTTCTAATAATTTAATATCTTTCTTGAATTGTGGTGACCAAAACTGATTCTGGCTGGGATAGAGTTAATTTTCTTCCTAGTAGCTGGTACAGTGCTGTGTTTTGGGGGTTTGAGAAAAGAGTACCAGTGGATAACCCACTGATGCTTTGGCTGTTGCTAAGCAGTGCTTACCCTCTCAGAGTTTTACTCCTCTCTTTTCCCTTGTATTATGACTACTATTATATTTTACATTATTTCAAATGATAACTATACTATCTCCACCCACATGTTATTTTCCTGATTGTTCTCTCCATCCCACCATTGTGGGGGTTGGTATTTTGTTGCCAGCTGGGGCTAAACTCAGACAGACAATGTAGCAGCTGAAGAGGTTTCATTCCATTCTGCATCAAGAGTGCCTTCCCAAATCAAATACAAAATTATGACAGCCAGATTTCTGAAGAAAACATGTTACTTCAACATAAAAAAAAAAAATTTGTCTAATGTGAAAGGCTCACTTATAAGTCTTTTTCTTTTTTTTTTGGCTTTCCAACAAATTTCTTTACTTCTACTGTTGAATCAACTGAAGGCCAGGCACTTCGTCTTTTTAATTACAATTCTCCACTTGAGGAATCAGAGACTTCTTTAAGTCTTTGTCTATTTCAAAAGAATTGAGCACATTTTTATTTGAGAAAAAAAAATAAGCAAGTAAACAGCATTAAATCATGGGTATCTCAGCAGCTTTTATCTTCAGTGTTTTATTTCTTTAAATGTTTTTAACTTTGTTGTTACACTGCCTAAGCATCACAGCCTATAAACTAAACTGAATTATTTACCAATAAGATCCCCTCTTGAGCTCACTAAGTTATCTGCCTATGAGAAGCTGATAAAACAAGCTAGAAAGCTAGATTTTGTTCCAGTTTTAGAAGGAAAGCAGGTATTTCAAGTGGCAGCTCAGAAAGAAGGCAGAAACACAGTCCAGTAAGCAATCTGTCTACAGACAACCTTATGTTCACCTGCACAGATATTTGCAGACTCAACTGTCTAATTGGAAAATTGTTTCTTTCAAATCCCACCTGCTCCAGCTTAAAACACAGTTTAACACCTTGAATCTGACTTTATTTCAAAATAAAGATATGTTTTTAACTTAGATGGGAAACATAATGAATAAACAGATTTTTAAGCAGCTGTTGACAAAAAAAAAAAAAAAAAAACGGCCAGGATCAAGTAGGCTTTTTTTTTTTACTTATTCATCTTTTTCCCATATTCCACATTCTCTAAGCAGATTACTTGGCTTAGAATCTCTCCAGATACAGCTACTCATCATCTCTTGACACATTACTATGATAAAAAGTTGAAAAAAATAATATCAGGTTATTTGGTATTTCAATTCACACACCTCAGAGACCCATTCTAGTCTTCTGAAAAGTTGCTCTTACTCTTCTGGTCATTCTACTATTAAAAAAGAAGAATATTACAGAAACCATAACACTACTGTAGAACACAATCAAGCCAATACAAAGACTGAACAATCAGAGTTACTTAAAGTTGCCAGAAAGAATAGGTCCATTCTCTGAAAGAGCACAAATTGGAAGCAGACTTCACTGAGTTCTGATGGGAATAAAGAGTAAGAGCAGCACTAGGGCAGAAAGAGAGGCAAGGATAGCCTGAGACACATGGAATTTTAAAGGTTTTTATTTTTCATAGTCAAGTTTAGAGAACTACTAGCTGTAAAAATAAAAAGAAACCACACCATGCAAAATCCAAACAGACAATTTCTTAACACTTATCTGTGAATAAACCCTGATTAACATTCAGTCAATGCAGATTTAACACAGGGGGTATGGAGATTGTTTTCAAAGGTAGTGGGAAATGAGAAGCTCATTCTTATTTTCCCCAGGATCATTCCAGAGAAAACAGAAATTATTGAGTAAACCACAAGAGTTAATTCTTTATCCCTATGGATGACCCAAGTTCCCACACACAGAAAACTCCTTCTGTCTCATTTCTTTAATTAGAAAAATCCTAAAATTAAGCTAGGAAAAAAACCACACTGCCAGGCATGGCAAGCTACAACCATTAGCAACTAAATGTCTGCCCCACCAGCAGAAACACCCTTAGCTCTATCGTGCTTCCCAGCACACTGGAACACAGAAAAATCAGGCTTGCTCCTGGCTATTACTGCTGAAAAACTGGGAACTGTGAAGTAGCAGCAGAGAGAGAAGGACCTCTCCCTTCCCTGGTAACAGCAGATGCAATGCCAACTCTTCTCCCAGCTCCATCCCTTTCTTCATCACTTGTCATCCAGCAGGAACAGACACCTTTGCCTCAACATCTCTGAAGTTTTGAGACATCTCAAAGCAGGAGTCCCTACACAGGGATCACAGAACCAGAAGCTATGGAAGTTACTGCTGTTGTTGTGTTCCTGTTGCACTGATTCCCCATCTAATGACAGTTTAGCTCTGTAAGAGCACAGAGCTTGGAGAAAAAGGTTGGACAATTTCAGGAACAGGTGCCTCAGCCATCAGTGACCTCCAGCTCAGCTCTCACTCAGATGGAACAGGTACCAGTAAGGTTTGCAGAAGTTGCATGTTGGGTTGGAAGATCTCCTGAAATTTCTGTTGAGCATTTCAGCTGTAGCTTTTTTAAAGGCCATGAACAGCAACTGGAAGGACAGTGAGAAAGCTGAAAAGCAAGACAAAAAGCAATGTAGCTAACCAGTGATTCTTGATCTACAGCACTTCCTATAGCTTGAAAGTGGTGTAGATCCTGTTCTAATAGCAAAAGCAAGGCAAGCACCACACACCTATCCAATTTCACACTGGGTAATGCAACTATGTGATGCACATTAAGTACTGTAAAATACTGCACTCAAGCTGTACAATCCTAACATAATGGGATTAGAGAGTACTTAATGGGAATTCACATCAATAATACATCATTATAGATCTGGTGTTTCTTAGCATGGCTCCTTTTCAGACTGCTGATGCCTCGTGTCTGCTGCAAGGGTTTATATGAGAGGGGAGCTTTGAAAGCAGCAGAGGGTGAGATCTTTGGTGCTTTAAAAGGTGCTAAAAAGTTCATGTTTCAGGTGCAGTTCCCTGTAAAATATGTTCCTGCTTTATAATATCTCAGAGCTGTAAATGACCAAGCACTGACCCAAAAGGGCAAACATAGTTTTAGGGATGAAAACTTCCACTTTCAAACCAATTATCCTTTCATTTCTTTGCTGTGGTTTGGGTACTCATCCCTGACTGAGAAACACATACAAGGGATGCTTTCCCTCTCTCTCTGCTGATCAAAGCTGTTTTCTTCTACGTGAACCTGCCAAAACCTAGCAACACAGATACTGCAAATCAGTTCCCACTCTGTGTAGGTGGGATCATACTCACAAACATCTAATTTCTAGGTGCCACAGGGAGACTATTTTGGACCAAACCACTGAAACAAAATGAAAAACATATAGTTACAGAACCAAGCTGGCTTCACGAGTGGCACAGGACTTACTATTTCTGCCTCAGGCTCATTCAACACCAAGCAAAACTCAGTTGGCAGGCAGTCAAATGGCACACTTGAGGCATTAATTTACTAATAGAAAGGAACTCACTGCACAGTGCTTTCTTGAGGTTGCTTCTGTGATAACTGCACCTGAAAAATGGGTTGCATTTGCATTACTTTTTAATGGTTCCCGTTCTTACATTTCCAATATTTTTTTTTTTTATCTAAAGCAAAGGTATTACTGCATAGGAAAAAGGACCCACTGATGGATCTGTGCTATATTTCTGCTTCCCTTAGAGACTTTGCATGGCCTTTGGCAAGTCAATTTACCTCCTCATCTATAAGGCAAGGTAGTAATAGCACAGTAGCTCCCAAAGGTGTCCCATGTTGCCCTAACTTCTGAATAGAAAGTGCTTCATAAATACTAACATCAGCCAATGAAAATGCATAAAATATTAGAATTTAATGATGCAAGTGCATCTTATTGAGGGCCTGGAAGATCAGCTAGCTTGACTCCTGCAGAAAGCCAAGCAGAGTCCCCAGGGAGATGCCAGGGGGCCCACCTCCCAGCTAGTGGATCTGCACAGGCTTCTGAGCCCCCAAGAGTGGGTGCAATGCTTTCCCTGCCCCTGAGGCACAGGCACTAAGGTGAGTAGACAATATCCAAGACTGCAAGGAGGGCATGAGCATCTTCTAGGAGAGGCAGCAGAGCTGGTGTTCTGCTGTTAACTGGACAAAGCTGAACTCTTGCTGCGCTGGGCTGAAGAACTGAAGCATTAATGAGATTAACACAAAGCTGGGGGTATTTGCTGTCCTGCCTGGCTGTTCTCAGATGGGTTTCATTAACTCACCACAGAGTAAAACCCAAAATTTGGCCCCCCAGCCTCAGCAGGATAACAGGAATAAACAAAGCTGAGGAATTACTAGTGTTTCAACAGAGATAGGATGCTGGGATGCTAAACCCCCACTGGAGATGTGGTGGCTAATGATGAATAATTGAGCGGAGCTTTTCACACTTTCCTTGAGACTGACAGTTTGAAGCAAAGGCTCACTGTCTCCTTCTCAGTGCTAGTAATCACATATGGCAAACAGAATTATATTCCATCTCTAAATCCAGCTAAAACCATCATAGATATGTGCTGCATATTGCATTTAAATATTTTGTCGATAATAGATATTTAAATATTTATAAATATTCAGAATTTATCATCTTTTCTGATTTTTTTTTTACCTTTTTTTCTGACTACTACAGTCTAGTAATTGTGTTCGGTGCTAACAAGTAGATATTCAACACAGTCCAAAACAATCAAAGTGATTATTTTATAAGAAGAAAAACATTCAAGATTTTAAAAATAAGCAGGAGAACTTCTGGTCTCATGCAAAGCATATAGAAGAAACTCAATTTTCTGTCATTCTGCAAGGACAGTGCATGCTTACTAACATCATCATATGCCATCTTGATAAGGATCCTCGTTGTCAGTGCCACAGACTTGAGGGCACAGTCTTTATTTCTCACAGCTCAAATTGATAAGCAGCTAGTTGTGAACAGTAAAGCATTTCCCACAAAATCAAATTAACGAAGATTATCTCAATAGGAGCAGCAATGCAATGACACACATGCACAAAACAGATCTCAGTTAGTGTGCTTTGATCCAGTAGATCATTTTAAAGCTCTTACATGCCTGGATTTGTTTGCAATTACATTGCAATTAGATAACTCCTGTAAGACAATGAAATGTAAAGGTGAAGAACAGCTAAACAAGGCTGACCATACCTGCAGCCTTACCAGTGCTGCTTAATCAGTTACAACTGAATGCTTAATTGCAATCCAATTACAATATTCACTATATTGCAAATAATCAGCTTAAATTCATTAAAATGAATCATACATCAGGTATTATTATATAGTAATTGCTCCAATACACCCCAAACATTCAAAAGTATTATGAATATATTCAAAATTAGGCTTGCAGCTCTTCTGGATCAAAAAGCAGAAAAACACTGAGTTGTTTCCAGTAGTAAAACAAATGAACTTCTGTACTTCAAAACTTCTTGAAGCACAGAAGTTAGGAAAAAATCTATTTTAAAAAGCTCTTTTCTGTTATCCCAATTTTGACATTAATTCCATTTGTATTTTGCAGAAGGCAACACAGTTCCAGAGAAGAGAAGGCAACAGGGAAAGGGATCATAAATAGGTGAGAAATCAAAATTAAGGATAGATAAAAACAAAATCACAAGACTAAGAAGAGGCAGTTTTATTAGAGATGGTGTAATCTGGGCAAGGGGCAGGGTTGGGATGAGAGCAAGCAAGGAGCTTACAACACCCACTGCAGCCTCCTCTGTCACAGGGCTGCTGTGCTGCAAAACCACCAGGGCTAGCTATTTGTTTCCTCATGACATTTTCCTTTATGTCAACAAGTAGGCCAGCTATAGAGTTAGTGGATATAAAAGCATTAACTCCAGTAGAGAACTTTATTTCACCCTTCTTTCAGTCATTTTCTCCGTGGCTGAAATTAGACTCCAGAGGAGCAGTAATGAGCAATGGGGAGGGAGGGAGTACAAAACAGCTTTCACAGGAAGAATTCCATGGATAAGCCATTGCAAATTTCAGCTGGTTGTACACAGTATCACAATTTACTGCTGCACATAAATTCTGCTCCTGATTATAACTGACTCAAAGGGAGTACAGGCTAGAGTGATATAAAGCCCTTTCTGAAAGAAAAGTCAGCTGCAACACACCTCATGGAATTTGGAACAGAACACGAGCTTTTAAAGGGACAGATCCAACTGGGATCACATCTAGAGGGAAAACCTGATTTCATGGACTTCACAGACCAGAAAGGGCTTTTGCAAACTCTTTCAAAGAGAAATTGTATAGGCTTAGGACAAAAGCAGTCTTTGGAGCTTTCACAGTTTACCAATTCTCTCCATGAATATTTTAAACTCTCCTCTTGCCATCCAGCACTGGCCATGCAAAAACCAGGAGCAGAGAGGCAGAACCCTGTAGCTGTGGGCAGGAGTCTCATGGATGCCTGAGACCCCATGCTTGAAAACCAGAAATACAGCACCTAGCAATGAAATTCAAGGGAAAAGCATCCATGGGCAGCCAGACTGAGAGCAAGGGCTGTCACTCAGGGCAAGCAGCAGCGTGGCAACAAGCTACCACATTTCAAAGTGCACTATAGGTAGCATCAAAGAGGAGGGGGAACAAGCAGGGTTTTGCAAGGAGAATTTACAGCAGGGATTATAAATCAAAAGGAATGCCCCCATTAGTCTCCTGTAAGTCAGAGAGGTTCAGGGAGAGGAGAATTTGAGAAAGCAGGTTTACACAAAGGCACAGAGGACATGAACCTTGAAAAAGCAGCTGCTTACCAAAATTTATAGCCTAGAGAATTTCAGTAAGTTGTAAATTACATTCCTCATGAGAGACTCAATTGTGCACATACGTATGCAAGATTGAGAGTCACAATGCAAATATACTCCTGTGTATGTACACTAACCTATATGTGCCCCATTGAGTTTGAAGATTTAAAATACTCTTCTGCAAAGCTTATGAGGTCTACAATGCCATTAGTGCTCAGAAAGAACATGCAAGCTAGAAAATTACATATCTATTATTCAATCATTTTATAGACTAAATTTTCTCTTCCTTAGATAAGTACCTTTCAGTCCTCCTGCCATGTTAGAAAATATATGCATCTGCTTTGAATAGATATTTAATGAAGTTATTCCTTTTAAAAGAGTATCTGTTTATGTTTACATTGCATTAAATAATTAAACAGCTTGTTATGGAAAAGCACTTAAAAAATCATTCTAAAGATGAATAGATTTTTCCATATCTTTTCTTCTTAACCTCCTCCAGCAAAAGCTATTACACTTGAACTGCTTGCACTGCTGTGCTGGAGTACATATCTTGTAAGGGAATGCAGATAGGTCGATAATGTAGATGTTAACCACAAAACTGTAAAACAGACCAAAGACTGGGAAATTCTTCCTTTCCTATACCTGTAATCTTTATGCCTACACCACCTCCTGAAAACAGGCTGCAGCTGGCCTTCAATCAAAACCTGAACTGCACTAACAGGCTTGTAGAGAGCAAAGAGCTCCATCTCATCACTACCTGAAGTGAGAGTACCTGGGATTAGTGTGCAACTAACTGGGGTTTAAATTAAACTACAACATGACATTGATCTCAAGTTGCAAATAAAACAGACAACAAAAATCTGACATACTATAAGAAAGAGGAATCCTGGGACCCTTATCAATGTGGAGCTGCACTGCATTTCCAGTCAATCCTTACGGAGGCAAAAGCAGAATTTCACCTGAATTATTTGGATCTGCCTTTAACAGCTTCCATCAGAGAACCGAGAAGTACACAGCAAGCTTGAGATCATCACTTTGAACATTGCTGAATTAAAGGGGGCTTTTTGCTGGGTTTGAAAAGGTAGTTTGATCAGGTTAACTACCTCACCATAGCACTGACTATTAAAACTGACTAGCAATTATTCAAATGATGGCAAATCTGAATGTATTCACAAGCTCCAGTACATTCCCCAAGATGTACACTAAAGCTTTAAACACATAAGCCCTCTGACAGTCCAAGAGTCTGAGGTGTTGTGCTTTAAAGGAATGGACTCCAAAACCTTCACTCAGAGTGCTCATATTTTAATATTTACCCCACAGATCTTGACAAGAGAATATAACAGCAAACACAAGCCTTAAAAAGCTTTACCTTCTAACCATATTCCAAGATTCAATTAAGATAAATACAATGTTATCAAAGCAGCATTCATGAGCTATCAGCCATTTATGATCTCAAAAAGGCCAGGTACTCCTCAGGAGGCCAGCCAGAAGTAACCTACATTGTTTATCTCTAAACTGAAGCAGTTCAGTTCACTATTCTCCACAGAGTATTTTCACTCTGCAAAACTTATATTTCCATTTTTTATATCCCTGGAAAATTGTTAACAGAGGTTTGTTAGTCCCTTCTGGTAAGACTGATCCTAGGAAGCAAGGGAGATCCTATTTTCAATGCTATGCAATTATTTACATGATTTTCATCTGTATTAAACTTCTCTCACTACTAGACAGGAGTTTATTAACCTCAAACTAGCTGTAGCAATTAATCACCCTGTCTTGTCAAGTAGCTGGCCACATTCTGGAACAAGAATTATAGGACTAAGAATTGGTTTTATTTAAGATTTCTGCATCATACATAGCTATATTTGGAAAACAGATAATGCATTTAGCAACAGAGAGGAGACACCATACTTCAGAATTGGGAAAAAATACAGGGAAATGATTGAAATTCTAATCCAGAACATTTACCAGGCAATCTTCTCCACAAACAATGCATTACTTGAATGCTAAACTCTTCCAAGGCTACACTGAGTTCATCACACCTACCACTAATTTGTTATATAACCATTTAAGTAGGATTAGGATCATAATCTGCTGTCAAACCTGACAGCTGGAGATGTGGTTCTGCAAATAAAATACTCATTTACAAAGACTTCTTTAAACCAAGGTGGTTTATGTTCTTCAAGCTTTTGTACAATTAAATCACAGCTCCATACTCCCCTTTTGAATATTGAGCCCATTTAGCTGACATCCACTGCTGCAGCACCATCTGCACAATTTCCCCCTTATTTTTCTGAAAGGTCACATTGAGGATCCTAGAAGTTGGTGTATTCTGTCTATGTTCCAGAGAAATCCATGATGTTGCAATGCCCTATCTTGCAAATGTACTCCAGAATTTTTCAGCATGTGTTTCTACCTTTTTTTGGTCACTTGACTAAAATCCACTTCCATTCTTGGAAAGCATTCACTCTTTTGCTCCCGTGAACTACAGATTCCACAACCCTTACTCTAATTTTTCATGCAGCATTGTTAAAATTATTATTATGCTATCTGATGAAGAGGGAGTCCAGGACACTTCTATGTAGCACTGGACAGGACACTGCCTTCTCCAGAACCATTTCTGGTATTCTTCAACCAAGATTGTTCCTTTCAGCCCAATTCCCCTTGCCCCAAAAGGGGTTGCCACTACTAGCATTGTTTGAGTATTAAAAATATGTCACATTCAGAAGCCAGTATGTCCCTTTACCCCTGAAAACATCCTAAAAATTGTACTAGGACTTAAAAACGGTACCTCTGCTGCCAATCCTAATCACTGAAGACAAGTCCCTGAGTGGAGAATTTCATGGACAGGATGCAAAGAAACAAACACTGGTTGACCTTTATTTTTCAGCTCTTAGCGTATAATGAATGTGAGATTCTTTGAGATTCAAAAAAAACCCAAAAAAAAAAAAAAAACCCAAAAAAAAAAAAAACCACCAAAAAAACAAAAACCAAAACACCAAAACAGGGAATCAGTATAGCCAAATTCAATTGGCAGGGCTTCAAAGAGGGGGAAAAAAAACCCCAAAAACCAGACCACAAAATCTCACCAGGATAATGGCTTGCCTTGCTGAAAGAACAGAGCCTATTTCCTATGATACTTTTTCCATGTTTCAGGACATGCTGTCTCCTCTACCATTTTCTAGCCAGCTAGAGAATACATCGTACCAGAAAATCCAGCAGAGCTGTTAATGCATCTCTGATGAAAGGTACTGGTGGAGAAAGGAGCCACCAAGAAACACACACACACATTCCTAGAACACTGTCCCAAGTGGTGCATTTTCTGTGCCATAGAGAGAGAACAGACCACAGGACTCACCCAGTGCCCATCAGCAGATGAGAGCTAACCTGGGAAGCAAGGCACAGATCCCCACACTCCTCTGACTGCTGCTACCACCACGGTTTGTGACTCTCTCAGTACAGAAACTCACAGCAACAGGGAAATGCTGAGAAAAAGTGGCAGCATTCAGAAACAAAATTCTGCAAAAAAAAGCTTTGGACCTTTTATGCTATGCCTTGTTCTCCATTGCAGTATAGTGCACATCAGGCTGTATGTAAGATGGCTCCTTGTCTTGATTTTTGTACCAACTGGAATACAGAATCCAGAGGGTGGGATGAATGTTTAAGCATGCACACTTCCAAGGTACATTCCTAGGTTACAGCTTTCAACCCTGCATGTCTTTTTATACACACATGCACAAGTGGTGTCTGCAAATAAAGTATGATCAAACTCAGGAAGAAGTTTTACTGCAGTTAAACTCCCACTCCAAGTGGATTTAGAACTTTAAACATAAATCCGTTTTTCCATGCTTAGCAAATTGGTTATGATTTTACAGCAAAATTGTGACAAGCTTCCTCATGAACAGAAATATACATTTCTCACATTCTGATCAACAAACACGATGCTGACACGGAGCAATTTGCATCTTGTTTTAAGCACTCCTTCCTTCCCCTCCACTGTTATTTGGTTTGTTAAGCTTGGACAAAGGAAAAAAAAGTCAAGCTTAACTGGCAACTCTTGCCATTTGTGTCACCATTGCTAATTTTGCTTTGAACCACAATTTTATCACAGCTGTATCATATATCTGACAAAAGGATTTATCAAGATAATGACATTATAAAGCTTTATCTCAGAATGACCTGTTAAGTAAAGAAGCATGGTTCCAGTTCTATCAGAGAATTGATGCTCTATTAAATCAAAGTGGTTTAATATACCTTGGAATACTGGTAAGCCTAACTAATAGAAGGTAAAGTCGATTCTGTACTGTTTTATGTTGTGGTTTGGGAAGATTTTTTCATTATTTAAACATGTCACTTAATTAGAACTGGCATTTTTACATTTTGAAGAGTAAAGAGATCATACAGTAATAGCTAAAATACATTCTTATGAATGGATATTAAATATTGCAAGACACTAATTGTATCCTAAAAGAAATTTAGGCTCTCTTAAGACCCTACTTCAAGTATGGCTTTGAAACATATACCAGAATATATCAGGATGACACTAAACCCCAAAATTCACTGGATTGTATTCTTTCAGGGGGGAAAAAAAAAATCATAGTTATGCTGATCAGTGAAGTCAATCAAAATATATTCACTTCACAGAAAACTGAGGTTTGGAACCAAATTCCAAGCATCCCAGGCAACACCAAGTGTAGGATCTACTGTGTGCTATGAAACCACCCAAAGTTAACTCCAGCATTCCTTAAGTAGTGGTGCTATGTCTTAGAAGTAAGTGATCCTATGGCATTGTCAGAAAACTTTCCAGAACTGAGACAGAAAATCAGCATTCAAGGAAAGCAAATACAGAAATCAAATGCAAAACTCCTCACTATATGAGCCTCAGCTGGTTCATTATGAAACACCAGACACGTGGTGTATGTGAAAGGATACATTTCACACACCTGCATTTTCTACTGATTTTGATAATTGACCCAGAAGTCTCTTGGTTTGTTCTTGAATTGA
This sequence comes from Serinus canaria, assembly GCF_022539315.1. Lineage (NCBI taxonomy): Eukaryota > Metazoa > Chordata > Aves > Passeriformes > Fringillidae > Serinus > Serinus canaria. Next base: position 104,913,982 of record NC_066313.1, read on the forward strand.
ATATCTTTGAACAAATATATGCATTGAAGAAACAGTTGAATTTAGCATTCTTAAGCTCTTAGGAACAGCAGTAAGTGGATAAACTTCCCACCAGGACAGGGAAAGAAACAAATCAAATCCCAGGCATAATTATATCAAGAAACCTCAGCTTCCATTCCCTTTTAGTGTATTCAGGCTTATGCACTTTGCTCATCACTTCATTAAATAAGCTGCATATGCACTGAAGGTAAGCCAGTACAATTTCTGGTTCACAACAACCCTCCAAAGGGATCTCTTCATTCCAGTCACACTCATGGCTGTATGAAAAGCCTACAAAATCAGTTTCTACACAGGTAAACTCTTATTTAAAGTTAAAAATTATTAAAAAAAAGCGCAGGTTTAATTCCAGTGCCAGGGTTTCTTTAGTTCTTTAAGCTCTGAAAACAAGAAATATGCCAAGTTGCTCCTCACTTTGACAAGCACTTTGTAAACTGCTGCAAGCAGCATTCTAATTTAACTACAAGAAAATACTTAATAAGGAATCTGACATGAAATTAAACTTTTCATTTCTTTCCCAATTAGAGTACATTTATATCATAGACAAATGAGAGACAGGAGAGAAGTATCTATTCCCCCCCATACAGTCACTGTCAATTAATTTACATTTTAAGATACTCTATCTTTTTCTTTACAAGTTTTCTACCTGTCTAGGAAGGAGTACATAGAACATACTCATTCTAGTAATGGTACAGTTATGCCTTCAGAACTTTTTTACACTAATGCAGCACTCCAACAGTAGCACTCTCTATCACACATTCGTGGTGCTATTTGCAGGGAATACATTTGTCTATATTGAGCCTTCATCTCTCCTTTGTTAACACTGCTCTGGCAGGGAACCACAGCCAGAACACTTGTAACAAGCCAGCTTCTCCCTTTTCTACAAGGATGCCACTGACAAGAAAACCCCACCACCCACTACTCTCAGTCACTCGAGGACTACCACATCCCCTACTCTCTTTTATCATACAGAATTGTTCACGTGGTACTCCATTCCCAGGAGTGCCAACAGCTATCACCAGCTTGTTTTGGGATCACTGTCTGGCAATTAGGACTAACATGTCAGGTTAGCCCAGCCTACAGTTCAGGCTGCTGATAGCTGCACGTGTCTCAGGCTCTAAGAAAGAGGCAGTCTGTGTTTGTGCTTAGGCTGTGACTTCTCTTACAGGCATTAGCAACTTCAGCAAGCCGTAAAAAAGTTTTATCAGGACCCTCTACTCCATGTGATGGGGATGTGAAAGCCAAGCTCTTGGGTACCCAGCAGTGGAACCTGCCCCCTGGGGAAGGTGCACTTGCTGAAGCACCCTCAGAAGTCAGGTGAAAGCCTGCTTAGGAGATGAGGCTCAGTCAGGGTGTGACTGGGAGGTGAACTTGGATTTGATCAGAGAATGATCATCCACATCTAAAATAAAAAGCAGATTCATCCTTCCTTCTTTACAAGCAGAATAAGTAGTTAATCAACTCTGCAAAGTCAGAGCTGCAACATATCACACTACTACAGCCAAGAAACTCATTTAGCCTTTCTCTCACAGGCTGGGAAGAAGAGAGGCTGCATGGAAGTGGTTTTTTTTTTTTTTGTATGCTGGTGGTTTGGGATGGTTTTGGTTTGTTACTTTTGGTTTGTGTAGGTGGGTTCTTTGAGGTTGTTTTCAGGTTGGTATTTGTTGATTTTTTTGTTTGGTTTGGTGCTTTGGTTAACACTTAGAATCCCAGATTCTCTGCAGACCTTTACTGAGTAGAAGGTTCCCTCTAAGTCCCTATCATGGCATGCACTGGCAAGGGATCCCAAGCTTAGCTAAATGTGGGCTTCTTGTGCCAGGACTGCACTTCTTGGTGAGCTTTACTTTTCTAACTTAAAGAATACTTGCTCTTAAAGAGTTATTTCAGTTTCAGATGGAATGAAGGATCCTTCACTCTGCTATCTGTAAAAGAGTACTCATGAAAGACAAAGCACAAGTTTTTAATAGTATACCTCTGCAGTTTGATTGGTATTGCTGTAACTGTTTAGGATACTAGATTGTATAATATTTTAGAACAAAAAGAATTAAACTCTTCTTTCATAACAAAGTAAGGATTTCAAAATCTTTATTCAGATTGATACTTAAACATCCCCTTTATTATAACCTATGTAATGAAAAATTTGCAAAATAATTCCAGAAAATTAGTAGCTTAAAACTTGGAATTATTTTTCAAAATGCAGCAGCTACAAGAGATGAAAAGTACTGTTAATATTATTTAAGCAGAAATAATTGTTTTAAAGAGCCTACCCACCAAAATGCAGTACTTAAACCTAAGCTCTGGGTCTTTTAAAACTGCTCTAGATTTGCAGAAGATTTAAACTCTTCCAGGTGAGTGCTTATGTTTTGAATATGAATTAGCTGTTTGACTGCAGTAGTCGTGCGTGTGTGCTCCACACCTTCTCCTCTTTCCCATGACAGAAGATTGAAACTCTGACATACCACATCACTAAGAACTTTCTAGCAGAATATTTTGCATAAGTCTAAATGAGTCATTCAGGGGACCTTTTTTTTTAAAGACAATTTCTAAGGAGGGGAAAAAAAAAAAAATCTACTGTAGCTGATTCTTTTCCCCCAAAGTATCCTGAGGGAGTTTATATTAAGAGTTTAAAGAATGAAACTGACTTTGGTGTTCCATTCCCAGTTGCTAATTTATTATGTGGAGGAAGTCACATGAGCCTTGAAAGAAATCTTGATGAAAAGAGATCTGTCTCAGCTGCATGGGGTTTAATTGACTTAGTCTTGCAGGAAGAATGCATTAGTATTATCCATGCCTCTGTTTAACTATCAGCCAAATGGCAATCATCATGATGAATTAATTTTCTACTCTGCCATGCAAATCACTCCATTTGTGGACCCACTTCTCTGTTTAGCAGGACACCTGGTTGGAATTCACAGACCCACAATTCTAGACAAGGTCATTGGAATAATTCAGCAGAAAGGGAGAAGACTGCCTATGGACCACCACTTTTACCATTCTGGTTACATTCAAACAAATATTTTGTTGGGATTCTTTCCCCAGAGGGGCTGGGCAAATTTAGCAATTTTTACTGTGGGCCATTATATCTAATTAGTACTCAGTATTTATTTCATTTATCACTAATGAACCAAATTCTCCCTTGACTGCTTTCAGAATCTGGGCCTGCAGGAATTTACCTCAACAGAAGCAGCTTGGGTTACACCCAGCCTGCACAGCTGTGATCAAGCCAGCATGCAGATACTGAAAAGATAGAAAAGTTTGGTGTAGTGTCACCAGGCCTCAATCTGTAGCTCTTTCCTGCACTATTGATAATTTCATAGCTATGAAAAAACAGCCCAGAAAACAGACATCATCCCAGAGGACAGGGAATCTTCCAGCACTACTGTCATTACTGCTGTCGCCAGCCAGCAGCATCACAAAGAGGAAGGAAAAAGTATTAACAAATTTAGCAAGTCCAATATGGATTGGGAAGCAGACTAGAGAGCTTCTTCCCACAGTAGAAGTTTCCTTCACCCATCTGTTGGGTGCAGGCACCCATGGGGAAAGAATCCCAAAAAAGCAGCAAGTCCTCTGCAGTTTCACACCACACCAACAGCACAGTGACATTTCCAGCAAATTAGGGACCAGTGACACTTCTGCTGAGTCTCCAGATAATGAAATTATGATTGTTTAAATCCACAACAACCAGAAATCCTTCTGAGAAGGCAGCCAGCATTCAGCTGAAGAATATTTTGCAAGTGCGCATTGGCAATCCTTAGTTATTTCCCTCTAGTGTTCAGAAAAACATTACACTTGAGATAAAAGGGGAAAGATCACACAAAGCCTAATTGAATTAGCTTAATTATTGTGCGTGGGAATAAAACAACACAGCAACAAAAGTGCTGTAGAGAAGATTTTGTTTTCCCAGCTGCTAGGTTTTTCCAGGAACATATGTGATTATTGTGATGCTAGATAACCTAAGGGTAGGATGCCCCTGCAGTCCAAAGGCACACTTGGGACTAAAGAAATAGGCTTAGGTCATAGGTATAGAAGATTATACTTCACACATTAAAGGCCATCTGCAATGCTCAGGCAGTTCCTGAAGATGGTTCATGGCAGATGTGGGCCATCAAAAACAGAAATACTGTTGCATATAAATTTATTACACAATATTTATTATGCCAGTCTACTTGCACTGACAAAGTGGAAGTGTCATATAAATCTATTTGTAAACAGTCTGATAAATTCCAAACACCAAACCAGCAAGTTTTCTTTGATACTAGAGAAAATGAGACCAGCAGACTCCATCATCAAGCAAAAGTTAACATGATAAAATCATGAAATCATAATTAAATAATACTTTTGCTTCAATGATTACTTGTTAATCCATTGCTAACAATCTTTGCAGGAAGCTTATTTGGGGCCATTGTGACCTAGTGAAAACTTCTAGATGAACTCTCTTTAAAGGTCCTCCTCCCCTATATGATTATCTCAAACTTAGGCAGAACACAGTGTTTGGACAGAGGATGATATATACTGCACTTTTAAATTCTTTTTCTCCTTGTACAACAAGGTGAAAATGAAAATTGCTAAGCAGGGCAAACACTCTAAATAATTTCAAGAGTGCACTTCCTCTTTGATAAGGACTTCATACACTGGCTGAACAAAAAGCTAACCATGAAAGCAGCTTTAGAAAGCTACCAACTACAAACTTGCTATAGTTCATTTCTTTAAAATGCAACCATTCTTCTAAACAATAAATTACTTATACAGTGTATTATCTCACTAATAAACAGGTTGATATTTCAAAAGTAGGATTCAATCTATGGCTTCAATAGCCAAGCCAAAGTACTCTTTAAAAGCCGTCCAGCAACCACTTCCAAGGCTCTCTGTAGATAATACTATTTATGGTATCTGATTGCATCCTGCAGCATAATTCAATCACATTGTGTTCTGGATACCAATCACACAGTATAAGGACAGCAAAAAAACTAACCTTGATATTCAGTTTAGTATTTGCCAGGTAACACGAAGTAGCACATCCATCGTTCATAGAGTTCCAGATATAAGAGGTGGGAATTTATTCAAAGTAATTGCAGAAATTCAACAATGGATGGGGCACCACAGAGAGACACTGGTACCATGGTAGGAGATATTTTAGCTTCTTCAAGGAAGAGACTTGTACTTTGAAATTACCTGCCAAGGTAGGGGTTTCCCCCACCCATTGCTGATAACCACAAAGAAGTCACCATTCAAGTCAGTGAATTATTTTTAACTTAAAAAGAGAGAAAGAAAAAGTGTTGAATTAAATTCTGCCAATTAGAGATTCATATTGCAGGAGATCACTTTAATCAGAATAAATCCATTACCTTTAATGTCTAATGGGTATACAGTTAATGACAAGATGTGAGCACTTACCCATATGACAGAATCAGCTATAGTGCACAACCAACACACTTGCACTCAACCAGCCAAAACAGTAATTGTTTACAGATGCTGCAGGTCTAAGGCTAAAGACACATATAGTATTCTTTAGATCTACATTTAAAACATCAGAACTCCTCAGCATACTAAAATACTGTTGTCAAGGCAACAGTATACAGCAGGCAGGCAATTAAAAAACAGATACTTATAGAGTAAGCTATTAAATTTAGTATCTTAAATAAATTGCTGGTTGGATGACCTTTTGTCATGGAAATTAAAAAGATATGCTTACTTTTGATCAGAGACTACTACTACTACTTAACAGGATTTAAATTTTGAGACATGTTGGTAGCACCTTTCATAGTGATTTTCATCCCCTCCAGTTCTGCTCAGACTGAAATGACTAGGTAACAAAAGCTGCAAGTCATCAGCACATCTGAACATACCAGATCCCATGCTTTTTAAATTCTAAAATAGATGTGGAAAAAATACACCTAACTACTCAAAAGTCAATTTTTTGTCCTACAGTTAGGCACCTGCTACACCACAATGAGCAGATGACACAGTGGATTGTTAGATCCTCATTCTGATAAAAAATGCAGCCTGTCAAGTAGAATAATAGTAGTAGTATAATAGAAATAATGGAAATAAATGCAAAAGAAAACAAAAACAAGAATAAAACTTAATTTCAGTAAGAGAAAAACATACATAATCTAATTTTATCTGGAGAAAACCCAAAAGATTGATTTGAGTACAATAGGTTAAAGCACATAATGAAGCCCTGAACTCAAGAAAAATTTTATGTCAGTGATTAAATTATTTTACCCATCTAAACCACATATTTAAAAATCACCTTCTATGTAGACGACTTTGCATGCCATGATTGTAAACACTACAAAAAATTTCTAGTTTATTCTGCTTATTATATCCAGCTAATCTATGTCCTGAAGTGGGATGAAGTACAGCAGGATATTACTACCACATCACTAGCAGCTTTTGTCCTACAATTGCTTTGCAAGCTACAAGTGTCCCACAAAACCACGGATGAACTGGCAAGGCCATGAATTAGTCTGAGCACTTTATATCCACATTTTCATTCTGCTTCATCAGCAGAGAGTTTGGTTTTCGTTTTTTTTTTTCTTTAAGCAATATGAAAGTATATCCACCCAAACCCAAGTTTTGTATGTAAAATATTTTTGTATGAATAAGATATTTATTTTGACACATTAGCCTTATGACCCTGACCCTTATGCAGCAGCTTCACTCAGGCCCTAAAGCCTTCTTGGACCAGAGCCACAATTCCTCCCACGTGCTGCACTTCAGGAATAGTCACACCACCTCCCTACACCGCAAGCTCCAGTTGCGATTCATCAGAGCCAAGTCCCCTCTCCAGCAGCCCTGAAGACATTCCCTTTACTTCCCAAGGGCACCCAAGGCTCTGCAGCTGGGGCAGCAGCTCCACACCAGCGCGCCGCCAGGGCCGGGATGCGCTCAGCAGAGCCATCCTTACCTGCTCGCCCAGCAGCGCTCCGGGAATGCCGCATCACCCCGGGCAGCCGCAGGTGTCCCCGGGCACAGGGGACGCTCCGTGCCAGCCCCGGGCATGTGAGCATCCCCCGGCATGCGAGCACCGCAGCGCCCAGCAGAGCGCTCCTCTCCCGGCGATCCCCTCGGATTCTCGGTACAGACTTTGCTGTGCGGATCCAGCTGTCACTTGGCTTTCTCAGACACAGGGCTAACATCCCCTGCCATCGCTGCGGGGAGGGCAGCCTCAGCCAAACAGGCAGAGCACATCCCTGTGCACTGAGTGTGAAAAACGCCCATCACTTGTTTCTAAAATTTTACAAGTTTAATAGTAATAAAATGGTTATAAAAATAGTAATATAACAGTGTAATAAAAATTTGGACAATTTGGATTAGGACAATATGAAACAATAGAAACAGAGTTATGTTCTGGGCAGCATAAGCCCGAAAAAGGACCCACGCTAACAGAGGATTAACCCTTAAAAATAGCAACCTGTTGCATATTTATACACCTCCTGCATGATGCATAAATTCCATTCAAACACAGGATTCTGTCTGGTCAGTGCCAGCTTCTTCCTCTTAATCCTAACAGCCTCTTCAGGCCTGAGTGAGGCAGGAAGAAGTTCATTTCTTCTGATAAGAGAGCAATCAATTCTTCTTCTCTGAAAGATTTAGGTGTCCTGTGGCTGCTGTCTCACTGAGAGTCCTCTCTTAAAAAAAAGTATCTTACATAGCATAGTTTCTATTTTAACATTATGTTATAACCTAAAACTATATTTAACACACTACTTAAGAAAATTAATACAGCATAACTTTCTAACATAACACATATAAAGTTCATTCTAATATTTGTAAAAAAGCCAATCATAGACTACCCATTTTTCACACTGAGCAACCCAGGGAGGGCTCTCAGGTCTCTGGATGCCTGAGAATCACCCACTCAAATGAGTATCCCAAAACTCATCCAGGTTGGGATATGCACTAACAGTTCTGGTCACCTACAGTTTGCACATCAATGAAGCTCGGGGAGGGCAGAGGGAGCAAAGTAGAGAAAAAAGAGAACCACCATTATAAGTCTATTTAACTGCTTTTATCACCACTACACGTTGTAGCTTTACCTTTTAATGGCAATTAAGTACAAAAGAAAAGCAAGCATATATCCTGGAAACTCAGTTAACACTGCTTAGTGCCAGCTCCTAACAATTGCTTTGTTATGCTGTATATAAAGAACAAAATAGGTGTCTTCTAGGCAGAACTTCAAGTCATGCAACTTAACAGAAGGCAATGTGGGTGAGATAAAGTCCTCACTCAAACCCTAAGCCACACCAAATCATTTTTCTAAGCAGTCATCAAGTTAAAACAGCAGCTTACTCCAGATCTGCATAATCTTGTACTCTAAGTTAAGAACAAATGAGGTCTTAAGCACTTTTCTGAAGGCTGCATATGAACTGAAGAAATTAGAGGGCTTTGTGTTGCTAATCATGACTACAGTTACTAAGTTCTGAAACAGTAATAAAATCTAAATCTTCATTAAATTTATGAGAGAGTATTTATGGCATGCAGATTCCTTTTTACTGCATAAAACCACTCACACTCAGCTTTGGGCTGGATTTGCCTTTTTTTTTTTTTTTTTCAGTGTTCTTTCAACATAGCAAGCATGCAAATGCATTTGAGACTGGATGGTGCTATTTAACTGTACAGCCAGGAAAGACATTCTGAGAAATGGAAACCACATGTTCTTCAGAGAAATTAAATCACACAGATAAGTTTTATTAAGCTCTGCAACATCCATTTCCCAAGGCATGGTCTCCATGCATTCAACAAACATGACATCAAGTACAATACATTAGAGATCCACACTTCCCAGACTGACATGCTTATTAGTGGTTTGGAAAGTGACAGCAACTCGTAACATCCACATCTGCAGCTGTTTTTACACTGCCTCTTTGCTAATACTGGCACAACAGCTCTCTGGAGCAATCTTAGCTCAAGACCTGGATGGATTCTGGTTTAACAATGGTATTTTAAGAATTGCCAGCGCCCCTGCACAGGGCAAAAGGAGTATGCTCAGTCTTGCACCAAGAAGAAACAGGGCAGAAACTGCATCAGGTCTAGGGAAAGCCCAATTTGGATGGCAAGCATTAAATTGAAGACCCAGGCAGACTCAAAGCAGTACCATTGTGACCAGAAGGGACCATTAGATAAATGACTGAACTGATGGTTTACAACAGGCTCTTACATGCTGAATCCAGCGACCTGCATTTGAATAAGGCTTACATCACAAAAAAAGTACTAAATGCTGGACCAAACACCTCTAGATATGGAGGATCTATCCCCAGAGGTTGCCCATCTTCTCTGTACAAGATATCACATCTTTTAAATAAATTTACCAGCTTTGATTTCTCCTTCCTTATTGCTCCCTCCCCTAGCAGGCATTCAGCATCCAGGATTTTCTGAATATACTCATAGTAATAAAGTTACTTCTACAACCATCTCATAAAAGGCTTAAAACAAATTATTGGCTAAGCTCCATAGACATTCACCGTGGATTTCAGGTTTTGTGGTTATTTTCCAACACATTTCTCATAGTAGAATCAGTCATGCCATATAGAGGAGTCAAAAATAAAGTCTCCTACACCCTTTCCCTATGTCATCACATGACAAGGACACGCTGAACAGAGCCCCTGCAGTGGCCACTAAATTCTTCCCTCCCTCTGGCAGCACAACTTGCATTCCTCACTCCTAAGCCCTGCATATGTGTGAATCTTCTTCAAGGCTCAGGCAATTCATTCTGTATCAGTATGAAATGATTAATTAGTGTCAGAGCTTGAAATTATCTCCACAGAGACACAACAAGGAAAAGCCAATTTTGTTGCAATTGCCTGATGGTAACTTCTGCAATACAACTGTTTTGTGTGTTTTAAACAATTAAGTAGGTGTTTTACTGCTAGTGCTATTTTTGTGTGTGTGCTGTAACATACTGCAAGAAATCACTTGATCAGTAAAATTTGTACATAAAGAACATTTGACAGAGCCTGTTTTCCTTTAAATGCTAAAAAAGTGCTAAACTTTAATTTTTTTTCCTTACATAGAGTGAATCCTCATTACATTTTTCAATCATTTAACTTAGAGCTGACAGCAGGGTGCCCAAATTAATGCTATCTGCATCAGCCATTCATTTTAACCAAGTATTGGAGCTATGAGCTTTTGAATATGACCTTGAATCTGCAAATATATTCTGATATGGCAAATACAGCAACATATTCTACCCTATCTTTCTGTGGTTTCATGGGAAGACTTGACCTGCACCTGCCAAAGGTCAAACTTCCTATCCAGGAGCTGTCAGAAAGCACAGACCCCTGAAGCATGAAATAATACAAACAAGAGGGTTACAATCTCTTGTAAAGCCCATCCAGTACCTAGTGCCCTAAATCTCCATGAGCTTGTTATACTATCTTAACGTTTAGTCATTAATGTTCTTAATGTTCAGTCACCAAGATCTTCCTTACTGGAAAAAAAAAACCAACAACTTTTCTGCAGGCCTAGAAGGTGCCATCTGAGAACATTTTTTGTTTGCTCACCATTGCTACAAACTTAAGGTGTGTTTATGATTCTGCTTGAGAACCCCTCCTAAAACTTCCAACACAAATTTGTTCAAGAATGAATTTCCAAACATAAATTTCTGTCCAAATACACAATCTCAAATCCAGAAATGCCTTGCCTAGGTCGTAGGTCACAGAAAAACCCCAACCCAAAATAAACCCATCATGAGGCTTGTAAACAAGATCTCACCAAGTTCTTTTCAAGCTTGCTTGTGCCAACAGCTGTGTTAATTTGTCCTTCATTGCTGCTTCCCAAATCCATAGTGAGATTTTAAGCAAAGCATTTCAAAGTTAGATACTAACTAAATATACTAAAAGATAAGAAGAGTTAGAGATCACTGTGAAGTATAGCACAAAACAAAAAGTATACCTGTGATGAATATTACCATGGAAGTTGAATTTCCTTATCTCTCCAGGCTTATAAACATCTGGGGCAATTCTGTGATTCTTAAACTGATTCTGTTTCTTATTCATCATAGATAATACACCAGGGAATTGTGCCCAATTAAGAAGCACAAATGTTTCCTCCATGTCTACTGCTAACATCCAAGTCCTAATACTGTTTTATAGCCAGAAACTTGAAAAACATTTTAGAGCCATTTGAGATCTTACACTTAAATATGATGCAACTAACATATTGCCACTGAAGTTGATCTTGAAACAGACTTTCCAAGTGAAACAAAGTAGAAGGGATAATTAGGAAATGCATAGGTAGCATTTCCTGTCAAGATTTTCAGAGAGCGTCTGTCCTCAATTATGAATTTTTAAAGTGGGAAATTGAACTGAACATTAAAAGTAAAGTAATTACTAGCTATAGGAAAAAAATGTAGGAAGAAAACAGTTCAGACTTTTAGGCATTTAGTAGTGCTTAAGTTACTGCCTTCAACTTCACTTTCTGAAAGTTACATGGACCTGAAGTGGGATTTTTTTTTTTTTATTCTTCAAGTTCCCTCACCTCCAATCAGCAACTGCCCAAATACTTCATTATACACTAAGAGGACAAACCTTTAAATGAAGGGGGATTTTCTCTGTGCCCCACTCAGTCTGCATTTCACATCCCCTAAACGGTAAGTGAGCTAAGTATGGAACAGGGAACATGTGCTGCTATAAGGGGTAACACAACCAGCCAAACCAGGAACGACTATGGAGACAGCTCACCCATTTCACATTCTCATGGTGCAGAAACCCAGTTAAAAGACATGACACAGAAGCCAGAAGAAGCTCTTTGGAGAAAAAAAAAAAAAAAATTAAACAGCCACTTAACTCTTCACCACTTCCTACACCCAACGGGCAATGCCCATCCTTTTAAATTGAAGAAGTAATTATGAGAAGAATCAGTAGGGTGATGACAGTAGAAAAAAAGAGCTGATCTTCATGAACTGCATCATAGAGACTTCGGTGGGGAAGCACCAAATTCCGCTGCAAGAATGTCTTTACACTACCAGAGTAAAAGCAACATTCACAAAACTTATCACAGAAATTTTAAGTTCTACTTACTACCACCCAAACACTTCAAGATTGAAATTTCCATAGCAGCCCTAATTATTCCGTAGTGCATGACAAATGTGTTGTTGCTGTTTTTTACAGGTACAAGAGCAATAATTTTTTAAAAGTCATTTAACTGTCTAAGGGCATCACTATATTAAGGCTTCTTCACTAGGCAAGCACAAATAGCCTCGAGAAGAGTTAATTCAACTTGTAGCTCCACATGCACTTGCAGTGCAAATGAGTAAACGCTGAATGGTCTATAAATACCTTTACTACCACGGATTTGGTTTCTCTCCAGGACCAAAAAAAAAAAAAAGGGCCCAGGCACATGAAACTTTATCTTCTGGGGGAGCGTTACAGCTGTTCCCATTTACAGCTTTAACAACCTGCCCTCCAACAGAAGCGGCACAAACTCAGCCCAAGGTAGGGGACATCGGGGGGGACCCGCACGGCGACACTCGTTTGTTGGGACACGGACACGAGCGCCGCGCCCATCACGCCGAGATGCGCGATTCGCCCAGCGAGCCGGCGAAGGGGAGGAGAGCCCCTCCTGCGCCGCAGGGCGAGAGGAAAAGTTCAGCCAATACAAAAAGTAATTTCGCAAAGCGCTGACAGATCAAACTCCCGAGCGCTGGATCGCGCTCCCCGCGCTGGGGCTGCGCAGGGAGCCCGGCCCGCCCGGGAGAGGAGGGAGCGCGGCGCGGTGCCTACCCGAGCGGCTGCGGATGACATCGCGGAACTCATCGGCGGCCCCTTCGCCGCCGGCAGCGGGGTCGAGGCGTCCCGGCTCGGCCATGCCCGAGGAGCTGCCGAGGGAGGCAGGCTGGAGGGGCCGGGCAGGGCCAGGTGTGGAGCGGCGCCGCCCGCCCTGAAATAGCGCCGGGGCGGCGGCTCCGGCCCCCCGCCCCCGCGGGCGATGGAGAGGCGCAATTAGCGACGGAGAGCAGTGCCCCAACCCCCCCGGGCCAGGAGCGGCCCCAGAGCACCGCCTGCGGCAGCGAGGGGCGGCACGGAGCCACCCTGACCCTGGCAGCGGCGGGGTGCCAACTTTTCTGGGCGACTGTCCGCTCAGCGGCACTTCGCTGCGGCCCCGAGCAGCCCTGGCAGAGGGGTCGGGGCAGCCGGGGGTGCCCCGCAGCCCTGCAGAGCCCGGGCAGTGCCCATACCTGCCCCGCGGGGTGGGAGCCCTGCCGCAGGATCCAACGACAAACGCGCTGGAGTTCGTCTTCTGCTCCCTCCTTTGTAGCCCATCCTCAGAGGGGCGAAGGTCCTGAATACCTGGTCCAGTGCCACCACTCCAAAGCCATCCGAGTGGCAGCCTATTGGCATCTGCTGGTCAATGGCATCTGCTGGTCAAATCCCTTATCCGTTTTCAGGAAAGGGGGACACAGAAGAACATTTCCTCTTGTGTTTAATACAGGAATGGGGCATCTTTGTCCCCTCTCACTGCAGTCAAGGGACGAAAGGCTTCCCGCTGGCACGGCTTCCTTGCAACCTTCCATTAAGTGTCAATTTGGATGGCTGCCTCCAGCCTACCATTATTCCTTTCCCCTCAATTTTCTCTCCAAACCGAGTCTCGGGACTTGCCTTTTATGCTATTTCCCTCATCTCTCCAGGCCCCAAAGCAGATTGCATCACCTCATGGGGAAAGTAACCAGGCACAGGAAATGTTCTTGGATGTATTTAAACACCCGCCCTCCTTACAAGAGAAATCCAAGCTCTTAAAAATTTCACCTTAAAATACAGACAAGCAGAGAATCACCTGGTCTTGCTAGTTTATGGGACAACAATGTACTGTGTTTAATACAAGTGTAGCCTAGCTGCTTCTCAGCTTTAATACAAATTCATAGATAATTCATAAATATATGTAAAGGGGCAGGAAATTAAGGATAAGCTGCAGAAAGGATGTATGCCTTCACTTGTATTTGTGTAGATAAAGGACTTGCATCTCTCCATGTATTCCAGACTATATCAGAAGAAATGTACTCTTTTGAAGATAACAGAGTTAAACAGAATAGAACTAGGTAAGAAAACCAGGTCAGAGACAATGAACAATTAGAGGAAAACTATTTACAGGCAGCAAGGAATGTGGTGGTAGATTCTGAGGAAAGGGGCTTGTCCCCATGTGAAGCAGCAGGACACACCTTCCACACAGGGGGTGTCTTGTGGCTGGGTTCTGCCCTCCTGCTGTTCACAGTTTTAAGAGATTAAGTAGATGAGGAGTTTTTTTCATTATCTGATAATTCCAAAAGTATTTTTAAGGTTTGTGATGATCAGTGTTTATTACTTCAACAAAGTGAGTGGGAAAAGAATGAAGTATTGCAGCCTTAAGTACCAAAAAGCATTACTCAGAAAATGCATGAAATTGTCCTTGGATTTTTCAGGGGAGCAATATCATATTTCTTTGTCCATATTCCCATTTTCAGTTCCCTCTGCTTGCCCATGGTGTGTGCCAACTCTCACAAACTTCCAGTGATGCAATTTTGGCTCCCACCACAGGGGTTCTTGCTAGAAAACCTGTCTGAGATCAAATTGCAGGCTGGGTTACACCAGATAGTGAGGAGAGCCTGTAGTTTCTCCTCCAGTATTACCATTCTGTTTAGTACCCTGTTATCACCCACTGCCAAGTTTTTCCCAGGCTATCAGCTGGATTCTCCCAGTCCCACAGCAATCCAGACATTCGGTAATTCCTGTCTGTCTCTCCATGTCTTGGTTTCCCAGCCTCTGCCTCTCCTTTTTAAGCTGATTTGTTTTTTTGCAAATGGTGCAAAAAACAAATTCTGGTGCTTTGGGGAAGGTGGCAGTTCTGGCACACCTTCCCCTCCCCCATAACAAGCACAGCATTACAGAATTTGAAATGGGATTCATGAACTCAGCAGCTGATCCAGAGCCTCCCATACGTTCTGTTCTGTCTTTAAAAGCCATGTGGGGAGATGGTATAGCTGCTTCCCTCTTCTTATTCCAGCTCCTCTTCTGTCTGTTCCTGAGGCCAAAATGGAGGGAAGATACTGTGACCTCATTTTGGCCAAGTTGTGATCATTGTTCTTCCATAACAGCAATGTAGAAGGAAGGCAATCAGTACAGAGACAAAAATTTCATGACTGACACTTTTCACTCCAGACTGCCTATATCAGTAGCCAAAATCTCATTACTGTGATTTGACAACAGGAAGAACACGATCTTATATGAATATATGCTTATATTCAGCATTTAAGAACACATTCTTAAATGCTGAATCTGTTATACTTAGAGACCCAGCAAGACTGTGAGCAGAACTTCAGTGCTGGAAGTTTTAACAGATTTGATTGACTTTATGAGCAGGCATAGTGCCTTAGTGCTCAGTGCCTCATGTTTTGGTAAGAAAGGAAAAGTTAAAAAGTAAAACTTCTGCATCCCAGTTCTGCAAACACTACCTACATACGTATCTATACACACACACACACATATGTATGTATGTATGTATGTATGTATGTATGTATGTATGTATGTATGTATGTATGTATGTATGTATGTTTGCAGCACCACTGTTGGTTTAGTTCAGTCTCCAGCAAGGATTCCCTGCTTTTCCTGCATTACAGTTCTTATCATTCTCCTTAAGGGTCTTGCTTCCACACCAACTGGAATCTTGTTTGAGACAGATCTGGTCTCCAGGAAGCTAATCTAATCACAAAACTTTCTGAAGTATTTTATCTCCTCAAGTCCAAATCAAGGTAAGACACTAGAGCAACATATATTACATTCTTTTGATAAAGTTATTCCATCATGTTAATCAGGGGGAAAAAAGGTTTTATATACCTCTTTCCCAGAACAAATATTCTCTTCATGAAGAGGGTTTTCTATCAAGGCCCCTAAAAATCACAGTAAATGTCTTCATTTTGCAACAACCAAATAGTGACAAGATTGGTTTGGAACTGTCTAATCACGTAGAATCCCTGCATCTAAAATTCTCCCTGATTTCAGCAACAGTACATGTGTCCTTTAAGCTCAGATGCAGAGGAGTACTCTTAGATCACACTGGTGCCTCTAGCACTGCAAAACCTGCATTCAGCACACTCTGTGAATTTTGAAATATGTCACTTTTTAAAACCTCAGTGGAAACTACCATTCCCAAAATTTAGTAACATATTGTATTCTTAAAAGAAGAGAAAAACCACAGAACAAGCAACAAGAGTAATTGGCTGGTTTTGATAGTGAATATTTGACATGTAACTTTTAAAGTCATTCTCTGGGATGCACACATGTGTGTGCATGCACTTATGTGTGTGTGTGTGTGTGTGTGTTCATGTAGAATGTACATTCTTTGTTGCTTAAGGATGAAGAGAGTATGGTCAGGATCAAGGACACTAAACAAGAACTGGCAACTTTGGCTATTTAGTTCTTGTCCCAGAAATCAAGTTTCACTGAGTTTGTAGTCACCATGGAAAATCTTATACTGTGCTTTTAATGTATGCTATTGGAATTATTTGGTTAGATTTTTATTAAAAGCTGAGGCTTGTTAAATAAAATACTAGGGAGGCCTTCAGTTAGAAATCACGTTTTAGGATGAACAATATATTTTAATGGGTAAGTGGCAGTTATTAAAGGGCCATTTCAGCAAATTATTGACTTAATAATAGACTCTCAAACGTGATCAGAGTCTGAGGTTAGATGTTCTGAGTGATAGATTATCTGTCCTTAAAGGCATCTGTATGCTTTGATTCCACTTAAATATACTGATCTTTTTTTAGATGCATGTTTAAGGGCAGGCTTGTTGCTAGTCCTGTTGAAGCAGCTGTTTATTGTCAACTACAAGCTGAAACAAGCATTTGCTTGGTCAAAATTAGACATTATCTACAATTTTCATTAATATAAACAATCTAATAAATATTAAAATAGACCAAAAGATTATATGGGAAGATGTCCCAACTTTCAGGACAATAATCATATTCCTTGGCAAGAAAGGCCTAAAACTTTAGGAGAAAATTTAATATTCTGGATTAAAATCTTTTTTAAATCATACAAAACCATTCATGCCTTTTCCAGGAGGTCATGTTACATTCTAGCTCTTCCAGGCCACTTGTGATGCATCAGAAATATTTCTACAGCTTGTTTAATCTAGGTAAGGGAGCTGTTTGTAAAAGTGTACCAGAACACCATCTTCCCTGAAAAAAGAAGTTATTTATCCAAACCACAGTGAATGACCTATCCTATATTAAAACCCATTTTTTGGCTATGTAGGATTTTGGTTCTCATATTATCTTTTAATTATTCTATAAATCAAAATGAATAAACAGTCAGAAAAGTACATAAAAGCTTTCCTTGTGATAATTTATGCTTTAAAATGATGGCTTTGAAGCAAAAAGGAAGAATGGCTGTGCTAGAGACTTCATCTGCCCTAACTAATTTATGGCAACTCCCTCAGCTAACAAGAATCACATGGTGTAAATGGAAAATGAGCCTCTGCTGGTATTGAAAATAAAGAGGTAATTTATTTCCATCTTTCAGAAGTGCTATTCAAAACTGCATATAGGCTTTTGTCACAGCTGATTAAAAAGCTTGGGTTTCATCTTAGAATTAGTTTTATAATCTGTTCAAGCAAAACTGAAAGTCAGCACTCTAAATACACTGAAAAACCTGAAAGCTTATTTGCTGATAAGTACTTACTAAATTGGTGACCTGCTTACCTCCTGGGAACACAAATACTGGTGAAAGGCACAAAATCTTGTCATGGGCTTCCTCATGTGTTTGTGATGGATCATGTTGTGCCTTTTTTCTGCTGTTTATTTGCTGCTATGATGCTTGTAAAATTGAAGATTTATTAGAAAGCTTTACATATAAACCAGTGCCGTGAAATGTTTACTTGAGATTTGATTTTTGGTGCACTTAATTCTGAAAAAAAATTTATGTTGAATCTTTAATAAAAAGGTCTTTAAGTAACTGAAACTAAATAAAAATAAATGCCAAAAGGAATTATTTATTGCATGATGATGTATCCTGTATTAAAGCCCTTCTATTAAAAAGTTACAAAATAACCTCTCAGTTGCAGCCCTCATAACCATATTTACAAAGGCAATCAGCAGTGCCTCCTGCATACACTTAAGCACTCTGTGAAGTAATGCCTAATTACATTTTCATAGCTATCATTAGGCATCTTTTGGCTTATACTGTCATGTGCAGTAAATGCTTAAATGTTTTGGTCCCTATCCTCAAAGATATTTCAACATTTAGTTCTCATTTCTAATTTATAAAAATTAGGGACCATTAGGGACCTTTTCCCAAAGCCAAAGTATTTGAAATTTTGTCTCTTGGAAGAGTATTTGAAATTTTGTCTGTGTTGGAAACTTGTGAACAAAACTAGATTGTCACTATAATCTGGATCCAACACTGCTGTGCCTACAACTTCAGTTAAAAAGTCAATTCATTTTTTTTAACGTGTTCTTCTCCAAATCTTTATGCTATTTCTATTAGTATCATAGTCCATTACAAATAAGCTAGTACAATTATATCTACACTTTGACAAAACTGCCCATCACATCCAAGGAAAGTTCAACCCATGAATGGAGTGGTTTAGTTCCTGAGAGACCTCATCATTACCCAAAATAAAAGTCTTCAAACTCAAGGAAAATTTTCTTCTCCTGTATTCAATTCTTCTCATCATCATTGTAATAGTTATTTAAAACAGCAAACTCATCTTTTATTTTTTAAATTTTATTTTCTCCTTTTGCATGTGTGTGTTGTACAGAAGGTTTGCACTTCCTGTAATAAATATTCTTAATTCCCCAAAAAGTTTCTGAAGAAAGTCTTTTATGCTAGTGTGAGCTTTATTTGCTCTAAATTTAAACATGTCCTTCATGGTTGTTTGGGAACCTCTGCTGGGGCTACCATTCACAGAGGAAGAGTTAAGGAATAGATCATATTGTGTGTGGCATATGCATGACTATGTGCATAGGTTATGATTTGTTCTTTATGCCTAGAAGAATGATTTTTCTTCAGTCAAAAAAAAAAAAAACCACCAAAAAACTGAGAGCAGTTTCACTCTCTATTTTCCTAGTCTTCCATAGGTGTAAACTCACTTGTTTAATTTAAGAAACGTGAGTAGAGGTTGAAAAAATATGCAGATAATGCAGTCTTGTAATTGACCTAATAATAAAGTTAGACAACAAATATTTGAACACCAACAAAATTACAAAGTCTTGCTCTAAGAATCATACACCTGAAGCAGAAAACTCAAAGGCACTCATCAAAATGACCCAGAATTGTGTTAAGCAGAGAACCAGTGACTAAATAAAATGGAAAAAGGGTGCAAAAAACTAAGCCAGTGATCAAGTACTTCTGGTAAAATAGCAGTTAGCTTGCTTTTATAAGCACTACTGTCTAAGAAAGAAAATGTCATTCCAAAGAGTAAATGTTAAGGAACTTGAGCCTTTGGGACTTAGAAAACTGTTGTTAAAGAAGCAAAAAGCTTGGAGTGGTGTAAAGATTTTTGGGTAACTTGGATGTGCTGCAGCTTGAGAATGGGGCAAAACACAAGTATGGTATTCTCTGAAATATCATATTTTCATAGCTAAAAACCCCTGAAAAGCAGAAAGAATAGAGAAGCTTTACCATTCTAATTGTTAAAACTGCAATTGCCAGCTCAGGTTTGCATGAATTTACAGAGGTCTTTTAAACATGAGGTTAATTAGCAAGGCTTTTCAAAGTCTTTTCACATCCCTGTACAAGTCTAGCACAGCCCAGGAGCAGCTGATGTGTTTTACAGCACATTGTTGCTCACCAGTCTGTGTGATATCAGTGCAGTCACAATTCAGTTCCAGCCAGCCGTGCTTGCCCTTACCAAGCCACGCTGTAACTGGAGCTATGCACTCTCACATTGCCTCTCCCAATAAATCCAAGCACCACCAGGTCCCTCTGGAGCCTAAATACCTGCCTCTTTTAAGTCTAGTCTTGGAGCAAGGCTGCACTGGGGTTTTTTGCCATAAAGTTCCTTTCTCTGGAGAAAGTCAGATTTCATATTCCTGATCTGGCTGTCAGGGATTATCAGCAAGTGTTAAATTCTCATTCAAAATATTTGCAACAAGCTCCTGTTTTTCAATGACATTTTGTCAAGGGCTTTTTAATTATTGTCATCTTCAAGTGTATCTACAGATTGACCTGTCAGCTGTGAGGCAACTGCTCTGAAAAATCACTGTGATTGTAGAGGAATTTCCAGCAAAATGTTTTAAATAATTGCACTTAGATTGAAGGGTTAATGACTAAAAATGATTGGAGAAGTTAGAAAGAAGCATTTGAATCTCTCCTCTCAACAGAAACAAAGGAAAAACACAGTAAGAGGTCATTTTTCTTTTGTGAAATGCTTCAGTTACCTGCAGAGTTAAAAGGAAGCTTTTAGTCAGATCTGTTCATGATTAAAATATATTAGCAAGTCTGAACAACTTATGTATTAATTCAACAATTGTTTTTTTTCTGCTCTGAATGGTGTTTTATTCTTTCAAATATTTGTAAACATGACATGTGCCCAGCACATTGAATCCAAATTCTTATGGCTGAAATATTGAAGGAAACCCGGTTAGAAACATATCTCTGCAGAGCACTGAGGTGCCTGCCAGCAAACCTAATGTGCAGACTCAGAAATCACTTTATGTAAGAATTACCCAGCATGCCCATGGTCCTTTAACACTTCAGGACTAGTTTCATACATTTGGTTGGCCATTCTCACACACCTCAGGGTTCAGGGAGAGCAGGGCAGCTCCCCTGGGGGCAGGAACCTGGGGACTCCCCATGGCAGTGGCAGTGATGCCTTGAGATGCCTGTGTCAGCAGGGCAGGGCTGGGCATCACAGGACCCACCACTGACCCAGCCCAGAGTGCTGAGGGTATCAGGGAGGCCATTCCTGGGCACCTGCCTGGCTTGGTGGATGTCTGGAGCTGGAATGGGAGCCCCAGGGTGTGCCCAGCTCTGTGGCACCCCTGGCTGGGAGGGGCAGGGCTGTGGGGAGTGGGTGGCTGGTCCTTCTGCTGGGGTGATGGAGCAGGGGCTGGTGGCCCAAAGGGGGTGACAGAGGGTCCCCATTTGTCAGCAGGTGGAGGGGGGCTGGGCAGGGGCAGACAGGGCTGGGGGTGTCACACAACAAGGCTGGGTGACAGTGGCAGACTGTTAAAGGGGTTTTGCACTATGACACAAGTGGTACTGTACAGGTACAGACAAAGCTGGAGAGAAAACCTGCAGTGGTCATCTCCCAGGAGAGACCAAAGGACAGGAATCACAGTACACAAGCAGGTGGATGGGTACCTCTGCTGGGCCTGCACCCAGCCTTTCCCTGCCCTCTCCAAGCTGCTGCAGTTGCAGAGTGCCTGTGGCCTGTCCAGGGAGCAGCTTGTCCATTGCATTTGTGGTGCCCCCAGATGAAGGAAGGAATGATCAATCTGACTCCACATTCTCAGAAGGCTAATTTATTATTTTATGATACAATATTATATTAAAGAATACTAAACTATACTATACTAAAGAATACAGAAAAGATACTTCTAGAAAAGAAGGCTAAAAAGATAATAATGAAAACTCATGATTCTTTCCAGAGTCTCGACACAGCCTGACCCTGATTGGCCAAAGAGTGAAAATAACCCACAGCAGAAACCACTCAAACAAACACCTATTGGTAAACAATCTCCAAATACATTCCAAAGGAGCAAAACACTGAAGAAGCAAATCACATAATTATTGTTTTCCTTTTTCTCTGAGGCTTCTCAGCCTCCCAGGAGAAAAATCCTGGGCGAAGGAATTTTTCCAGAAAATGTGAATGCCACATTTGTCCAACGTGACCTTGGAGCTGGCACCACAAACAAGGATCCCTGTTCCACCAGAAGGCTTCAAACTAAAGTCTTGTAAGGTTGAGCTGCTGCCAGATGCATAATGCACAAACGAGTGCAAGCAGATATTCAAACAAAGAGCAATGAGCAACTTGGGGAATGTATAACCAATCTTCCCTCACACATACATCAGTTTGCATTTCAAACAGAAAGTAAAATAAAATAACTTATTTCCATCTATTAATTGTTCCACTGCAAAGAGGTAAACACAGAACATGTGTGTTTAGGAGGAGTAAGATGACCTCAGAATATATATCCTCAAATTCTTCATTCTTGCTATTAATTTTTGTTAGAAATCTGGAAGTGTTCATGGAGCTGGAAATTAAAATGACTCTGAATGTCTTGTTATTTTATACAGAATAGACTGGCACTAAACCACCATTGTGCCAAGTTAGGTCCTTGTAGGGTCTGTGAAGAGCTAGGAAACAATAGTCCAAACAACAGTCCCAGGCAAGTATTTTGTAATGCAGAATTGTTCCTTAATATACAGATGTTTTTTCTGTTTACTCATTAATAAAATGAGTAAAAACAGAGGCATGAATGCTGCATGTATAACTAAGAAGTAGTGGCAGGCAAAGATCACTTGGGCAGCATCCAGCAGTTTTACTTCCCTCCCAGGATGCTAATGTGGGCATGTAGGACATATTTATCTTTTATGTGTTCTGTAGTCCCGCCTGTCAGCTACAACTCATGTTTTTCATCATTGTGGCTGCAAAAACAATTCTCACCATAGGAATGGTTGATGAAAATTGTTATTAATACAAAGACATCATTCTTTCCTGTGTTAATTTACACCATTTAAGTACAGCTGGGCCAAGGAGAACAAAAATCCAGCAGTCAATGCAACTTTTAGAGCAACAGCAAGAGTTCTCATCTCCACTTGAAGGTGCCATTCATTCAGTTCTGCAATGTTTTGTTCTCATCTGATACCCTTTTGCTTTATATTACCTGTTATATTACCAGAGTTTTATGTGTTTCTGGTGAGGAAAACAGCAGCTAGGTTCTCACTCTACAAATGTTTTTATGGATGGGGTTGACATTAGCAAATACAGAATCCAACTGTATTTCTGGGACCAATGAAAAGATTAGAGTGCTATTGGGAAGGCTGGCTGAAAAAGGATGTGAGCCACACTGAGCAGGGCTCACAGTAACTCCATATTTATGAGGTGACTATCTCCCTACTACATCTCTGCTCACTGCCACCCAGGCTCTGATTGGCCCTGAAATCAGCACTGACATCAGATAATTGTGTAATTTGATTTGCTTTAGCTTTTTGAGAACAGTGATCTCAAAGGGTTCCATGCTAAAAACCCCCCAGTTCATACCTACTACACATACCCATCCTACACATACATTCAATGTACATTTATTAGTTGCTTTTAATTAATAGAAGTGCCTAAAACAAGTATATGAAAAACCTCAATCTTTGTAGGATGCATCTCAGTGCAATGACAAAACAAAAAAGAGACAATGAAACACAGGAACAAAAAAGCCTCTACCATGAATCTGCTCATATATTACTTTGTTGTTTATTGACATTACAGTTTAAAATACTTATTAGATTTCATTAGATTCTAAAATTTTACCCTGAACTGTGCTAAAAAGGGCAATTCTCTTATTTCATGGTATGGAAGATTTAAAATGTGTTGGTATGAAAACACTGTAGTGGCATTACCAAGGTGTTTTTCTTAGGTACCATTCAGACAACACCATAATGAAATATTTTGACACTATTGGGATGCAAAGAGAAACTTTCAAATGCAAAAGTAAAAATAAATTGTTCTCAAACTTGTAAGATACTAAAATCTCCTTTGACAAAACATTTTCATTCACAAAACCCAAAGGTTTTTGTCATAAAATTGTTCTCTTGACTTTTTTTTCTTTGCTTCTTTATATATTTTTTTTTCAATAAGCCCTAGGGATTACTCACTTTAAAAAAAATGTAAAGAAAATCCTACATGTGGGCCCAAAAGTAATACAGCTTTGTAGTTAATGTCTCTTTCCAAGGAATATAAAAAAAAGCATACAAATCCCTCTCTGTCTCTTTGTGCTCCATGCTTTCACAGGTTCCAGCCTTTGCTTAATTTCTGACTTATATTCTCTCTACCCCAAGTTTATTCATAACCAAACAAATGCCAGGGACAGATGTCATCCCACAGACCACTTGATTTGCTAGGTCAGGATGAGCACCAGGCACCTTCCCCTCTGTGGCTCTCTCAAATTGTTAAATGTGTGTCCAGGTCCATGAAATGAAAAGAATTATAATGAAAAGTAGATATTTCATAGGTCAAATTGTAGAGGGATAGAATGTAAGAGAATAGAGATAATGCAGAAAGCCCTCTCACCCCTGAGGAGTTGCAGCTGTACTAATTACCAAAGATTAAGAACAAACCTACCCTTAATAAACCACAGCTATTTCCAATAAAGATAAGTGCTATAAAAGAGTAAGTTAACTAGTCAAAGAGAGAACTGGAGTTTGTCAGCTGTACTGTGAAGAAAACAGAGTCAGTGCAAAAAAGAGCTACCCATAAAAAATCACCAAAAAAAGTGTAGTACTTTTACAATAAAATATCAACATCAAATTAGTTCTGTGTAGTTGTTCAAAGTTGTAGCAGATGGGGATCTGCCCAAACAGAAGGAAACTAAACAGATTCTAAAATCTTTCCACTGTTGCAATGCCCTTCCCTTTTTCCCTGTGGAAGGAAGGATGAAAGCTATCTCCATACTGGAAACAAAACCTGCCATAAGTGATGTGTAATTCTAATCAGAACTGTGCTGCACACTGCTGCTCCTCTGGACAGTCTTTATTCATACAATTTGCAGCACTGGGTTGAATGCAGCTCCTGCTGGAATGAGGGTGAGTGATGTTGATGGCTTTGCAGAGTCTGTGATACAAAACTGGAGCAGGGTGGAACCCTGAGCTCTCAACCCATCTCTCAGTGCCACCTTGGCCTGGGCACAAGGGAGAGGCTGACCTGGTGAGAAGTGCTTTGCACAGGGACTCTGTGTCTGACTGATGTCCATGCTTTGCCACTGAAGCCTAGGAAAATTGTCCTAACATGCTCTAATGTTTTATTTCAACTTTGTAACACAATTTAATTGAATTATGATGGAAGAGCACAAAGATAGTAATACTAATTTTTGAGAAATGAAGTGCATTGGTTATGTTTTTAATTTAGCAACTCACATTTTTCTTGATTTTAGAGCATTTTGCTCAATAGATGAAATAATTAAGAAAAGACTTATTGCTTCCTGTCCTCCATGGCAGAATGAGAATTGTTGCTGCAAGGTATCTTTTCTCATTATCAAAATAAGAGCAATGCAAACGACATTTGTATAAAATGACAGTACTTCAATAATAAGTTTGCCATTTTAAACATAAATTCATCCAGAAGGCAGATATTCTATAAGAAGAAAGTCAATATTTCTCCATATGTAGATCTGCCTTAAAACTACCCATACTTTTCACAGGCCTGGAACAGTGCCTGCAATTTGTAACCAGATCCTTTAGAGCTGGTGCAGTCCCACAGCACATCGCCCCTTCCCAACTCTCACAGTGAAATGACTGGAAAGTTCACCAGGTAGAAAAGCACAGGTTTTTCTCTGACTTATTTTGTGTCTGTCACAGCCATGTAACATTTCCAGCTGTAACAGGAGTATTGGAGTACCTCTATAAAATGCAGGCACATCATTTTGTATGATACAACTCTTCAGAGAGTCTGATTTTTGCTTCAGTCCTGTGGTGAATGTTGAGCAGGTGGAGCCAGCTGGCCAGGTGTAATCAATAGGGATGGAAAGGAAGACTGAGCTGCACCAAAATGCAGCTTTTTTTAGGTCCTTTGCTATTTTTGGTTGGCCTCATTAGAATTTCTGCCTTATTCATTAAGGCTCTGCTTCAGCAAAGCATGTAAAGCTATAGTTACAACAAACACTCATCTGAATGAATAAATTATATTATAGTTAAATACATGCTTTACTGTTTTCCTGAATAGGTGTTTTAGGACTTTATTTTTATAATTAAAAGAAAAAAATGTCACAGAAGAAAATGCAGTTATGTAATATCCCATTATTTTGCACAACTCAGACAATAAACTTAATCTTATCTACTATGCTAAATAACTTGGAGAAGTTCTTAGTCATCTAGTCAACACACCTTGAAATTTGAGGGTAATGCTTATTACAGATGCATAAAGCTCATTACTAATGAATAAATATTCATTTTACATCTCTTACTTTAAATTCATGCAATTCTTTATCCATTGTGCCTATTCATGTAAGGAATTTAAAGTTTAGCTGATTTAGAATTATCCATTAGAAACAGAAAGGAGGAAAGAGAAGGGGGAGTACACATTTTTTGTACAGAGTTGGTTCAAATACAACTCGAAGGACTTAATTTCCAGTTTAGAAGAATAGCATTTGCACTGGAATGAACTATGACATGTTTAGGACTGTAGTGGGTTTTAGAAACAAACCTATAAGGAAGCAATTAAGGTCTTCTCTGATGAGATTTATTCTGTAGAAGTAATGAAGAGCAAAATTACTGGGGACAAATAGGAAAATTTTTGCACTTCCTTAAAGGCTCAGAACTCACCCCCTTCAGACAGCTACAGTGTGTTATTGCTAACCTGAAAAATAAAAAGGGCAGAGAGCTTGGCTTCATCTTGTCACAAGTGAAAAATTAATCGTGATGCTAAGAATGTAGGGATGCTCTTAGCAGCTCAGAGCTCGATCTGGCTTTGCAGAATCCTCCAGCAGCGTGTCTCCAGCAATCACCAATAATCAATTTCTGGATGGGAGTCTTAAGAAACAGCAAGCACAGCAATCTTCAAGCACAGCAATCTTCCTCCTTACACCAGTCCAACAATCCCTGCCTTGTGAACGTGCAAAGCTAGAGTTTAGATACTGGTTTTAATATTTTTAAGAAGTCTTTATCTTCCAGCAGGCTGGTCTCCCTTTGAAGCTGTCAGCGGGGCTCTTCAGAGCTCGCTGTGACAATGAACTCCTCTGCATACCCTCATTAGTTTGTTTGGTCTGCAACTTCGCATCAGAGCTCCCATAGTTCTTGAATGATGAGGAGCAATCATCAGTTCCCTCTCTACCTTCTCAGTTTCACTCATGATTTTATGGTTCTGTCAAAAGCTCCCTACAGTGTCTCTTCTCTGAGCTGAGGAGTTCTTGTCTGTCTAATCCTTCCTCTGGGGGTTGCTCTTTAAATTTTTTTATCATTATTGCTCTTCTCTGTACTACTCTGTCCTTGCAGTGGCAGGGAGACAGATTTCCCAGCAATACCCAGGATTCATGTGCATGAAGTGCCATTGCATTTTTCAGTTCTGTTCTTTATTTCTTTGCAATAACTCATAAACATCCCATTTTTTTTTCTGTTGACTGTAGTTGACTCCTGAAATAACATTTTCACAAGCCCTGTTACTAGACCTCTGAAATCTCTTTCCTCAGATAGAACAACTCACTCCAAAGGTAAAAATAATGTTTTAGCCTTTTAAAAGGCTAAAAATAATGTTTTAGCCTTTTAATGGCTATCATCCTTTTTTACTTTTTCCACATTTAGGCATTTATCCTACTAAGATTTAATACACCTGGTAGCTCAGCAGTGAGAGTTTATTGGCAGTGGTATTAACAACTTTTTCAGCTCTAAAAGCCCTCTGCACCATCAACACATTTTGCTGTTTCACTTTTCAGTCTTTCTCCAGATAATTTTTGTATAATGTAGCAATACTGGGCCCAGTGTGAAACTATGAGACTCCTAGAGTGATTTTTCCTGTATTGACAAAGCTGACTATTTATCCCTACCCTTTCTTTCCAATTTTTGAGTATTTATTTGCTCATGAGAGAATCTTGGAAAGAAACAATAATTTGATATCTTTGATGGGCTGTTGAAAGCTTTTTGAAGCACAAGTGTACAATAGCAAATGATTATTGATTCTTTAAAGGATGAGCAAGACCAAACTTCTTTCTATAAAATTCACATTGATTTTTCTCAGGGATACCACATTTATCTATGTACTTTCTGTTTTCTACATTATATACTCTACTCATTTGTCTGATCACTAGTCCCCAAATCTCCATGGGAACCTTTTCAAAATTTTAATATAGTGGAGTTTTGATTTTCTTTTGCTACTCAGACCATTTAAAGAGGAAGGTGAGAAACCACTTTTAGTTGAATGCTCTTTTTAAAATGTTCAAGACCCTTTAGAACTTTGACAACTCATTACTGTGATGTTAGCTTTTCCTGCTTTTATCCTATGTGATGGATCCTCCAAATGGTTTCCTATAAAGAATCTATCATGCTCTCTTCAGGAACTGAATGTGTAAAGAACTGATCTTGCTTCACCCAGCTTCTGCCATCAGGAACACTCAAGATACTTCTCAAGAGATAAGTACAATCCCTATTATAACAAAGGAAGACAAACAGAGCTGAAGGGCTGGCTTTAATAAAGGACTGACTTCAGGACTATGTGCATGAATATCTTGTCACCTCTTCAGTGATTTAGCACTAACAAATTTGATATGAATGTCCCATTACAGTTGAGCATGTTTTGAACATGGATTGATGCACACCCCCTCAATGGAGATGGAAACTGTGTCCTGACTCTATTTTGATATCTTGATCATCTTAGGCTGTACTGCCTGTTATCTGAGCCTACTTTAAAGGGTTTTTTACAGTAATAAAAAAACAAAGTCAGGATTTACTCGGGGTTTCCCCAGATTAAAAAGAATATCTGAAAAAGTCCAAGATAGGAGCAATCCTATTGTTTCAGAAATAGTTACAATCCAAAATCAGTCTATACATAAATGAGATTTAAATCACAGATTCACAGAATATCCTCAGTTGGAAGGGACCCACAAGGATCACCCAAGTCCAGCTCCTGACCCTGCACAGGGCAGCCCAAGGATCACATCATCTGCCAGAGACCATTATCCAAATGCTTCTTGAGCTCTGCCAGGCTGGTGGTGTGAGCACTGCCCTGGGGAGCCTGTTCCATGCCCAGCCACCCTCTGAGGAAGAACCTTTTCCAGATACCCAACCTAAACCTCCCCTGACACCACTTCAGGCCATTCCCTCGGGTCCTATCACTGCCACCACAGAGCAGAGATCAGTGCTTGTCCCTCCTCTGCCCCTCACAAGGAAGCTGTGACTGCAGTGAGGTCTCCCCTCAGTCTCCTCCAGGCTGAACAGACCCAGTGCCTCAGCCCCTCCTCACACAGCTTCCCCTCCACACTCTTCTCCATCCTTGCTTCCCTCCTTTGGACCCTTTCTAGGAGATAAATGCCTTTCTCATATTGTGGCACCCAAAATTGCACACAGCACTGGAGGCAAGCCTGCACACTTCCTAACTCACATTGTAAATGAACACAGAGATGAGGGCAGTTTCAGACAATCTTTTGTTATAAATTCCTGGTGTCTGTGCCTTGTGCCTCAGCACTGTTCATGTTTGCATACTAACTAATGAACACACCCCTCATTTAAATTAGTGCTCTCTTGTCTGGTATAAACAGGCTGCAGCAATTCTGTAGCTGGCAAGGAATAAAGGAGAGGCTAAACAGGATTAGCAGACTATCAAAGCATCCTCTTTAATTACCTGCTACAATATGTTCATTTATTTTCGTCTCCAAGTAACTTTTTTTGTCATTCATACCTGATTGATCACATAAGAACAGGGCTGGGAGCTGGGAGAGTCTATTCATTATCTTAAAGGTTCTTATAGTGGATGCTCCTATTAATCAGATTTTTAAGAGAAAAGGTGTGAGGCTTTCCACCACCATTCAGAGAACTAATGCCACTCACACCAGCAGGCCAGCTAATCTAATTGATAATAGTCCTATTAATTTGGAATTGAATATTAACAGCCTGCAGCACTGGATCATCTTCATACCAGCCTCATTATATCAAGTCCTCATTCATTTGGAAGTATAACAAGTGCATAGTATGAATAACAAAATTAAATGGAAGGATGTAAATTGGAAAGAGAGATTTATTATTAAGTGTTTACAGGAAAGAAATAAGCATTTTAGTTCCACTGTCATATAACTACAGCTGCATAGGAGCACCTGAAGAAGTTACACGAATGCAAGATGATGATTTAGGAGTTGAAATTGAGGATTATTATTTACTTCAAAAGCAGGGAAGCAGAAATATGAATTGTGGCTCTTTTGTCACCTGCAAAGGAGTCCCTGTGAGTGTTGCTAAATCACCACAGTTGCATAGTGCTTTTCTGAATAGTGTCTGGGTCATTGTGAACATCCTGCTCAGACTGTGGCATGGACAGCAGAATGCAAGCAATTTTCAGGGATGCCAAGTTATTAGTCTCAACAGGCTTAGGCAAGGGAGAGTTTCTAGGACATTTTGCTCAACTAACCTCTCTAGAAGTGCTCAGAGCAGAACTTCAGGCACTTAATAAATTTTACAGCTGAAAATTGAAGAGCTCTTGACCCTCTGCTACCCAAGCATTTCTTGCAGATTGCTGTCATGGACCTTGGTGTATAAATTCTTCCTCTGTTGCAGTTCAAGCATGGATTTGTAAGATTTTTTTCTTTGAAGTCATAGGTGACTCACTACTATAATTTATGTTTTATATAGCATGATAAAAAATGTTAAACAAGCCAGTTATATCCAATATATAAAGAAAGAAAGCAAATATGTACCAATGCTCTTCTGTGCTGTTTCATAGATGTGATATCAGTAATGGGTGTGGTCCCCAATATTTTTTCTTTCAGTGTGAGAAAACTTTTCTCCAAGGCAGCTCAGGTTCATTTATTTATTTATTTATTTACTTGCTATTTGGCATCATGCTTTTGGTATGTTGTGTCCAGAGCAGTTTTTGTCCTACATTTTCAAAACAGATGGGTATGATTTGGCACAGCTGGGTTTATCCTACCAGTTACACAGCTTGGAATAATCTTGTCTGGGCTAGGGTAAAATGAGTCATAGCTTCCCAAAATCATTTGTCACTGCTGTAAAATTAAAGACAATTGGTCCTGATTGGTAGTTTCTGCTCAAAAAAAAAAGAAGTTTGATTTGAAGGAGCAAGACTGCTGCAGATAAAAAACACGAGGGCCCATCTCAGAACTGCTTTATTTGAAAAACTTAGGTCTACATTTTGGAATATGGTAATTTTTTCTCTACTCACACAAAATGAAAAAGCTCTCTACAGTGATGCTGTAGGATTTACTGTGTAACTGGCCCAGTGCTAGAGAATAAATATTGAAAAAGAAATAATATAATGGTTTTAGAGTAAAACCAGGATCTGGACAAAATACTCTGTCTTCATGAACAAAAGAATACAGTAACAAAAATTTGTTGAAGAAAATTAAGAAAACAGATATCCTCTGAATTTCTAGATTAACACAACTGAGTTTATATACCTTGTGCAAGATTTTCTTGATTTCTCCCTGCTGCTGCTGGGCTCTGGTGTCAGATTGGTGACTTTGGAGGGACAGGTTACCAAGTCCTGCAGAGACCAAGTCCAGGTGAACCAGCCAGAGAGAGCCAGCCTGTGCTTAGGGCTCATCAGAGCAGAGAGATATCCATGAACTCCATTCCACTCCCTGCTGGTTCTTCAGAAGCAGGTCCCCGCCAAGCAGAAAAGAAGAAGCTCCTACATGGTTTGCTGACAAGCTCCTGCTCTAGAGGAGACACTTCTTGTAATCAAATTCCTGCTTCTCAGTCCAGAATTAATTTTGCTGCACTTTCTTCAATGGAATTTGTTCAGTCTTCTTCCAAAATACGAACAAAATTCTGTCCTTCCTTTATGAATTAAGACAATAAAAAGACCAAAAAAAAAAAAAACCCCAAAAAACCAAACAAGCAAAAAAACCCAAAAAACACTGCCAATAAAAACCAAAACCCACCTTGTCTTGGTAATGATTCTATGATTTGTCATTAACTTTGTTACCAAATTACAAGTAACACCTTCTAAGGTCCTTGTCATTGACTCCAAAGAGTTTACCCATGTCTTTTCCATGTTTGACCCTAAGAAAGCACAATGTGACTTTCATTCATATAATTCTGAAATTTTATTGTATTAATGCAACACTGATTTCAAGACAGCTTCTACTTTGCCCTGCACTGCAGAAATCTGAGGCAGAGTAGCACTGCTGTGCTTTTACTGTTTTTATACACCAGTAAATTCTTCTTCAGATCATCATGTTTAGTTGCTTTAAAATAGAAACAAACAATGCCACTTAGCATAAGTTGAGTTAGGTAATAAATGAGCTGAGTGCTGAAATGAAGGTTCCTTATTTGATTAAGGAACCTAAAGAAACCGGAATTCCATATTCATGAATCCATAATTTTTTTTCCGTCTATATCGAGTCAGCAGCTGCACATCAAAAGCTGAATCATGTTTACCAAAGGGAAGGAAAGAATCTGCTGATATGTTGATACAACAAATCCCCATCTTTCCTTTGCTGTCTTGATTAAAAGGGGACCAGAATTTAAGCCTTTATCTTAAGGTTTCTGGTAAATAATACTGATTTAGATCATTCCACTGTGTAAGGTGGGATCAAAACTGTAAAAAAACAAAAGACAAATTCTGTGATTGTTTGTTTGAAAGTAGAGGGATTGATTCCCCCCCCCCCAATAAATTAGTGCCCATCCTGGACTCCAGGATCAGCATTCATACATGACCTCATGTCTGTGTGAGGCTTGAGACACTCTTAAATTAATCTTGGCAGTGGGACAGGGACCTCCCCCAGCAAGCCCCCAGGGCATCACAGGCCTAGCATTCATTCCCTAACCAGTTCTATTCTGGAGCTGTATTTTTATTGCCATTTAAACCTCTAGTTATTTATAATGTGGAACGTATTAAAAAAAATAATCCAGCCCTTCCTTAACCACATGACATTTTCCAGAAAATATTGCGACAATTTACAGTGGAGAAGAAAGAAATTTGGTACTCTGAAATCCTCATCAAGTCACACACCCTTGCTTTCACACAAATCTTTTTTATACAATACCAGATGTGTAAAAGAAAACTCTCAGAAATTTCTTGATGTATACACCTCTTGGGGCTGATAGGGGCCGTTATTATGATTTATTTGCTATTTGTTGTGCACTGGCAGATGTTTGAGTATTTGCAAGCAAGATGGATGATGTTACCATTGTTTGACCTTGCAGTCTACTTACTAATGAGGTAACACAGGCAAGCAGGGACCCCAGAATAATGAAGTGCTTGCAGACTTGGGCTACTACTGAGTTATTTGTATTATTGCTTGAAGAGGTATAGGTGTTAATTATCCAATTAGTACCAATTAGTAACTTGGCTGAATTGGAGGTGGTGCTTTAAAATTGTCAAAATTTCCCTTAAAATTACTTCCTGGGGCAAGCTTCTGCCTGAGAAGAAATTAGATTTTTCAAGCAGGAAGTCAAGAAACAACTGCTAAGCTAAGTGACATGTTAACACAATTATAGTGTATTTTAACCTATCTTCATTTTTATCTTTGTCTTTGATTTAGTGCATTTACTTTTTCTGTAGATTGCAAATACAGCTCATCATGCTTGCTGCTAGAAAGAAAGTAATCACTTCTCCTGAACAGTTCAGTAATGCCTGAGTAAACCAGATTTGAAATTAGTAGGGGTATGGAAGAAGTTCTAGTTGTGCTGGATGATAGGAGAAGATGAAATATTTTTATATGCTTTGTTATTAATTGATCCACATCTTATATTACAGTAGTCTCATGACTATTTGTAAGGTCTCAGGTATGAGCCTAATGCAAAATATCAAAAACCTACCCAGCAAATCTAACATGTATGAAAAGAATATTAAACAGTTTAAAATAACTCTTTAAACTCAGTAGTGATTAGCTACTGAAACCATGGTCACTCTCTTTCAAACCTGTTACTTCTCTTTCAGTATGTTAAAAAATATTAGGTAAATTCAGATCTATTCAGATCTTTCTACAGCAATAGTTATCTGCCATTACTCACACAGCAATGCAAGGTTACAGTTCAACCTTTATTTGCCCACAGGAATTGATGATAGTGTCAGTGAGCAACTGAAGTCAAAATGTGATCAATAGATAACAAAACTCCCTACCTTGTTGCACTGTAAGCATATTTCTGAAGCAGTTTTTTTTTTTTAATTTTTAAAGTTGACCATATTTTCTTACATTGTGTATGAGCTGCAGGGATGGGAACAAAAAGAGTTATGATTTGGTATTTGTCTGAGATTTTTTTTTCCTAGTCTTGATATAACTGTATATAAAGTCTTCATAACACATTCCTTAAATTGTTTCTTTCTCCAAGAAACTGATCCTTCAGGTTACCATTTTGATGAAAGAGCAGTTCATCAGGAGCCAGAGCACCAAGTTCTATGGATGAATAGCCAAGACTTTCCCTCTGGAAGCTCAAGAATCCATTGCTTGTTTATGCAATAATTGCCTCAATATAAATTTCATCTCTCAGCATCCTGTGGTGTCGATATCAAATAGATATTTATAGATTCAGGGTTTTTTAGTTTAATCAAATTAAAAAGTAAAAGGTGCTGTTAGATGAAGGCAATGGCAGGCATAGCGAAGCACCTTGATACGTATAAACTTGTGCATTTCTAGCTAATCAATTACATGGTGCTTTTGCCTTTTATCTCTGACTGTTAATGACTGCCGTATTAAATAAAGTCTTAAATAGGTTGCTAGGATGCTCCCTGGTCTCTAGAAGGCAGACTGAGTGTCTGCCAGCTCCTTTGCTATAACATCTTAAGGTCTTTAACTGTCTGAACAGCTGGATGATTGCATATAGCACTGGCAGGCAGCCACTCTCCCCTCCAAACCCCAATTAAAACCTCTGTCACAGAGCTAAGAAAGCACAAGCTGCACTTTTATTTTATGCAACAATCGATGGCAGTCGTTTTTTAAAATGATATAGCACTCTAGTTTTGCATATGGCTCAACAAACACCCTTCTGTTTGCAACTGGCTAATGATCTGCCAACAAGCCTCCCCACGCTTTTGCCATTTGATATTTTTTGCCAGGCTGTTCACATGAAAACTCTTCAGTCTGCAGGCCTGGTGCAGAAATTTCTTCCAGCAACCCCTGTTTGAAATTTCAGACACATTTATTGGTTAGAATTGAAAACAGAGGCCACGTGATTTTTTTGTTTCTTGGTAGGAAAAGTACAGCTCTTGGAGGGAGAGGCATTTTGGGGGATGATTCAACTAACCCTGTATTAGTGTGGGATGAATCACCCTCTGCCTATTGACTACAGAAGGAGCCTGAATGATTGATTGACTAAACTAGGCACTTAAGTGTCAAACTAAAGTAAGGTGGTTCCCACTCTTAATATATACTTTTGGCAGACAGTGATATACGACTGTTATGGTAGAGCTGTTAATGGACACACTGCTATATAGAATACCACTTTAGTAAGTCTGAATATCACTGAGCTAATCCAAAATTTGATTAAAAACCCCAAACCAACAATGGTCTGAAGTTGTGTCTCAATCAATAATAACACTCAAACCACATCTAAATACGATGAACTGTTAATATTTATATATTCCTTTGCTTTTCCTTTAGTTTTATAAGCTCTACTTTCTTATCTGTTCTTGACACTGCATGAGTCATATTCTAACCCAAGTTAACAAAGTTTTATTTAGCAGAAAAAGTTCTACAGCCTGCAGTGCTATTCTCTTTGTGTATATACATATGACTGTGCATTTCTTTATACTGAAATCACTTTCTTCACCACCTTGTGTTGGCAAAATTTAATATTAAAGGAACATCATACTGATAAATCTGAGGTGTCTTTCTTTTGCCTAAGTAATTAAGCTGGCATCCTTCTAAAGAATCCCATTCAAATAAATCAGGGATTAGTTTTTCGAGAATGCATTCTCTTTTTTGAACAGGTAGAAATGACTATTTAGTCATGCAATTTAAAATGCTTCCCACTGCCTTTTGTTGGAGCAGGTACATTCCTCTATGACACACTGCTTATCAACACTGCTTCAACTTCCCTGCTTTCTAGTAGGGCATGGAAAGCTGCTGCAGTATATTCAACTTCTGCATTCTGCTGATGTAATGGGCTGCTCCAACTCAGCATAGCCAGCATCAAACAAGAGGCAGTGGAAGTTCTGCTCTCTAAAATCACCAGCGTGCCATCTCAGCTGATTGTGAGACACTGTCCTGGCCTGAGGCAAGAGACAGCAGCAGCCATTTTGTGGGAATTCCAGTATCCCAGGATAACCTAGAATTACCTCCATGAAGTTTTTAAGGGCACAATATATTTATGTATCTTATGAAAGAAAAAAATACTTTTTTTTTTATTATGACTCTGTGTATTACAGTTTGGTTTTTTTTCTTAAAAAGCATCGGGGTAAGCAACAAAATATTGGGTAAAGCAACCCATATGTGCCTTGTACTTTATGGGCTAAGAATATGGGCATTGTTTCTGCTTTGTAATAATTGGTAAGTCTGATTCATTGAATTCTGCTTTTTCACACCCTGGAGAGACCTCACTTTGATGGTTTGCTGTACTTGTTCAGGAAAAGTTTATCTAATGGTTTATAGTGCCAAACTGACCTATATATTGTGTTTATTTTCCTATCTGTCTGGTATGGTACTAACTCACATCATTTTTACCCTTTATAGCTCTCTCTGCCTTTGGAGAAATATACACTTGCTTGCCTTTGACTTATTTTCTTTTCCATTCTCTTATTGAAAAACTTTCTCTGCAAATAAAGTAATGATTCAGTCTTTCAAGATTAGTTGTAAATCCCTTCTATAACAACACATCTTCTATAATTAACTCTGTGGCTAAAACTCCCCCTAAAAATATTTCAAAGGAATTTTCCATGCTTTATGTGTGATGAGTGGAAGTGAAAAGTTTAAGCAAGTTTATGTCATCTGTTTTTGAATAATAATATATTATAAAATACTTAAATAATGACAGTGATGAGCAGAAAAGGAACATGGAAACTAAACTTTTTCATTGAAGAGACTTCAGTGAAACATATTTTACATTCAAAAAACAATTTGGGTTACCAGTAAGGAAAACTCACATTTTTCAGTCCATGAGGGAGTTTTATCCTTCAAAAAGTTGTTAAATGCTAAAATAGAATGAACAAAAAAAAGGGTTAATAGATTCCTATGGTAACAAGTGTAAATAAATATTTTTATAACATTAAAAATTTTAATGTAACTAATTTTACATTTATTTAATTATATAATTATATTTTATTCCATATTATTAGTATGAGTAGATGTATATGATATCATATAACAAAGAAAGGGTCTAATTTATTCCATTAGATGATGATGCTAGCAGATTCAGAGAGAAATCAATTTCCATGCCAAAACACATTTACTTTGTGTCTGTTTAGCATTCATTCTGCTTCTGTTCAGAACAGCATTTCCCAAACTATTATCCTACTGGATCAAAATGTGCAAGGAAATTCCACAAGAGCAACATTTAGGATGGATTTCTGTTGCTCTTGTTTTCATTCACTCTAAGACCACTATCATGAGATACAGAAGAGTAATTCAGACCTCCATCACCAGATAAAAATGAGGAGCTGAGAGCAGGAAAGACAATATGAAAATATTATAGATGTTCTTCCAAACCTCAGGAGAAGGACACATTTTGGACAAATGTTTGAAGAGTGGGTGTGGGATGCTGAGCTGGAATGCTTTCTGTTAACCATCTCTAATTTCATTTCCTACCTCGCATTGTGATCCAGGAAGTCTGTCCTCCAGCATGAGTCATTTTGTCACATTCCAGATCTGAAATGAATAAAGCTATTAACATTTATAGTATGCTGTAGTTTTGCCATATTTTGCAAATGTCTATTCTTTTTTCATCTGTTGTCATTGTCAGGAATAACAGCTGACAGTGTAAGTATATGTGCACATTACCAGTGTAGAGAAAAATAAAAGTGACCTTTAGTCATTTCATAATAAGAGCTCATTCCAGTTTAGGATTTGTTAAAATGTGATTTAATCAGAGCAGAGGCTCAGAAAGAGTGCTTCATTATGACTGCTGCAGTGAAGATGAGTTGCCTAAGTTAACAGAGCCATTCCATAAAGGTTTATGAGTGATATTGACTTCAAAGGATTTTGGCTGGATCTGAACATCAGAAGCTTAAGTGTTAGTTTGATCCAACTCACGGGAAAGCCTGCTCCAGGAAGGCATTGTGGCTGGAAGAAAAAATAGGAACTAAGTTGACCTAACCTTTCAGAAGAAGTTATCTTAGAAAGATTCATTCTTAGAAGTGGGAAAATGCATGAAAAGCCAAAACCAAACTCACTCATTTATGATTAACCTTCCCAACTATATAAATATATAAATACATATATATTCAATTAGGTAAGTGACAGTAGTAATTAACTTTTAACCATATTATCATGATGCTATGAATAATATTAGAAAGCTTGGTGCTTTGGAGATATCAGCTGAAGCACACTCCTATATCTGCATGACACCTCCTGCCATAATCCTCTTGCTGCTGCACTAATAAAACCTCAAAACCAACCAACCAACCATAAAACCCCACAGGAAAAATAAAAAGAAAAATTGATAGTTGAACAAAGTACAAACACTTAATTGTATTAACAGTTTTTGTTTATAAAATCCCCAAATTTTAGCATTGGAGCCATGCATATGGCTGCTGGCAAAAATGATTTAGGATGGCATTTTCATACCTGTCAACTGTTCCTAATTCATTTTTGAATCTACCTAAAGGTAGGCAATTACATCACTAGAGCAGTGACTATTCCTTAACTGGATCCAAATGTCTTTATGCTTCCAGACAAAAGGGATCACAGACACTAGTTCTGTTTCCATATCAAAAGAGAAACTTGCACAAATGCATTTCCTAGCCAGTCAGAATACTTCTTTATAGCAAGCATTCGTTTCAAAACTAGGGCTGACTCAATATGTACATCTTGTTCTAAAAATCACATCACAAAAAGGGGAGTTGTTTTATGTGGTCAAATGGTAGCCAGGCCTCTGTTTTTATTCCTGTATAAGGAAATTGCCTAAAACATGTGGAACCTGCTTTAGGTTCAGGTTTTTTTGCAGAGATGTGGCAAGGCTAAGGTAGCTGCTTAATGCCAATTAGTACCTTTGGCCATAAGAATACCATTTTAGCCAGAAGAGTGTCTGTGTCAAGAGAGACTCGTGTACTTCCAGATGAGAAAGGTAAAATGTACCCGCTCTCCATAAACACTGCACCTACATCATAGAGATACAAATGGTCCCAGCAAGTGCAAGGTACCAGCAGAGCATCTGGAGTGCCCCATTCTAAATGAATGTTTCTTAGGACCTGAAAAAGTTAGAACCAGGAAAAAGGAATGTTTGTTGTTTAATGAGTGATTTTGTTTACAGGGT
Organism: Serinus canaria; assembly: GCF_022539315.1. NCBI lineage: Eukaryota > Metazoa > Chordata > Aves > Passeriformes > Fringillidae > Serinus > Serinus canaria. Next base: position 104,953,215 of record NC_066313.1, read on the forward strand.
GAAAATTATGTCAGTATTTTGATATTCTGCTAAGACCGGTACAAAATATTTCTATACCTGCCATATTTTAGGCAGGTCTTAGATACTAGAATCAATAAATGAATTTTAATGAAATTTGTATAGCAGGATGCTCTGCCTGGAATGGGGTAAAATAACTCAAACAAAGCTGAATTGCAAAGCTACCAGTGGTGGGTGGAGAAGGGAGCATCATGCTGCTTTTGGTGTTGAATAATGCTGAAACCAGCCTGACTCATCAATCCCAAAATTCAACACCCTCATAGTGAGGTGGAGATGTAATTGACTTGGGTAATGTATCCAACAAAGGAGCAAACAAGTGACACTACCAATAATTTATCTAAAGCTGATGAGCTGACACAGCTGGTCTGGAGACAGCTGACAGTCAAACACTTTCTACTGTATATACTATATATATAAAAGCTCAGCAACATTTTTTAATGGCAGGGTCTTCTAACACACTCTTTTGTGGACTGATGTGGAAATTCCTGCTTTGAGTGAGGAAGCCCCTCAAGGTTACTCCTCAAGACTGAGTGAAAGAGACTTGCCCAGGGTCATTGATATCTGTAAGTAATATCAATCTCTGCTTCATATTTTTTTTTTTCTAGCTTTGATATAATTGTCTTAATATAATTGCTTCAATATTAGTTCATAATGGACTGCCAGTAGTTATATACTGTGTAGTAAAGAGCTCTGATTAAGGTCTGTTAGTCTAATTATTATTATAATAAATAATTTATATTTGTATAAATGTAGTTAGTTTGTCATCCATAATCGAGGGACAGAGTTGTATTGAGGCTCAATTACACATTTTTAATCCCTTGAACACCAAGAATTGACAAAGCCTGGAGCTGAGACTGGATCCAGCTTCACCTAGACTCTCCTCTGAGGAGTTTAGAAATCAAGGAGATCTTTTCTGCCCTTCATAATCCAGTGGGAGGACTTCCTAAAAAGCTTTGAATCTCCCATTGTGCCTGTGAGGATATGTTAACTAAATTCCTTCCTACAGCTGTGAGTGGATATTAACTGCACACCCTCCCTCACTGAACTTTGTGGAGCCACTTAGAGTCAGTGAGTTCAGCTGACAGAGGTAATTGGTGCTGGTATTCTGCCAGTCCATATTATGCCTTTAGTCAATCACAGTGTCGTGAATGCTGCAAATAAAGCCACAAGTCACAGCAGCTGCTCTGACAATGAGGGGATGTGCCTGCTCTCCCTCCTATGGACGTCATGCTGAATAACCTCATCATCCAGACTAACAGGGTGAGGTCTTTCCATCACTGCCAGCTTCTCTCAGCAGCTCTGTCTGATCCCAGAAGTGTATCATAACCAGTTATTAAGATAGATTAATCTCTCACCATCTTTACATTACAACTATCAAACTGTAAGCAGTCCTAACTACTTTTTTTCTTAGGCAGTCCTCTGAGGTCTGCCAGACAGAAAACTTCACAAAATGCAAAGCTAACAAAATGGATTGAATCCCTCGTGGGGATTTTGGTGATCTGTCAAAATTAAGTAAATGCAGATGATGGATGATAAATACAAACCTAAAAAGGGTTTTCAGGAGGAAAAAGTGGTATATTTATTTAGCAAAGATAGAAATGTTAATGAATTTTGCTGCATGGAAGCATTATCTACCATGGGTGGTTAGGGCTCAGGCTTGCACAACTAAGAGTGATAAATGAGACCCAGCTACAAAATAACTGTTGGGTTATGAGTGCCCCTAGAATCATTATATGGGTTTGACAATTTTAAATCTATCTCAATTTCTTACTAAATAATGTATATACTTGAGAAGGGAGTGAGTAAACCCACACAAAAGTCTTTGAATGGGGCTATTCTTACTTGTTATCTGTGACAATGAACTCACTGCTTTCATAGAAGCTGTAACCTAAACTCTACCATGACTGTTTCATTTAGACACTACTTTCCTTGATCAGTCTAAAACTCAGATTTTCTGCACATGTAGAGTACATAAACCTTAATAATCTTTTGGTGGAAGTATCTTCCTTGTAAGACCACAAGTGGATTTTAATTGCTATCACTCCCATATCTACTGCAATCACTGAGTGGGCGTAACCAAATACCACCAAACACCACTAAATACCAGCTGGGGTTACCTAGATAGAATAGGGGAGTTGTAGAGTTGTGGCAAGGCTGTGTTAACTGCTTTATGCCAATTAGTGCTGTAGTCATTGAATATTCATTGGATAGGTCTGCACAATATTTCTAGACTTTTGAATTCTGATTTATCTTTAAAATATCCATATATTGGAAGAATCCGAGCTTTTATTAAAAAAAAAAAACAAACCTGAAACAATTATCGCCTTTCCTAACACTTTCTGACATTTATGAGGCAGTGGTGTTTTAGCTTTCATGTGATTTTGAAAAATAAAGTTAAACTGCATCTTTCATCTCATGAGAGAATCTGGTCATTGATGATGGTATTATTTGTCTATTTCAAATATAAAGTTGTGAGGTTTTTCCAGTGCAGGCTGGTCTAGTTTTATAACAGTGTACCTTTTGATGTGCTCTCTTAAAAGTGCTTTTTAGTACTGCTAGAGCTGGAGAACCCCTCATCCCTGGGGTATTGATCTGGCAGGAAGCACCATGCCTGCTAATACCACCTGTGAGACTATGGTTTGTAATTTTTATATGTGTTTGACTTAACATGCTAGAGCAGGAGAAGGATCCAAGTCAAGCTAAAAGACTGCATTACTGGTGAATATGATCTGGAGAGCCAAGTCAGCCTGGATCTCTTTACAAACATTATGCTGTTTCCTGGCTTTGAGATCTGATGGGAAATTCAGAGACATGGCATGAGCAGAAAGCTTTCTAAGATTTAAATGTATGTGTCTTATCCTGCCGAGAGTGAACTCATTTGTAGTAAATGAAAGCCCACTGGCAGAGAAATGACATTACAGTCTGTTTGCTGTGGTGTGCCACCTTGGCAAATAAAACCCCTCCACAGGACAGTCTCCTCCTAAGCCAACCCCATCACAGAATTCAGGCACTTACTCACTTATCTCTCCCAATTCCTAATTTTTAAAATTAAGACTTGCATTTTTAGTGACAGCATGTATCCCTTATATGAAGCTTTTTTGTACTGGCATCTCTAGCCTCAATCCATAATGTGAATAGAGTCAGATTTATTAATTCTTTGTTATTTAACAGCTGTGCTATGGTTCTCAAGCTCCTTCAAGTGAAGCCACATTCATTTGTCATTCATTTGTCAAAACTGTAAATTAAAATAGAAAATGCAAATAGTTAACAGCTGAGACCAGAAAAAACCTCAGTCTTTCCTGTGCCCTTCTCATGATGTGTACCATAGTCATGTTTTGTTAAACTGAAAACTGCTTCAACTTCACCTTTCTGTCTCCATGACCTAGAGACAATGAGAATCAGCATCTTGACATTTCCATATTTAAAATTCTTAGCACATGCTGGAAAGAAGCATTTTTTCTCCCTGGTTAATGAACAATGGGACAAAATAAGAGAGACTGTAAGCATGATGACTAACAGAAATAAGAGAAATGTGTTTTTAAAACGCTAGGAAAACGGAATGAATTTTCTGTACATTTTGCGGTTGAATTTTGATCCAGTTTATCCAATCCTCTAAATAAATACATTGCTTTGGATCATTATCCACTTGGGGGAATGCCATAAAAATGTACCACTAGTTGACTTACAGAAAGGAAAATATTACAAATTATAAATCGAGCACAGCTGGGCAATATCCTAGTGGGAGCAATTATTTTGGCATTATAAAATACAGGAGATTACAAACCCTGAAATGAAGAAAAACAATGACCTTTCTTCACCAGAAAAGTCTTGTTCAGTAAGTCTTGCTGGGAGATGGGTGGTAACACAAATTGTTATATCATGTTGCAAACACCATCATTAATGTGAATGACACTTTGGACTTCAGGGAATCAGGTGGTGTTAGAGGTGTTATGTCCTTTAGAAGATGGTAACTGAGATTAGGGCTTTG